>NC_080477.1:19435000-19792500 GCF_030265055.1 Doryrhamphus excisus | reverse complement strand
TTAGCACACGACAACAGCAGTGTCGGAAACAAGATGGCTGCAGGATTCATTCATTCATTTTTCTACCGCTTATCCTCACCAGGTTTGCAAGGGGTGCTGGAGCCTATCCCAGCTGTCTTCTGTCATATAGACAAACAACCATTCACACTCACATTCATACCTATGGACAATTTGCCAAGTAACCTAGCATGTTTTGGAACGTAATTACTAATTATTATAATTATATATTATTATAACTATACATTTATAATAATCACATTATTATTATTATTATTATTATTATTATTATTATTATTATTATTATTATTATTATTATTATTATTATTATTATTATTATTATTATTATTATTATTATTGACAACAAAGAACTCTGATTCATTTTCTACCGCTTATCCTCACAAGGGTCGCAAGGGGTGCTGGAGCCTTTCCCAGCTGTCCTCAGGCGGGGTACACCCTGGACTGGTGGCCAGCCAATCACAGGGCACATATAGACAAACAACCATTCACACTCACATTCATACCTATGGACAATTTGGAGTCGCCAATTAACCTAGAATTTTTTTGGAATGTGGGAGGAAACCGAAGAAAGCCCACGCATGCAAACTCCACACAGAGATGGTCGAAGATGGAATTGAACTCGGGTCTCCTAGCTGTGAGGCCCGCATGTTAACCACTTGTTCACCGTGCAGCTAGCTGCAGGACTAATAGCAAAAAAAAAACATTTGTTATCTTGTGACTTTCAGTGGATCTTGCTTCATTACGCTCAAATACATGAATTAGCAGTTAGTTAGTTAAAGGACACTGGAACCAATCACAGGGCACATATAGACAAACAACCATTCACACTCACATTCATACCTATGGACAATTTGGAGTCGCCAATTAACCTAGCATGTTTTTGGAATGTGGGAGGAAACTGGTACATCTGGTACTTTTACAATCAGTAACTGTTACATTTGTTCACTTCCTGCTTTCCATAATACAGTTTAAAGTTGTTTTTTTTTTTAATAATGCATTGTGAATGATAAATGTTGATTCTGATTATTATTCTTGCAAATTATGTATTTTTTTGAAGTGGAATGTCACTGGTCTTGTAATATTACCAACTTTTCTATGTCTTTAATATGATTTTTGGCACTAAATAGTCTTTTCCAGATCAGCACCGTTGTGGGTAATGAGTAATATGATCCTTGCTGGTTAAGAAACAAGCAAAAGCAGTTTCCTCCATTGATAATCCTTGCAGCAGTCACGCTATTCAGCGTCTTCGGTACTTTACACGAGGGCCATATGTTGAAGCGGGGCCGAGCCGGGCCCTTAGAGCCATGCGACTGATCCGACGCAGCGTCTGCATTGCGCTCAAATCTCCAATTTAATCAGGAATCTCGAATTACTCCACAGTTAATAAACAGCAGATTAGTACAACCTTTGTTATGCCCCGCTCACATTCCCACTTGAGGAATCCCCGTGGGGGCCGTTCTCTAGTTGGCATGAGTTAACACGTGGAGTAGGAAGGAGGGCGGGGGGGTATATCGCCCTTCGTTCTAAACATCTCTCATGGTCAAGATGGAGCCTTTGTTAAGAAAAGGCAACCATCTCTACGCTTATGGCAACGTGATCCGATCCTCAAGTCCAAAGAGGTGGAGATTCAGGATTCCTTTGTAATTATTTGGTTTGTGTAAAAACAACTATGGTGCGTTTGCCATGGTCTAAGGTCTAAGCGATTACCCGATTAGTCTTAAACAACAAGTTTCAGATCAAACAATCTAAGAAAATAATTCTAAGTCTTAGTGTGAAGGCAACCTAAAAGCAAGGTTAACATTGGTTACGTCATGAATGACAATAGGAAGAGATGTCACATTGAAAGGTTACTTGGCTTACTCCGCCGACAGCTCTAATCACTTCACCCTATAATTACCGCCCTACAAAGCCCCCACCGTTAAGTTGCTGTAAAATAAACCCAATGGCATTGAGAAGAAGAAGGGGTCGGTTATTTTAATTAGAACCATCCATCTTAACCTTGTCTCTTGAGGTGAAGTCAAGGTAGCCCGGGTCAAGCTCTCAAAAAACGCCCCCTTCCCCTCCATTGTCTCGTCACGCCGCTGACTGGAGGACAATGCAGGTGCCGTCCCGCTCGCGACGGCCAATCTTTTGTTGGCCGTTTCGCTGGCTCCTGGTCGGATTTTCTTGCTGAATGGCTTTTTTCTTTCTTTTTTTTTTTTACAGCGACACAATACTCGCCAGTCACAATGGGAACCCAACACTGCACGCATCGCCGCAGCATGTGAAACATATGCAGTGGATGACTATAAAAAATTAAGCTCTTACTGTATCATTTAACAGCTGTTGTTGGCCTGACGTAACCGTCTCGATCCTGAGTGGACAACTTGAGGCTTGTGGGAACGATGACTCCAGCGGTCTTTTGAAATATTGGGTGTTGCTGAAAAGAAGTATCGGGGATTACATGTTTTTCCAACTAATCCCTTTGCTCTGTGGCTTGATACTCTATTGTCCGTGTACTTGAAGTCATATTTCTATCGAGACGTACGGTTTGACATAGATCACCGCAGTTTCAGGTAGATCCTGCATCAGTTACGTCAATAACAGCACAATTGTTCACATGGTAAAATGCCAGATGCTGACATTAACTGTAAATACCGGAAATACTCAAATTACAACCATTTACTTAAACCAAAAGGCAAGCGATAATTGTAGAGAGGCTGTTGGTTCCCAAATGTGAAATATCCTTCCATGCAGGAATTCATTTTTAAACTTTAATAATGTTTTTGGAATGCATGAGAAAGTGAAAAGGAAGACGGAGCTCCCTTTGCTCACATTTCATTGATTAATAAGTGGAGTGGGACATTGGTTAGTGTCATTCATCTGTTCCTGAAGGTCAAGAAAAATGTACTCTAACCAAATCAGTTTGTCCAATAAGAAATAATGCAAATGAATCCATTCTGGAAATGAAATTAAATTCCACAAACTTGGGAATATACGCAAACTGAGGCATTTTTTAAAATACATTTTCAATGTACACTGAAATAAAATGGGGAATTTGTACAACCCTAGGCAATTTTTTGCAGGAATTTGCAATATAAACCAAAAAAATAAATTTTTACGGGAAATGTATGTAAACCAAGGCAAAATGCCAGAAAATTTCAGAAAATTTCAAAGTAAACAGAAAAAAATGCAAAATGGGGTGCACACTTACCACAGAATGTACGGAAACCAAGGCAAAATATTTGTGTACATTTCAAAACACCCCCCCCCTCAAAAAAAAAATGCTATTTGGGGTGCATGCAAAATGGGGAATATACCCAAACCGAGACCAAATATTTGTGTTTATTTCAAAAGTAAACAAAAATAATTGCTAAATGGGGCATATGCTAACAATGGAATGTATGCAAACCAAGGCAAAATGTTTTTATAAATTTTTATGTAAACTGAAAAAAATGCAAAATGGGGAATGTATGTAATTCATGGCAACATTTCAGCAGGAATTTTCAACATTTTTTTTCACATTTTTTTTTTACAAAAAAAATGCTAAGCTAATCCGGGAATGTACGCAAACCAAGGCAACATGTTTCTGTACATATTAAAAAATGCCCTGTCATGAAAATATTTTTTTTCTTCTGTGTTGGAATCATCCAGTAACATGTTTTCTGAAATGCATACAATTATTATTCAATATTACAGCTTTTTTTACTTCTTGGGATTAGATAAAAATTTTATGACTTTATGTTTTTTCTGTAAATACTACTGAAAATTCATCAAAAAAACACGAATCAGCGCTGTTGTGGAAACATGAGTAGTATGAGGACAGTGGTATCCTTGCCAGTTAAGAAAGCGGCTAAAGCAGTTGCCTCTATTGATCATGCAGGCAGCGCCTACGCCACTCAAGATAAACCACAGTGGAGTATACTGGAAAAAACAGTGTACTATACTTTAGCATGATTCCAAATAGTGAGCCGAAGTGAACTGGTGCAAACGTGTTTAGTCAAACACCAGACAGGGAAGACAGAGATAGTGTTTACAATCTGCACCTCTTCTCCAAAAGGTGATGATGAAAAGTCGAAATTTCTTCCCCGCCTTTGCGCCCCGAGAGAGCGAGACACCGCCATGTCCCAGCAGAGCGAAGACAGGCAAACTGCCGAGCACTGATCAGCTCTCCTGAGAGAAACACTACAACTACAAACTCTTCATTGTTCCCTTTTTCCTTATTTATCACTCATATCTGCTGACACCTTTAGGATTAAAACACACAGACAAGGGCAAGGAATCCCACTCCTTTGTCTCTCTCCAGTCTCCAGTCTCAGCATCTGGGCCTACAGTGGATGCGGCGGCCCATAGTGCACTGCTTTCATCTGTGCTGAGCTGGTGGTGTATTATTCATGGCTGGTGTGTGTCATATGGCAAGAAGTAATAAGACAGAGCTGGCGAGGGGTGAGGAGATGATGATGATGATGATGATGATGAGGCCTTCCTCTCGATGGAAGGTTCTGGTACACGCTTGTGTCGGCACCCTGCGCCGCTTTGATTCACACTGAAACGGATGGCCTAGAGCGGGACGGCACAACAGGTGTTGTTTTGAAACAATGCCAGAGGATTCCAACAAGTGTGGTTGGGGATTTGTTGGTGGCGGACAGGACTGTCATGCACCTTTCTTGCAACCTCTCAATGCTGATTTAGTCTTTAATCTTATTCATGCAATCATTGTTTACAATCTGTAAACATGCGTAACTTACATGTAAAATTACACGTTCATTCATTCATTCATTCATTTTCTAAAGCTTATCCTCATGAGGGTCGCTGGGGGTGCTGGAGCCTATCCCAGCTGTTTCGGGCGAGAGGCGAGGTACACCCTGAAACCAGAGTACCCAGAGAAAACCCGGGGAGAACATGCAAACACCACACAGAGATGGCCAAGGGTGGAATCAAACTCGGGTCTCCTAGCTGTGTGGCCTCCGTGCTAACCACTCGTCCGTCGTGCAGCTCGGATCATTCATTCATGCATTTTCTACCACTTTTCCTCACGAGGGTCGCCGGGGTGCTGGAGCCTATGCCAGCTGTCTTTGTGCAAGAGACGGTTGTACACCCTGGACTGGTCGCCAGCCAATCCCAGGACACATATAGACAAACAACCATTCACACTCACATTCATACCTATGGACAATTTGGAGTCGCTAATTAACCTAGCATGTTTTTGGAATGGGGGAGGAAACCGGAGTACCCGGAGAAAACCCACGCATGCACGGGGAGAACATACCTTTGAACCTCTCCTAGCTGTGAGGTCTCCGCGCTAACCACTGGACCACCGTGCAGCCTGGAATTCTATTATGACAATATTCGGCTTTTTTGTGGGTTCTGTGTGCATTCAGACATTCAGTGCTGTTTAATGACGGTCGCCAGCCAATCACAGGGCACATATAGACAAACAACCATTCACACTCACATTCATAACAATGGACAATTTGGAGCTAATTAACCTAGCATGTTTTTGGAATGGGGGAGGAAACCGGAGTACCCGGAGAAAACCCACGCATGCACGGGGAGAACATACAAACTCCACACAGAGATGGCTGAAGGTGGAATTGAACTCGGGTTTCCTAGCTGTGAGACCTGTGTGCTAACCACTTAACCACCATGTCGCCCAAATTACATGTTTAATCAATTTTTAGATGTCCCATATTATACAGTACTTTACTAATTTTTGCATAACTTTTGCTTAACGAGGGACCTGTAATAGCTTTTGAAGAAACCTAGTAATGACAAAGCACCATTGTGAGTTCTGTTGTCAAATGAAGTGTGCACAACATAATAGAAGACCAGGTCAAAACATGTAAACATTGTAAAGGCTACATTACACACAAGAGTGGGACATTTGACCTCCCGCAATGCCCCTCAGCTATGAATCGGTGGGGTACGGGGGCTCTTAGAGGGTATTGAAAGAGATGCGGACCATGTGACCATGTCCACCGAATCAGCACTCACGCCCCGGGTGTGTAATGTCTTGAGGCGACATGTGGTTAACCACCTGGCCCCACTCTTTGACCCACTGATAAAAGGGGAGAGAGTGAAGTGAAGGGGGGACAGCCTGTACAGCCATTTGCTCATCAATGGAGGGCAACACCGCCACTTAACACAGCTTATTGATCCACGCAGCCTGCAGGGCCTCTGTTGTGTGTCCATTTCCTATTGATTATTTCAAGTCTATTCTTATTGACCATTCTCCGTTATGCTCCGGCGGGGGATTTTTTTTTTTTTTTTTTTGGTTCTTCCTTCTTAAACGGTCATTTGAAATTATAATCTGTGCAAGTAAATGTCATAATCGCCCCCAAGGCTTGCTGCAGGATTGGCTGCAGAGCAGAGGTCTCCGAGGTCAATGACACTGGTCAATAGCCGTCCATTTGTGCAGCGGTCGACTGGAAACGGCCGAGTTCACGTCTTTATACTTTACGTATGACATCTGAGCATATTGCATGAGTGGAATACACAAGTGTGGCATAGATAAACTAATTGTTTTGCTACAAAGAAGGCCAAGAGGTGTGTGTTTGTGTGTGTGTGAATGAAGAGTGACGCGCCGGCCGACTACTCATCAATGCTTCATAGGTTAGATCATTATATCCAAAGTGACAGAGCTACACAAGGAGGGAGTGAAGGGGGACTTGCTTAGATAAAGATTGGCATATTGCTATTGATTCAACACCCTGGGGCCTTCTTCTGTTGCCATGGTTTTATATATAATATATAGTATATACAGCCTTCTAAATGTGGGTTAGAACGTTATTAAAGGCCTCTAGACATGAAATAAGTATAAGTACAGTTACCTTTACGCTCATATTACCCAAAATAATAGGTCATAATCAGGCATTTAAGACATAGAGAAGAATTGTGACTTTGTGTGCAATTCAGAGTTGAGTTTTAGCTTGCTTGTTTTTATTAGGGATTTTCATTCGGGATTGTTGTGCAATAAAAGTGTGTTGTTCCAGTCTCACCGAGCATTACAGTGACATTATTACAATTATTATTATTATATATTTATTAATTATTAATAATAATAAATTATTATTAAATCATTAATAATAATAATAATAATAATAATAATAATAATTATTATTATTATTATTATTATTATTATTATTATTATTATTATTATTATTATTATTATTATTATAGTGTTTATAATCATAATTATTATTATTATTTTTATTGTTTTAATTATTAACCTCAAACTAATAATAATAATAATAATAATAATAATAATAATAATAATAATAATAATAATAATAATAATAATAATAATAATAATTATTATTATTATTATTATTATTATTATTATTATTATTATTCTAGTAATCAGGCATTTAAGACATATTTTTCTAAAAATAAAAATAAAAATAAAAATAAAAATAAAAATAAAAATAAAAATAAAAATAAAAATAAAAATAAAAATAAAAATAAAAATAAAAATAAAAATAAAAATAAAAATAAAAATAAAAATAAAAATAAAAATAAAAATAAAAATAAAAATAAAAATTATTATAGTGTAGAATCCTACATATCATTCACAGCGTCTTTGAATGTGTCTTCTGAACGCAATATATATTTGTATATTTTATGCCTGAGAAGGTTTAACTCATTCAATTCCAGCCATTAAAAAAAAAACACGCCCTCCATTTTATCGGATTTGGACTGATCTTTCAAGGCAAAAGAATATTGTGTTCTAGGGTTATATAAACATGGAACATACCAAAAGAACGATTAGACTCCCATCTAGGTAAGTTTCAGCCAAATATCAGTTCTGAGAAAAAAAATAAATTAAACTTTGACACAAATTTAGTGATACTTAAAGGCAGATTTTTGGTACTTTTGCTATGCGACTGCTGCTAGTCAACGTCTGGGAGCTGGGTGTGAATGGAGATGATTTGGACCACCAAGTGCAAGAAAAAAAGGCTAATAAATAAAAACCTCCATAGACTGAGTTAGTGTTCATGCTGCAGCAGATAACCATCTGTGCTCTCATAACCATTAATCTAAACCATAACAACGCCTGTGTGCTTCGGTCATATGAGTCAAGCTTTTCATTGTGAGCCTAAAAAAAAAAAAAATCCTGTCAATCCCTCCCTCCCTACGTTGCCGCTGGACTGGCAAAGTCTTCAGCTGTCCGTCTCAAACAAGCGGGCCGGCTGAAATAGGAGCAGGCCTCAAACACCGTTTGATGTTTTACTGGCGGGGTCAGGGCTGAAATGACACGTAAATGAGGGAAGGAAGGCCTTTTCATTTTGTCAACCTGTTTTGTTATTGGAAAGGACGCTAAGGGCCTCGGGTGTGACGTGACTGAGGGATTGTTTTAAGTAGCCACACGGACGCAACAGCGATATTTGTTATTAAAATAAACAACTTGTACAAGGAGTCTCGCTTGGGGGCAGAGAGGGCGATGTGGGTGCAATGTGTTTTTGATTTGAGTGTTGTATATCAAATTGAATTACCGGTAATTGCCCCACCTGTTAATGATGATGTCACAGACATGTTACACGCCACCATTTTTAAGTGTAACTAAATTGCTAGTAAAAACAGTATAAAAATAAATGCTTATTATGGTATAACCTCTAAAGTTGAACGGATATGAGGATGTACGATTCGGTATTCAACCAATTTTATGGGGTAAAATAAGTCACCCTGGACTGGTGGCCAGCCAATCACAGGGCACATATAGTCAAACAACCATTCACACTCACATTCATACCTATGGACAACTTGGAGTCGCTAATTAACCTAGCATGTTTTTGGAATGTGGAGGAGAACATGCAAACTCCACACAGAGATGGCCGAGGTTGGAATTGAACTCGGGTCTCCTAGCTGTGAGGCTAACCACTTATCCACCGTGCAGCACCATAAATACTAATTCTGCTGTTTTGTAGTTTAATACGCCCTATTGTTATTCTGTTGAATGCAAATATTTGTATTCATTCATTCATTCATTCATTTTCTACCGCTTTTCCTCACAAGGGTCGCGGGGGGTGCTGGAGCCTATCCCAAATGTCTTCAGGCAAGAGGCGAGGTACACCCTGGACTGGTGGCCAGCCAATCACCGGGCACATAGAGTCAAACAACCATTCACACTCACATTCATACCTATGGACAATTTGGAGTCGCTAATTAACCTAGCATGTTTTTTGAATGGAGGGAGAACATGCAAACTCCACACAGAGATGGCCGAGGTTGGAATTGAACTCGGGTCTCCTAGCTGTGAGGCAAACCACTTATCCACCGTGCAGCACCATACATTTTTATTATTTATATTAATAATATTATATATTATTTTATTTTATTATATACCATTTTTATTATTTTTATTATTGTTTTTTATATTATTTTTGTTATTTTCTATGATCTTCCATCTGTGTGGCCTATTGACCTGCCTAAGAGCTCGGACCGTACAAAAGTTTTCCGCATTGTCCTTGAAGTTGCATTTTTTGTGACATACTTAAAAAAAAAAATGTCACCAGCCGCCACTATTTGTTGCATTTGAGTACTGTAGAGTTGTGAAGTGCTGCAGAAAGATGAAGAGCATCCTCCATCTTTGTGACAGAACAGAACAGCAACGTGCTAACAGTAAACACTTGGCTAAAAAAGAAGAGAAGCAGCAGAGGCAGCGGCGTGTTTACGCTCGCGCTCACATTTTCCACAAGCGGCGGAACCACCGGTGCTGGAGGTGCACAAAAGCTAGCAAAACACCATCATTACGGGACGCATTTGTACTAAATGGCTGCACGGAGCATCTCCTTTCTGAGCTCCCTGACATCACCCACGCATTGTTCCGACTACAGAGACGGATAAAAAAACCTCGGAGCTGACAAAGGTAAAAAGGAGGGAAAATTGGGCGCTGTATCCATCGTTCAAGTCTCGCTCTCGTTCGATATTACACCCACTCCACCCAGTTTTGATCTGACAGTTGTCTCAGAAGTGGGAAATCACAGGGGGGTGGAAGAGTGTGCTGGATTCCACAAGATGTGAAAGGTGACTGGTGGGGGGAACGAAGGAGAAAAACACCTAACCCCTCCCTCCCCTCTGGAAAAAAACACCCAAACACAGAGTGAAAACAAATACATAAATAAATAAATAAACAAAAAGGAGCCGCGGCTGAAAAAAAAATTGCAACGGGGAGATTTTAAATTGCAGCGGTATCAATAATTTAGTTACCTGAGACACTGTGTTTTTGTTCACCATAAGGTTTGACGCGACTGGCAGTCGGAGTCAAGATTAGGGAGACCTTTTTATTATTGATGCCGCGGCGCACAGCTCACATCTGCTGTTACCAACACAACCCCCCCAACAGTGGCAAAATGACTGCAACGCCATTGTGTGCGCACATGCACCATCTAATGACATCCAATACACAAATGCAGCCTTTCCGAAGAAAACAATGCTCACTTTTGATTGACACATACCCTGATCTACATTTACTTCCATACATTACAGAACCAGAATATTAGAAACACTTCTCTATGCATGGAAGGTATAAAGTATAGTCAACACTTCTCCAAATTATGCAGTTTCATTCACAACCAAAGATAGAATATTATTTCTAGATAAAAATGTCAGATTAACTATTTTATTTTATTTTATTTTATTTTATTTTATTTTATTTTATTTTATTTTATTTTATGTTATTTTATTTTATTTTACACATTCTTACCTATGGACAATTTGGAGTCGCCAATTAACCTAGCATGGTTTTTTTTTGGAATGTGGGAGGAAACCGGAGTACCCGGAGAAAACCCACGCATGTACGAGGAGAACATGCAAACTCCACACAGAGATGGCCGAAGGTGGAATTGAACCCTGGTCTGCACGCTAACCACTTGACCGCCGTGCAGCCTTTATTTTATTTTATTTTATTTTATTTTATTTTATTTTATTTTATTTTATTTTATTTTATTTTATTTTATTTTATTTTATTTTATTTTATTTTATTTTATTTTATTTTATTTTATTTTATTTCATCTTATTAAAAGAAATAATTGAATTTAATTATTATTATTTTCAACCCCAGGCTGCAATCTGAAAATCAAAGGATGCTTTTTCATTTACTTTTTTCATTTTTTTTATTAAAAAAAAATATATATATATATTTAAAGTCTGAGCTTTGTTTCATTATTAGTATCAACAGCTTTTCCTCTTTACATTTTTCATTTTTTCTTTATTTTATTTGGTTTAATTCGTGTTTAATCAATATGCCGCAGGCCATTAAGAAACAAACTGCAACTCTAGGAAGGCATGCTTTAAAATGTTAAATTTTTTAAATCCATTTTATTTAATTAATATTGTAGATTAATTCTGTATATGGCAGATTAATTGTAGAAACAAATAGTTATTCTTTATTTAATCCAAATAATATTTTACTGGAGTGAGCACTCTCTGTTTACAATGTTTATGAGAAGATGTAGGACAGGGCTGCTGAACTTAGTTGGACGACTACTTTACTTTGCTGGCGAGTACGCCTTTAAAACGCCACCACATTGATTGCCCCTATCTGGGTTTATCCACCCGTGCATTTTCTATACCGTTTGTCCTCTCGAGGGTCACGGGTCACTTAACAAAATGCTACATGTCTCACATACTGTAACTTGCACTGCATTGTAATACGTTGCCCATTGTACCTAATAATGTGCCCATAGAAAACCTTCTAAAAGTGTGACAGTGTCTCCGGCATCCCGAACTCTGCCTCTTCTGCTGCGTTTACTGTTGAATAAATAGCTAAACATGCAGTGTTCAAGGTCTATTTCACTGTCTGGACAAGCTGGACGCTAAAAGGCTAAAAAAAAATAAATTGGTAATCACGATGCTTGACTGGTTTGACTTTGACCCTGTGGGACATTTTAAAACAAAGGCACGGTCGGCTAGGTGAAGAAATAAAAGGCACATAAGCTTTCTTGTTACCTTTTGTGCAGCACAGTCCCATTTTTTTTTATGCCTCCTTAATGCCATGTCAGTACCAATGCTCACGGTTAGCATCACTCCTCCCCGCCTTCATCAGTAACTTGGCCGAGCACAAATGACCCTTACCAGTGCACCGGGGGCTGGCGTGAACTTAATCACTAGAGCAAATTGAAACCACTTGCTCTGCAGTATTTTTACAGGGGTAAAGCATATGCCCTTAAGTCTATAGCGACTGACCTCTGCTTTTGAAAGGATTGGAGACCCTGAAAAGAAAATGTTGTTTTGCTTGTGTCGTATTAGGTCAGAATTCCTCGCTGTGTGAGTTATGCGACCGCTGTAATCCCCGTGCAAGTTGACATTCAGAGGACACGGGAAAGAAGATAGCAGTGTCATCGTTGTGAATGTGTTCATCATTCTGGAGATGCATCACTTTTTGAAGGCCTTCCTGAATGGCTTTGACCCCGATTACTGGTTCTTCTCAGGAAGACCAGTCAACAGCTCTTAAAAAAAAAAATAAAACCACATCGAATTCTCAATGGGGGGATTTTTTTCTTCTTCTTCCAGGCCACAATGAGATTTACTGTTTTTGAATATCCCTGTTAGTTTGTTGGTTACGATGACACAAAAACACCACCAACAAAATCCACAAAACTGTATTTAGATGTTTATAGAAAGAACCCCTTCAAATTTGGTGCAGACTGGAATTTAAATATGGATAGAGTCAACACTACACTACATGACACAGGTACTTAGATGGTACAAGCTGCAGCCTTTCATGTAACTGGTGTGGGTTTGATTCCCTGCCAGTACTACTGGAGCCCAAGGGTGCTTAATTAACTGGGAGTGTTCCAGGAAGGGCATTGGGGTAAAAACAAAGAAAACTACTATAAACTATACTATAAACTACTATATGGCAGTTGGCCTCCAGCCCAAATTTGGTACAGTCCAATATAAACTCTTGCTAGAGCATCGTGTAAAGTGAACTGAATCAACGACACCTTACGTCACTTTGGGATACTGTAAACTACAAATTCTTTGCTCATTTCATAACTTGGCATAACATTATTTTTCTGAGTGGATATATTTTAATTTCTATACAAGAATCCGAACAACGCAGACCACAACCTTTGCACATGTGCTCAACCAAATGCCCTTGAAGTTGTGTCTATTGTACAGGGGGTATCAGGGGTGATTGCCTTTTTAGTTGTCCAGTCCAGTCTAATCTTGAAAACAGCAGCTTAGTCGTTTCTGTCTAAGTGCTAAAACATCCGTAAAAACCATATGCATCACCGCGTTATCACTGAGCCCAGTATGATACATATTTTGATTCAGTATCGACTACGATACTTGGACTTTCAGTAGTTCTGATCGAGCCTACAAGTTATGTCAAAGTCATTATTTTATGCTGGCAAAGAGAAACTACCAGCTGCAGCCAATCATGATCGCTAACAAGAACTTAACTGGGCTTGACCTTGTCAGGGTAAGACATTCTAGAACCTTCAGGACTATGTACTTAAAGATGTAGGTGTCTCTATGTACTCATTCATTCATTTACTACCGGTTATCCTCACGAGGGTCACAGACGTGCTGGAGCCTATCCCAGCTGTTTTGTATCCATATATTCTGAACTGTCAGGCGGGACGTGGAAGGCAGTGAGGACTGCCAACATACGTATATGAATTTGTTGTACTCAGCAAACAATTTGACTCAAATACACTTGTATGCTTCAGTGTTCAACATTTTTCTGTATTTTACTGGTTAAACGTGAGGTCCAATTCCAGTTCTGGTTTCTTATTTCGATTCTGGATCCTAACGATTCTTGATTCAGATGATTTTAAGAGTCATAAGAGTCTGATTGGTTGGGGGTTCAGATCAGGGGATGTTGTTGTCATCGACTGTTCATTGTTGTTCTTGTGAAGCCCTTTGAGGACCTTCTGTGATTAAGGGCTATATGACTTGGCTTGAATTGACTTGACTTGACTTGAATTGACTTGAATTGACTTGAATTGACTTGAATTGACTTGAATTGACTTGAATTGACTTGAATTGACTTGACTTGAGTTGACTTGACCTGATATAACTTGAGTTGACTTGATATGACATGACTTGAGTTGACTTTATATAACTTGAGTTGACTTGGTATGACATGACTTGACTTGAGATGACTTGAGTTGACTTGATATGGCATGACTTGAGTTGACTTGAGTTGACTTGAATTGACTTGAATTGACTTGATATGACATGACCTGACTTGAGTTGACTTGAGTTGACTTGAGTTGACTTGAATTGACTTGAATTGTCTTGACTTGAGTTGACTTGATATGACATGAATTGACTTGAGTTGACTTGACTTGAATTGACTTTGCTTGAGTTGACTTGAGTTGACATGAATTGACTTGAGTTGACTTGAGTTGACTTGAATTGACCTGACTTGAATTGAGTCAAAATGGCTTACCTTTCTATCCCATTCTACGGTGAATATTATTATTCAACATTTGCAAGATTAAATGGCCCAAAGGTGACATATTCGGACATAAACCTTACTTAAACATAAACCTTTACTCTGGATGTGTACTCGCATTCATGCAACCTTGTATCATAGGTCCTGTGGCTGCACACATGACCAAAGACTCGCATCAGTCAAAACCACACAAAAAACATCACAAACACGGGCGACAAGGACCAGGCTAGCCGTTAGCATGTTTACCCGTTCTTACGCTTTTGTTTTCAATCCCAGTGCTCAGAGGCGGTATGTTGGGAGGGTTATTGTCAGACTTTGCACACAGGCTGATCTGCTTTCACTCAGGCTTTTGTCACGTCACTGTGTTGTTGCACAAACACGCTAACCAGAGGCTAGTCCTTCTTCTTCATGGAATTCCAGAGCACACAGGGGCTCCCTTATAAAATCCCCAATGAATCCCCAACGCTCTTCCCCCAGTTTTTAATCGTAAACATGCTAGCGACTTTTAAAAGCTCTTCAAATAATACCCATTTTGTTCTGATTTACGGAGGCAGTAAAAGTCTTCAAAGTGCAGTGTAATCTTTCATTAGGGATCTCCGAGACGATGTGGGCCATATCTGTTCTTTATTTTGGTTAATTGTTCAGTGTTTTACCTGTTCATTTTATTGTAACGGAGATCATAAAAGCAGCCTTGTTAAAGAAACACCATGGATTATCTTGTTAACACAGCCTTACTAAACGCTTAAGAAGGTGATATTTATGATATTTATATTCCTATAGTGAGGTTGGATCTTGGTGTATGACACTGACCACCGCCTGTCAATGTGACATGGGGGAGATGTAGGGGTGGGGGGAGCCCAGGC
Organism: Doryrhamphus excisus; assembly: GCF_030265055.1. Lineage (NCBI taxonomy): Eukaryota > Metazoa > Chordata > Actinopteri > Syngnathiformes > Syngnathidae > Doryrhamphus > Doryrhamphus excisus. The sequence goes on along the minus strand of NC_080477.1, from coordinate 19,777,233 downwards.
AAGGTATTTGACCCATGTAACCTCTGACCCTCAGATGATTGAAGTGGCGGCTTTCCCTGCTCTGGTGCTCCAGCCTCGAGACAAGGTGACGAGTCCTTTAGGAGCTCTCTGGTTGCAAGGCTTTGGAAAGAGGGAGAAGCTGGAAAAACCAAAGCCAAAAGGAGGGGTTGGGGGACAGGCGCCGGTCTTTGTTGGGAGCTTTGTTGTAATGTGTCTGTCCGGGGTTTTAGGCCTCAAGACACGCCGCCCAAAGCCACAAGGATGTGACCTTGAGTGGTCTTAATGGGTGTCACTGATGGTTGCTGTGCTAGGTGGCGGCTTCTTGCTCATGTAACCTGGATGGATGAGATCCTCGGTGCACTCACAACAATCGTGTTAACCCATTGGGAATTACAGGAGGTCATAAAAATATGAAATGGTGACTAGGCAAAACGTAGCAATAACAAAAGTTACCCGTTATAAAGTATCATACAAAACACAACACAATAAGACCAAATGACTACTTTGTTTACTGCTACTTTTTTTGAAATAAGTGTAAGCCAAAGAAAAACCTTGTTGAGTTATGGTGACATACATTGACATCATCAATGGGGTCGCCTCGGATTCTGACATTTTCGAAGAGTTTAGAAGTATATTTTTCAAAAATTTTTGGTGATATTATTCTTTTGTCCAATGTTCATTTTTTGTTGTTCTTCAGAGAAAAAGCACCCTTTTTGTAAAACTGCGCTTGTTTCTCAGCCTAATAGTATTTACCCCCTTGAGCACGGATACATCAATTGTCATGTTACACTTCAACTAAGCCAATAATCTCTCTTAGTTTTCACCTTGTGTATGCCTCAAGGTCAAACGACTTTTCTCTCTTTAGTGGTCTCAAATGTTGCTTCGCTGCTCCAGGGGTCATCCCTACTAATCCCCAGTTACTCAAGTCCTGGTGGATTTCTCCCATGGGCAGCAGAAACCAGATCCCTCCCATCCACAAACCCCCTGAAGCTGAACTGGGCCGACCAAGATGTCCGCAGAGATAAGCATCCGGAGCCCACTCCCAGTCAGGGGGTCTTAGGCAAGAATTCAGGGACACATCATCACAAATCCATTAAGGCTTGCCCACTACTTTAACAACAAAGCCCAGCTGTAGACGCTACACCTTTTAGCCTGAGCGTGCAGTCCGGGAACTCCCGGTACAGGACGAAACTCCCTTCATGCCTAATCCTCAGAAATCCCGCAGAATAACCACCATAAAATAAAACAAAGCAACAAAAAAATGTGGATAATGACAACACTGAAGTTTGAATCATTTCCATTAACGCTGAGTTCACACTGTGGTTCAGTACTCTTGATTCTGATCCTCCATGCATCCATTTTCAGTGCTGCTTAATCTTCATTACAGTCGCAGGGGTATGCCGGAGCCTATTCCAACTGACTTTTAGGGGAGAGGCTGGGTACACCCTGTACTGGTCGCCAGCCAGTCGCAGGGAGCATATAAACAAGCAACCATTCACACTCACATTTCTTGTCCTGACCAAACATAAAAAAAAATTACTTGGTGGTTAGCTTAGTTTAAATAGATTTATTTTAGGAACTCAAGGCTGCACATATGCAGAAAATAAGGACTCGATTGGGCAGCTTTTGTGATGTATTGCTTGATGTAAATCATTTATTTTTCTACCGCTTATCCTCACCTATCCCAACTGTCTTTGGGCGAGAAGCAGGGTACACCCTGGACTGGTGGTCAGCCAATCACAGGGCACATATAGACAAACAACCATTCACACTCACATTCATACCTATGGACAATTTGGAGTCGCCAATTAACCTAGCATGTTTTTGGAATGTGGGAGGAAACCGGAGTACCAGGAGAAAACCCACGAATGCACGGGGAGAACATGCAAACTCCACACAGAGATGGCCGACGGCGGAATTGAACCCTGGTCTCCTAGTTGTGAGGTCTGTGCGCTAACCACTTGGCCGCTGTGCAGCCTTTTTATTTTATTTTATTTTTATATTAATATGATTTTATTTTTATATTAATATTATTTTATTTTTATATTAATATTATTTTATTTAAGAAATAATTGAATTTAATTATTTTTTATTATTTTTTATTACATATTATTTATATTATTATTATTATTCTTATTATTATTTGCCAAATTGTTTCCACTTCAATTCCAATTCATACCTATGGACAAATTGGAGTCGCCAATTAACCTAGCATGTTTTTGGAAAGTGGGAGGAAACCGGATTACCCGGAGTAAAAACATGCAAACTCCACACAGGGATGGCCAAGGGTGGAATTGAACTCGGATCCCTAGCTGTGAGGCCTGCACGCTAACCATTAGACCACCGTGCAACCCTGATGTAAATCAAATATTCAAAATTAAAGCCATGTGTGTTGCGTTAAATTGAGTAATTATCTTTATTATTTGTCATAGATTTCACAGAAATCTGGAAATAATTCATCATTTTAACACATTTTTATCATATTTGAGCTCAAGTAAACCGAACCACACCAGAGTTCACTTCACAGAAACCCATCTCTTGTTTGGTGCAGATTCATTCATTCATTTTCTACCACTTTTCCTCACGAGGGTCGCGGGGGGTGCTGGAGCCTATCCCAACTGTCTTCGGGCGAGAAGCGGGGTACACCCTGGACTGGTGGTCAGCCAATCACAGGGCTTATATATAGACAAACAACCATTCACACTCACATTCATACCTATGGACAATTTGGAGTCGCCAATTAAACTAGCATGTTTTTGGAATGTGGGAGGAAACCGGATTACCCGAAAAAAAAAACATGCAAACTCCACACAGAGATGGCCAAGGGTGGAATTGAACTCGGATCCCCTAGCTGTGAGGCCTGCGCGCTAACAATTCGACCGCCGTGCAGCCCTGATGTAAATCAAATATTCAAAATTAAAACTATGTGTGAAATACAGTAATTATCTTTATTATTTGTCATAGATTTCACAGAAATCGTCAGAGATACGTGAAATAATTCATAATTTTAACACATTTTTATCATATTTGAGCTCAAGTAAACCGAACCACACCAGAGTTCACTTCACAGAAACCCATCTCTTGTTTGGTGCAGATCAAGATTCAAAAAATTGTGACAAAAGAGCAAACTCCAAGTAAGAACCTAAGAACTGAACTCATTGACATTCAAAGCATGTTAAAACTTTAGATTGCATGTTTTTGTCTTTCTGTCTTTCCAAAGCTGCAATTGCACACCAGGATTCAGCCTGTGTGGTAGAAGCCACTGTGAGTGATGCTGCATATAAAATTGTCTGTTTGAGGCTTCTGCTGCATCGTGCCTGTGGCCTTGGCAAGTGTTTGTCGCCTGCATGGGAGGCATCCGGCGGTCGCGCGACAAAATATAGCTAGCGAGAGCAGACTGCAGTGTTTGTTTGCGGCGCGGCTCCGAAGGACGACACTTCGTGTACGTCAACCATAAGTGGGAGACTTGTCTACTTCTCCTTTGCCGCATTCTGGGCTTCCCCCACTGAGTTTGTCAACCACCAAGTGCATTGTGTTTTGTGTTTGTCGAGGCACAATGTGTACAGTGTGTCAAGGCTGCCGGAGCCTTCAATTAACACAGCGTTTAGTGGCGGGATTGTGTTAAAAAACAAATCAAATCTCAGGATTTCCCAACCATTTTTTTTTTACTATGTGGACTGTGAAATTGTACTCTGAGTAGCTCATTTTAAGATTTTATTTACTGTTGCTATAAACTGCATTTTATGTTTAGAACCATTCAATCTATGTTTGATTTATCACATTCACAAGCTAAGGCAAGGGGTGTCCAACCTTTTCCGTTCCAACCTCGCATTCCAAGAGTTTGGCATTAGAGAAGCCTTCTTTTAGATAAATTAGTTTGCGCCACAGTCGGCAACATGCATCAATCCGCTGAGTCGAGATCGCAGCTGTTTTCACTCTAGCCGAAGTACTGTTATTCTTAACAGGGTCCTAGAGCCCTGCCCTTTACATTTGCTCCCTTTTCCTCATGTTTCCTGTTGATTTTTTTTTTGATAACCCGCACAGAAAGCTTTCTAGATTTTCCAGAATCTGCACCTATTCCTGTATCTGTATTTCCTTTGAGTAAAAAAAAATCCCAAAATGTTTGTTTCAATTTATTACACTAACGGCCCACTTCCGCGCATGCCCACTTTGCTGTGATTGGTTCCATTCAGCTTGTACAGTTTGTACCTGGGCATGCCCATATAAGAAAGTCCGGCTCACTGTGAGCACGTGTTAGAATTTTTTTTTAACCCCAACCTCTATTCATTCATTCATTTTCTACCACCTACCCTCACGAGGGTGGTGGGCGTGCTGGAGCCTATCACAGCTGTCTTCGGGCGAGAGGCGTTTTTCCAAACCTAATTTTCTAAATAATTTGTTTCTCATCATGTTACGCCTTTAAAAAAAATACAATTATTTTCCCTTAAATATTTAAACTCTATACTACTAAAATTAATAAAAAATTCGATTAATTCCTTCATTCATTTTCTACCGCTTTTTCTTACGAGGGTCGAGTGCATGCTGGAGCTTATCCCAGCTGTCTTTGGACGTTTTTTCCAACCTAATTTTCCAAATATTTTTTTTCTTGTCATATTACACCTTTAAAAAAAAAAGATATTTTTCCTTAAATATTTAAACTCTATACTACTAACACGTATGCCTTTTAAAAAAATAAGATATTTTTCCATCAATATTTAAACTACTAAAATGACATTATTTTCCCTCATCATATAATGATTATAATTAATTCTCATAAAAATATTACGTATTTCTCCTTAGAATACAACTTTATTCTTTTTTAAATTACTGCAGTTTTTTGGCACGGCGACCTGGTGGTTAGCATGTTGTCCACAGTCAGGAGATATGGAAGATTTGGGTGTGAATCTCCATTGGACATCTCTGTGTAGAGTAGGCGCTTCAGGCCAAAAAAAAAAGCACATGTTGCAAATGGCCTCCGGACCGTACTTTGGACACCCCTGTGTTCACGTTTCTGAAATAAATATACACTGTTAATTACAATTGCAACTTTCATCATTTTATGTTTCTACAACATGCACAACATATCCGACATCTGGAGGTCAAGACTCCTGCACACATCATGTTCTCATTTAAGAAATAAGGAGCGACGCTAATGAGAAAAAAATATGAAAAAAATCAATCCTACCACATATCCAACCCCTTTTGCCTTCATAGTGTGACGGTGAAGCCATATGGACACTGCAGGGTGCTACTCAGGCCCAAACATCACCAAATGTTTCTGGCATTCTCTATAGACAAAACAAATAAAAAAAAAATTGATGTTAATTTCTAGTTAGGTTGTAATTACTAATAGGCAAAATAATCTATAAACACAAGAGGAGAATTTGACTTTCCAAAATGCTTGAAATTAGTAAAATAGTTTTTTTTATTGTTCTGTGCATTGTTCTGTGCATTGTTCTGTGCATGCATGCATGTTTGATTTTTTTTTTCTCAGATTTTACTACATATTACTTGAGATACTTCAGGTCATTAACTAACATAGAAGATGCTTCATAAGAAATTTTTAATTTGGTTAAAAAATTATTTTCAAAAATTTAATCTGTGCTGCTTGCTTCTACCAGTAGAATGGAATTTTAATAGAGCAAAAAGACATGAAAAAGAGTGAGAATTACAGGAAAAAGCAGGAGGCTGATAGCAGCTGTGAGTAAGTATTGTATCCTAAGGTGAAAGGTCACAGAAGAAAAACTTAACAATGTGGTTTATCAAAGGATGGAGCACATGTACAGTACATGTACAGTCTGGATGTTCAATGTGTTCTCTATTACACAGTCCAGGTGATTCCTGGCCTCGGAACATGATCTCCTCCAGGCCCGTTAAAGCGGCGTGAACGCGGCGTGGATTGAGTTTAAAAGTAATAAAAGGGAGCGGACCTGGCGGCTAGGTGCGATCGGATTCCTGCGAGCGACTTTTCTTTTCATGTGCGGCCTGCATTCAACGAAGCGTTTAATTCAACAAATCCACGGTTGTGATCCAGCACAAACTCACTCGGTGCTAGGGGGTGGTGTTGGTGCGGAGGGGGGGGGCGGGGGGTTACTTCAATTTGTACCAAAGCATCTCCACATGATCAAAGGACGGCCGCCCATTCCCAACATGCTGCTTAAATTAAGACTAACACCACAGTCCTGTATTTGGAATGGATTACCAGCGTAGGAATTCTGTCTTTCTTTCACACATATGGTTTCAATAGGGCCGCCATGCCAGCTTCACATCTTTAATGGGCTGACAGGCAACTTTGGTGCTAACTCTACAACTCCCAAAAAAGTTTTTCAGGCTGTCACAGAGCCCAAAAAAATAAAAATAAAAAGATCTCCCCACTCCACTGTGATTACAGAGATTCTGGCTGAAGTGTTCCCAGCATGCAGCACACACCGTCTTTATGGGACCAAGTCACTTTACTACATGTGTGTGTGTGTGTGTGTCGAAGAAGGGAAGGCTGCTTTGTAACAAACCAAATTTAGTAAACGTAGCAATCTCAATGTTAGCTTCACGATCAAGTAAATTAACTTCATTTGTCAAGACAGTAGGGGTAGCGAGTGTACTTTAACATTGCTAGCTTGTGCTGGTTAGGCAAATTTTTACGTTATAACAGAAATTTTATTATTCGAGACAGTGCATGATATGCTGCCTTGCCTCACTGTAGATAGTTGCACTTGGATGTTACTATGACGGAAATTTGAGTCTGTATTCAAGACAGTGCATGATATGCTTTATTATAAAGTCTTTAAACTTTAATGTCACTTTCATGGGAATTGGCTTCTTTATCCAAGACGACGCATGATATGCTGCTTTGCCTCACTATAGAGAGATGCACTTGGATGTTACTATGACGGAAATTTGAGTCTGTATTCAAGACAGTGCATGATATGCTTTATTATAAACAAGCCAAACTTTAATGTCACTTTCATGGGAATTGGCTTCTTTATCCAAGACGATGCATGATATGCTGCCCTGCCTCACTTTAGATATGTGTACTTTGATACTGTTATAAAGAAAGTTTGAGTCCGTACAAGCTAGCAAAACCTCAATATCAGTATCATGGAAATGAACTTCTTTATTGACGACAATGCATGATATGCTGCTTTGCCTCACTGTAGATACTAGATGCACTTGGATGTTACTATGACGGAAATTTGAGTCTGTATTCAAAACAGTGCATGATATGTTTTATTATAAACAAGCCAAACTTTAATGTCACTTTCATGGGAATTGGCTTCTTTATCCAAGACGATGCATGATATGCTGCTCTGCCTCACTTTAGATGTGTACTTTAATACTGTTATAAAGAAAGTTTGAGTCTGTACAAGCTAGCAAAACCTTAATATCTGTATAATGGAAATGAGCTTCTTTATCCAAGATGATGCATGATGTGCTGCTCTGCCTCACTTCAGATATGTGTACATTGATACTGTTATTAAGAAAGTTTGAGTCTGTACAAGCTAGCAAAACCTTAATATCAGTATAATGGAAATGAGCTTCTTTATCCAAGACGATGCATGATATGCTGCTCTGTCTCACTTTAGATATGTGCACTTTGATACTGTTATAAAGAAAGTTCGAGTCTGTACAAGCTAGCAAAACCTTAATATCAGTATAATGGAAATGATCTTCTTTATTGACGACGATGCATGATATGCTGCTCTGCCTCACTGTAGATAGTTGCACTTGGATGTTACAATGACGGAAATTTGAGTCTGCATTCAAGACTGCTTTATTATAAAAAAGTCAAACTTTAATGTCACTTTCATGGGAATTGGCTTCTTTATCCAAGATGATGCATGATATGCTGCTCTGCCTCACTTTAGATATGTGTACTTTGATACTGCTATAAAGTAAGTGATGTAGACGATGTAGATGATGTAGATGATATAGATCCTTGTGTCCCAAACTTGGACACTTAAAAATTAAACAAACACAGCAAGATAGATAAGATAGAAATAGAATAATAATACATATATAATAATAAATGTAAAAATAAATAATAGATAAATACACAATACATATTTAATAATAATAATAATATCTGATATCTGATGAAAAGCTACTCTGCCTCAGAGCGATAGGAAATATTTGAAGTTGTTGTCATGGAAATTAGCTTCATTACTCAAGACAGTGCATGAAATGCTGCTCTGCCACACTGTGGATGGGTCAATTTTTTTTTTGGTGGATAGGCAAACTTCGATTTTTCTTTATGTAGACCTTGTTGAAACACAGTTTGGACACCCGTGTACTATGAATTTGTAGTGCGCATGCTAACCAGAGCGGGCAGGAATGCATTGTCTCTGCCTGGTCTCCATGTGTGGGGCATGTGGAGGCCACGGGCGTGGTTCTCCTAGTGCGGCGCTGCAAACGGAGAACTCCCTCTGCGTGCTGTAAAAAAGCTTCTCTCGTGTCAGCGTTACAGGCTACACATGGTGGCGTGCACGCATGTGCTCCTCTTGTCACCAAAGTTGGAGATATGTCACCACACCAACCTCCCCGCCCCCTGCCCCGCACACCACTTGTTTGGCTGAGCGGGTGTCAGAGGCATTAAAGATATAAACGGAATATCACACCCGGGCGCCGAGCCTTCAGATTTCACTTAAGGCTCTCGGGAGAGTTCACAATGTGACATTTTTACTCAGCGTCTGCACTTTTATTGCAACAGGCATAAAGCAAAGCAGAATAGTGGAAGCGGCGGTGGCGGTGGGGGGTCGCTGGGTGACTTTCTGCGGGTTGGGGGGCGTCTCTCCAGGAGCACGTTGACACTGTGCAGCTCTATTTCTAGTTCTGGTGCAATTAGACAGCTCCCAGAAGACACAGCGATACATGAATACACTCTTGTCAGTGTGTCACTCCAGGAGTGCTCGTATCGTATAGTGGGAGCTCCAGGTGTGTGTGTGTGTGTGTGTGTTTTGTTTGTGTTTGAGCGCTTGCTTTATGCGTCGCATTATATCACTTTTATTCAGTCGTATACTATATTGACACGTTTTCAAGCATGCCACTGGGTTTGTAGATATGCCATGTGAGAGTGTGCGATTTGTGTGCATGTACTTTCACTTAAAAGTTCACTATCACAGTATGTGCGGCTCGGTTGCAAGTATAAACGTATACAGTGCAATACAAACACAATATCAACTATATAATCCACTTTTACCATAGAAAATCATGGTTGCAGACAAACTATCACTATTATAAAAGTTTTTTTTTTTCCTGGCAACCTTTTAAGTAACATTTTTGAACTATTAACGGTCAACATTAACTGGAACATTACAACACAAAATACTATAAACACTGTTTAAACACTCTTAACTTTAACAACAAGTTGAAGTTGGCTTAAAAATACATTTTTAACCATCAACTTTCAGTGTAAAAAAAGTGTATTGTGAAGGTGACAAAACATTAGCAGCTGGTTAGCTACCGAGAAACTAGCATTCACCTTGTTTACTGCATCACGTGAATAGTGAATTCAATCTAGGAGATAGCTTAAGTTAGCGTTAGCGGCTAATGTTAGCAGTAGACTACACTGTCTGGACTTAATTGTCATCTTGACTTTGTCAATTATCGACACTCTCGTTAAATTAAAGGGACTGTCTACAACTGGTTCAAGACATTTTTTAACACAAAAAAATAGATTGAAAGTAGTTAGAAGGACTTGTTGTGCCACTAGCTGCTAACCCAACTTTATAGGAGTTGATAATAAACGGCGATGTATCTTTTTAAAATGTCCGCTTTTAACATAGAGCCATATGTGTTGGATCCCGAGTCCGATCCGGAAGTAGAGGCTTGACAGTCCGAAATTTGTCAAGATTTCTCTCAAAAGTAACTTTAGCATTTTAGCATACAGCATCGGTAACGTCGAATGTGGTCATTACACATTTTTTGCGGGACTACCAGTGTTTAAAAAACTCGGATAGAGCTACTAATTTTGTTGGGAAACGGCTATCCCATAAAAAAGCCTTCCCAAACTTCTTTCAGGGCTCATTTTCAAACGCGCAAACTTCATTATCTGAAACTTTGGCGTTATTTAACGTGAGAATACAATATTCTAACTAAAATTATAGGTCAGAAAAGTGGAAACTTGTAAACTTGGCAGCTACCGCTAACGGCTAACTTTTAAGAGTTGACCCCACTTCACTTTAGTTTTTCCCTCCAGTTGCTATCTACCTTTTTCAGTAGGAGATAGCCATGTTGGTGGCTAGCATGTGTAGCTAACGTTAGCCATCTTGCTGTTAGCGGCTAATGTTAGCAGTTCTACCAAGTTCGACCTGTTCTATGCATTCGTTGAGCATGAACTGATGAAGACTGCTCGTATAAAAAGGGAAACATTTTTTTAAATAGCCTGAAAAATCCAATTGCGATGGAGTCCATGCCCTGAGAACACAATGACCTGGATGAATAATAATATTTATAGGCAATGTCAGCAGTTGATTTTACTGTCTGGATTTGGGGATTATTTCAATCCCAGATGTATTTTCCGATCAAATTTTGGTTGGTTTTCAAAAGTACAACTTTAGGAGTGCTCATATTTGATGATTCTAGTATCATCTTAACGTCTGTGTTGATGTTTTGATTCTGTAACTACTTAAATTGAAGGAAATATGGAGCACCTATATCATTTTGCAGTTTTTGGGAAGTTGTTGATTTGTGTACTGGACCGGAAGAGTCCCTTCCCCAATCAGTTCTCCCACTGTCTTTGGTAACGTTTTTTTCCAAGCCGCCAAAAACACTTCAAGAACAAGATCCTGTTGTGTGTCTTCTGTGGGCCATGCATGCGTCACTCCCAGGTTAATAGTCGCATACTGTCACGTCATTTCCGTGGCCATCATCCTCGCCATTAGTCACTAGACGTACATCGTAACCTTTATGCCGCTGATTAACCCCGGGGGCTCCAGAGAAGGTGGGGAGGAAAAGTTTTCCAAAGACAAGAAATCACTTTCACGGCGAACATACGCTCCCTGCCCCCTTTCCTCTGGTACAGCTCAGTGCACAGCCTGTAAATGTTTGTCTTTGACTTCACATACAAGACAATAAATTAAGGGCCATTTATCAAAGTGGCTTTGTTGCCGCCTGACAAAAGCCACTTTATGCATAAATTACGACGCTGGAGAAAAAAAATACTTTGAGCGTTTGAAGTTGACAGGTATGGATTTACATACATAGGCGGTGTAGTAAATATGGTTTGCATTTGAAAGCATTAGGTTGATGCCTTTGTACTTGCATGTTAAGTCCGTAATAAACAGAGAAATAGAATGAGCTACATCAGTAAATATGATTTGGACATCATATTTCTATTTCCATTATTTCCTATGGGGACAATTGAGTTATATATACGATCTCTGAGGAACACTGAAAGCTTCCTTTTATATCTTTATACATTTATCGCTACTGACAAAAAAAATGGCAGCTTCGCATGTACTGCCAGAAAAATACAATATATTAATATTGTTCTCACATTAAAATATTCAAACTACTTCAGCATTAAATATGCAGGTGAAACAATAATCATATTTAGGTGAATTTTAATGTTAACATAGCGCATGACAGGAGGCCATAACTCAATGTAACAGTCCGACTCCCAATGTCAGCTTACAAAGAACACTTAACTCATCACACAGCGTCTGAACACTCAAAAGGTATACCTAATATACAGACATGTACATGTATGTATATGCATTTCATTTGAGCAAAGCATTCTTTGGAGGACAATTACCATCCAAAATGGATGGCTGGCACTGCAATGCTGCCTGTGTCCACCAGAGGGAGCCAGAAAATCCCGGAGCCCAAAGGGAGGCTGATGTCATTACAGTGCCCCAATAAATTAATTGCATAATTTTTTTTCCTTTTTTCCCCCATTTCTTGCTTGTATTGGTACATGTTTGTATACTTGGCAAATTTTAATGAAGAGTCTTTATATATTGCTTCACAAGTTCATGTTTTATTTTTAAATATAAAAAATACATATTACCCAACATTATCATACATCAATAGACAAACCCAGTTATCATTTCAGTCAGAAGGCACCCTCATAGAAAAGAGTTAAATATGGAAATATGCAAATCTTAATCACAACCAATCCTTTAGTTATATAACAATGAACGTGGGCTAAAAAAAAATGGCACAAGACGTTCCTTGGATCTCTTACGGAAAGCTTTAGGAACTTTGTCGGCATGTGCGAAACCCCCTGCCACCCCCTCCAACATGTGTCTCGCCCGGATGACGTGCTCATAAGCGACTTCTTGAGAAATGCACACCCACTTGAGAAGACAAAAAAGCCGGCCTTACGCTGCCATTGGCGGGCTGACCTCTTGACGCGACCTCTCGCCTGTTTGCTGACATTTTTTTGCAATGGAGGCACTTGAACGAAGAAATCAAGGGGGGGTGGGTGTTAGTTGTATGCAGCGTTCTGATGGATGAGGTCTTCTCCTGTTACATTTAGAGAGAACACAGCTGTGAGGAGCTGTTAAGTACACGCAAACAAGCCGTCTGCTTCAGACAAGCCTGCCGGGCACCCGGCCCCTCATCCCACTTGTACCACTCTGACACATGATCACAGACAGACAATACATGTGGGAGCACGGCGCGCTACGCACAAAAGTGCGAAATATTTCCGAGCAGAACAAAAAAATACCTCCCCCCTGCTTCTCTCAATACCGCCGGGACCCCACTTGGTATTATAATTCATCTTGTTTCTCTTTGTCTTGTGTGTTTGTGTGGGGAGGGAAGAAGAAGAAGTGTGAAGGGAGTGAAGGGCGCTTTGGTGGTTTAGTGACAAGGAAATAGGTTAGGAGTGGGGAGACGTGGAGAGAACATCTGCTGGTGTCACACTTTGTCTAACGTCTTCTGAAAAGGCGCGGCTATCCTCGGCGATGTGGAGGGAAATTGTTCTGATATTCTGAGCTGATTGGGGGAATTCATGTGTTCTCTTTAAAACAGAAGTAAGGAATACTTTGCTGCAGGGCTCCCCCTACAGATGTGGAGTAGAGTTTACTTACACTTTGGTGAACACAAGTAGAGCAGCAGTAGAGATTGGTTGATGATCTGGCACGGCAATGCCGGCTCACTCCTCCCCCTAAACTCTCTGATTTAAAAATGAGAAATTCAAGCAATCATAAGTATGTGTTAGGCTTTCATGAATCAATCTGTTAAATGTCATTAATATACATCATTTAATATAATGCATTTTAAACTTAAAACACATGCAAAAATATTACAAATATTAATCACATTATTTAATAAAAATAAAAATAATAATTATTATTGTTATATTATTATTATTATTATTATTATTATTATTATTATTATTATTATTATTATTATTATTATTATTATTATTGTTGTTGTTGTTGTTGTTGTTGTTGTTGTTGTTGTTGTTGTTGTTGTTGTTGTTGTTGTTGTTATTATTATTATTGTTATTATTATTATTATTATTATTATATAATAGTAACTATTATTATTGTTATTATTATTGTTATTATTAAATAATGTGATTAATATTTGTTTATTTGCAGTTTAAAACAAGTTTTAAAACACACAATATTTTTGGATGTGTTTTAAGTTTAATATTAATCACATTAGTTAATAATAATAACAATTGTTATTAATAATAATATTATTATTACTACTAGTAAATAATGTGATTAATATTTGTAATATTTTTATTTAATTACTATTATATAATAATAATAATAATAATAATAATTATGATGATGATGATGATGATGATGGTGATGATGATGATGATTATTATTATCAAATAATGTGATTAATATTTGTGAAATTTTTGCATAATAATAATAATAATAATAGTAATAATAACAATAACAACAATAATAATAATAATAATAATAATAATAATAATAATAATAATAATAATAATAATAATAATAATAATAATAATAATAATAATAATAATAATAATAATAATAATAATAATGAATCAATTGAATGTAAATCAATTTAAAATTTGAAAAATTTGTAAAATAAAATAAACAACAAAATAAAATAAATGCTTTTAAACCCTTTTGGCATGCAAAAATTAATAGATTAGATATTTTTTTTTTAAATTGTGTTTAGCCAACCGGATAATTTTTTTAAGTAGTTTTGTCTGATATTTTGGTGGGCGACATTATCATGAAAGCATGATACTGGTAAAAAAAAAAAAAGCCACGATAGTGCATGGTATGTAAGCGGTGACTACCACATTGGTAGACTTTGTTGCCACGTGGGGACCTGGATGTGATGTGATCGTGACGCTTGTGGCAAACCACAAATAAGCTTTTTGCACTGACGGATAAATATCACAAAAAAAAAAAGCCGGTTTGGATCAGCGGTCCGCAGCTGTGTTGAGAACATGTGGCACTAAGTCACACTGATGATTCACATTATCATCGGAGACGCTCTACTGCTGACAGACGGATGTTGCGGTGGAAATGTGGATCCCAAAGACAAACGTAGTAACCTTTTGTCGGGTTTTAGTAATAACACATAAGTGTGAGTGAAACTTCAGACCGTTTGGCTAATGGGGTAATGCGTTCTTTGTGTGCCACTGTATGAGTGTGTAGTCCTGATGCAGCAGCGCTCATCACTGCCACTGCCACAGTTGGTTGTGTTTTGTGTGTGGTTGCTTTTATTTCACTCCCAACTACTTGAATGCCTTCTGTTGTGTACAATGCTGCAGCTAATACTCGACATATAGTGCATATTAGATACCAAGGACACTTTGAACATAGAGGGCAGTGTGTGTAGAGACATTAATCTGCATTAGAGGTAGAGGACTAAAAAAATTGAATAAAATTAAATGAAGAAATTTGATATGCTACAAAAGAATTATACAGATTCTTTGGAAGCTGCAATTAACTGTAATATCTAAACGTACTAAATGAGAGACAAAAAGGTGATGACACAACTGCACAATAGAAGAGATTATGTTTGGTGCAGTTTTAAGATGTAAAAAGGGCCAAAAGGAGGCAGAAGTAGATTTTATAAGAGCTCGGCATGCATCTATCCTATGTAAATAGCGCAGCAACTGGGAAACAGGTGCATATATTTGTGTATTATTTTGTTAGCAGCACATTTTTACCAACTGTGATATTTATTGCCGAACAACAAACGACTCTACAAAAAAAACATCTTACAACCAGCACGGTATAAATAGTTATAACAATAGAAAATGTATCGAACATTCATTCATTCATTCATTTTTTACCGCTTATCCTCATGAGGGTCACGGCCGTGCTGGAGCCTATCCCAGCTGTCTTCGGGCGAGAAGCAAGGTACACCCTGGACAAATAACCATTCAGACTCACATTCATACCTATGGACAACTTGGGTTCGCCAATTAACCTAGCATGTTTTTGGAATGTGTTCTAACAAAGAACACTAAACTCATCACACACCAACTTAACACTCACAAGGTATAATTATGAAACCAGCTCAACCGAATCATTCATTTATTCATTCATTTTCTACCGCTTATCCTCACAAGGGTCGCGGGGGTGCTGGAGCCTGTCCCAGCTGTCTTCGGGCCAGGACACCCTGGACTGGTCGCCAGCCAATCAGAGGGCACATATAGACAAACAACCATTCACACTCACATTCATATCTATGCACAATTTAAAGTTGCCAATTAATCTAGCATGTTTTTGGAATGTGGGAGGAAACCGGAATACCCGGAAAAAACCCACGCAAGCACGGGGAGAACATATAAACTCCACATAGAGATGACCGAGGGTGGGATTTGTATCAAACATATGAAAACATCAACACATTATCAACTATTATTTCAACGTTTAAATATCCAATAAAACACAATGCAACCCACATCCCATAATGTATTGTTTTCAAGCTAAAAGGCTACTGTATAAGGATAAGGAAACCCCTGAGCGAGAAGAGGACACATAAAGATGCGGACAAGTCGATGTCAGCAGGTTGCAGGACACACTATTGTTAAGGGTCTCCATTCATCACAAGGCCCGGGGGGTAAAAGAGCAAGCCCACTTCCTGTATCCCAGCACTTCACACTCAGCTGAGCTGTTCTGCAGGGCCTTTGCAAACAAAGACAACCTTTGCACAGACATCGCAAAAAAAGAAAATAAACAAGCAGATGAATAACGCAGACAGGGGGTCAACTGCTCGAAGGAAACATATTTGTATAAATAGCGCCCGCTGTTATTTTTCCACAACGCGGCGGTACAACAACGGCTACGTGCTGTTTGGCTGCGGCCTGAGGGTGATGAAGGAAATCCAGGTTTGTGCCTCTGGGATGGCGTCACACTGCTGGCATCCAACTGATAGGACATGAAGGACAGCCCACTTGGCACTTGTTCTAGTATGTGGACAGAAACGACCAGCACCTACTTTCCAAATATCCACAAACAATAGCCCCGTCTATCACCATTTACTGTCATCAAGCTGTGTCTGTTGAAAGAAAACAACCATTCCCCTTCAACTGCATTTCTCCAGATATTAATTTGGCTTAATTTCATTGTGGCAAACATTCCGGGCAAGTTTATGTGAGCACGAGCGTTTGAAGTGACAGTATGAAATAATAAATCCAATTAAATATGAATCACAGGGGTGATGTCAGCAGTGGCTCTGATTCCCATTTTGGAATTTCAAGAGCAAACACATGTGATCGCTGTCTCTGCCATATCCTCCCCCCCGCTCTAACCCTACCCCTCCATCCCACTAGTTCACCTCTAATTGAATATGTTTCTGTTGTTGTTGCCAACCAAAGCCCGCCCCTCGCCCCCACCTACTTCCTCAAGCACGTAATGCATGCAGTAAATAATTCAAATGAAATTAATTTTACAGCACCTTGTTTCCACTAAGCATGCCAACATCTGTTGTAGAGTCACAAGTTTACATTGTTGGTCATTACTTTCCACAATGAGCAAAATGTTTTATTAAAGCCCAGTGGGAGTCCCTCTTGGATCAGTCAGACCCGACGGTGCTGACGACTGAACCCTCCCTGAACTCCTGACAGTCAGGGATTGGCTGGGGCAGGGCTGCCAGTGTTGCCTCCCAGAAATGGGCCAGGACTTAATGAGATTGAGGTATCAGACGGACTCTGTCCTTCAGAAAACTGCTGACCACAATCGAACTGTGTTTTTTTGCTGACTTTTCTTAGTTACACTAGTAGATGGAACCCGACAGTCATTTTAGGACATTGAACATGCAAACATAACAGACTATTTTTCTTGGTTCAATACGTGCAACATAACATATGCAATTTTATTAATGCTGTCTTTGCATTATTTTAATTCCATTTAAAATGAATGCACAGATCTGCAATCTTGTATACGTGACATTCAATGGCAATACAGCTTTCTACAACATTATACTGTTTGTCTCCAATTGTACATAAACAATACATCGGTTCCATACCTCACCATGATAAGTGAATGTCCATGAAGTAGGATTCCTTATTTGTAAATTCAATATTTCTCATAGCTATATCATAGATTACCAGTTTACGACCTTCCAACTACAATTTTTAACATTATTAAAGCCCTCTTGACATCGTCAACTTTACACCAAATTAGCTTGGTAATGGTTTAATTTCATTTGAACATGCATCAAATTACAATTGAACGCATCACATAATCAGTTCACAGTTCCACATGTCCAAAAGTAGGAAGTAGCAAAAGCTTATTAAATCCTACCCCTCCATCTGGTACTTTTACAATCAGTAACTGTTACATTTGTTCACTTCCTGCTTTCTTAATATAGTTTAAAAAAAAATTTGGTCTTTTTTTGTAGCTTGGTGTGGGTTACTGCCACAACCGTAGCTGGTGTTATGGATTATTGTGAGATACCTGTAGTTCAAACCTGTAATAAAGGCCTGTTGTTCCGGCGATCAACTCTGGTGCTTGTGTGCCTCAACGAACGCATTACAGTAACATTACTGTTACCCAGTGACCAGTGTAGAATACTATGCACCAGCACAGCTCATGGAGCAAATTATGTTTTTTATTACATCAAATTTGCTTAAATATGCATTTTTAAAAAAAATAAGGATTTATGCATTAATGGTTTTTTTTTAGAGTCACAGGACAGCTGTAATTAAATACTGTATAGTACAGTGCCTTTCAAGAAACCCACAACACTTCACAGTGAAACCCACTATTCATTCACTGGACATGGGATTGGAACCACCAACCATCTGAGCCACTGATTCACGAATATAGTCCAAAGTCGTAGTACATTCAAATGTCGGCAGGAGGACCCAGCTGTGTACAATCCCATTAGGAGGCATACTTTCCCTAAGAACTTACGAACTGTACAATCTGATGGGGGTTCAGCTTCAGAGATTCTATGGAAAGCCATTTTTTAGGGGTTGCATCTAATTACCGCAGCATAAACAGCGAGTGCATGGCAAGAAACAATAATCCGCAAGTTGAATCATGGGACAATTTATTTGTAAACAGAAACCATAGAGAAGGTATTATATTGCTCTATAATAATGCTTTCCGCACAGCACCATATTAAATGGGGGAAGTTAATGACATCCATTGTGGCAGAAGGGAAGTGCCCCGCGTATGAACACATTGGGTATAATAGACAAAAAAGATGTGAGCGCACATCTTGGCACGGAAAGGAAAAAAAAAAAAAAAGTTAAATAATGCGTCTACTTCACTCAGGAAATAGGCAGTTTACTTGCGATTGCAGCTCTTCAAAGGACGGCGCATTGTGTATTCATCAATTTTAGTAGTCGCGGGGAGCAGACTGCCATACATAAATATTTAAAAACAAATAATATATACGGCAAGATGCATGCGGACAATAATCAGCAGTGGGGCCTGAACTTCTCAGCGTCAAAACACTCTGGTCTCCAAAGGCTAGGGGGGGGGAGCTTTTCAGACGTGGGTGTTTTTGCATGTGGGACACCGAGACACACCCGTGAGGAACTCGGGGGTGATTATTGCTGATAGCATGGTTTTACTAAAAGCATTAACAATGGCAGTGGATCATATAAACCTCGCTGCCTGATATTACAACTAGATAATTGATAACTGATTTTGACCCAAAATGAGCCAAACACCCACCAATTTACAGAGATGCATAGCAAGGCTGCAAAAAAGATGTAAATACATAAATTATTAAAAGGAAATCAAATATAAAGCGACTCCGATTTCCTCCCACATTCCAAAAAAAACATTCTAACATGCTAGGCTAATTGGCGACTCAAAATTTTCCATAGGTATGAATGTGAGTGTGAATGGTTGTTTGCCTATATGTGCCCTGTGATTGGCTGGCAACCAGTCCAGTGTGCACCCTGCATCTCGCCAGAAGACAGCTGGGATAGGCTCCCTTGTGAGGATAAGCGGTAGAAAATGAATGAATGATAATATAAAGAGAAATGCATTCAATAATAATAATCAATAATAATAATAATAATCAGCAACAACGGAGTCTGAGCTTCCAATATTTTAAGGCACAGTCACAACACTCTTCAGGGCTTTACCCAAGCAGAAAACAGGCGGCGGGTGTTTTTCGAAAACACCTTGCCTCTGTAGACTTGGCTGTAAAATGTGAAGGGACCACGGGACACACCCCTGAGGAGCTCCGGAGTGCTTGTCGCTGCCGAGGGGGCCCTGGTAGCCTGGCTGCTTCCGAGCAGGTCATCCATGCTCTGGGCCTCTGCCAGTAACAGATGTGCTTAGACAAATGACTAATTGAAAACCTAAAACAAAATCAGCAGCTTGGCTATTTGGCCAGAGTAATGACGGGCGTGCGCTGATAAAGGGAGCAAACACACACACACACCCCTCTCATCAACGGCGCCATTAACAATCATGAGCAAAGATGAAAACAACGCTTGGTTTATTCGGCAAATGAAAGCACATAACTAGATGCTGTCCCTAGAGTCCATTTCCAATTTTAATAATACATCAAGGAGCAGAGCGGCTGCAAAAAAGCTAGCACGACGTGAGCCAAGCCGTACTTACAGCTTCAGCACTGGGGAACAACTCCCATAGCTGGGAAGTGAGCAAATGCATAAAGGTACCCAACATGATAACTATTAGCTAAATTAAAAGAGCCATTACAAGACTACTGTCTGGAATCACTCGCAAGCACAAATAAACACCAAAAAGAAAAAAAAAATATCAAAATTGCAAATTTTCCTCACCTCGTCTCTGCGTCCTCAGCAGCCTGAGTTTGCTTCAAATTATGTGCATGAATAATAAAACACCTTCTAATTAAAAAGTGTTGTTAAATATGCAAAAATCTAATGATAATGAGATTGTGCAATACCTCGGAGTAAAAGTGCATTATAAATTACTTAGGAGTGCAAGTCGGCTTGACCCAAACATCGCATTTTGAAGGCTATGCGTAATATTATGTCTGGGGCATATGGAGTGGGGGTTGTGGATAGAATGGCGCCTCCAAAAATTGTTTGTGTACTCCTTCGTTTGTGGGTGTGTGTACATAACATATGTGTCTGGGTGTTAGCAGGGGGGGGATTAAATGTATGCAAATATATATGATGTCTGGCTCGCTGCTTCTTCAAGGGGAAAGTCCTTTGGGTGCCTGCCTGCTTGAGGTCGACAATAAGGACAGTATGCGCTTAATTGCATTAGGCAGATCAAATATGACATAAATAATGGTAAATAAATGAATCACAGTGATCACTATATTATGTCCCAATGCAAACAATGCCATCCACTAGGAACCGGGGTGTTATAAAACTGAATATTACACCAGAATCCAGTGAATATTAACACAATCGATATTATACATGTGACAGTAAATCAAAATGTCTACTTTTCTTAGCTGTGGCAGCTGAGCAGATAAATCCTCATGCCACTCACTGATTCCTTTGCGTTGGCGTCTCATCATCAATCACGGGCGCTTCCGTGTTGTCCTTTGATTGAGTTGTCCTCGTGTCAACCTGTGACAGCGTCTTTACTTTGCCGATAAACCGACAGAGAACTCTTTTACACTCAAATAGTGGAGCTTTGTAGAGCGGTAAATGATAAAATCCACGACAGTTAGAACCAATCTGGATTTTATGTGACGTTACGAACTGAATTGATGGATTTTTGGTCTATGGAAAAATGAATGCAACTGAAAACATTTATGAAAAAGCGGGATTGATTTTGAGTATAGAATGTGGTAAATGTCAAAGTCATTTCTTCTCTTTAGCCTTTCGTGCTTGCAATCGGAATAGTCGCCAATAATCACACAATTTGAGAGGTTTTCAAATTGCAAAATAAGAAAAAATAAGAGCATGAAATTGGGTTGCAGCGTCCGTGTCTCCTAGTACTTTCCCATCAACTCTGAAAGTGTGTGTGTGTATCATAGAGGGAGAGTGTGTGTATAGCTAAGGCCTCTATAAAAACAATCAAACGGACAATACACTGTGCTATTGACTGATTCTATAAGTTTGATAAATGCAACAAAACAAAAAAATCATAAAATGAAAGGCTCATTATAACAGTGCATGGTATGCTGCGTGTTGCTAAGAAATAAAAAAAATCTAAATAAAATTCTCAATAATGGTAATGACAGGTTTATTTTTGGAAAAATTGACTTGTTTTGAGACAAAATGTGCCAAAATATGCATATAAATAGAGGTGTTATGCTGGCCTTACATGCTCAAAGTATGAAAGGCGACAACAAAGACAACACATGAAGAAGAAGACAAAAAGCTGTTTGCAGTATTATGCTGGAGTAGTCAAGGATGATATGCAGCTTGCTGCTCGGAAATATAAAGCCACGACAAGTATTGATGTTTTTTTTCCGTTTTTTTTAAAACTGGGATTCATTTTGACCCAAAATGTGTCGAAATCTAAGAAACAATAGGGACACTATGATCGTGTCATGTGATATGGAAATTGCAACAACAGTGCATTTTATGCTGCTTGCTACTTGGAATTCAGAATTCTGGATAAATTGTCAGGTTTTGACACAAAATTTGCCATAATTTACCAATCAATAGAAATAAGTGTTTTTCTGGCAACACAAGCTGGGATTGTGGAAGGTCGGGAATAAAAAAAAACACAACAAAAGTACACAAAGAAAGGCTGTATTAGGTTGGAATAGTCACGAAAGTGCATAATATGCTGCTTTCTGCTCTGGATTTGGACCCAAAATGTGACCAAATGGACTCACAAATAGAAGTGCATTGTTGGCTTTACATGCTAACAACAAATGTGGAAGAAGAAAAAATAAACAAATCTTAAAACTATATTAGGAAAGCAGGAAGTGAACAAATGTAACAGTTACTGATTGTAAAAGTACCAGATGGAGGGATAGGATTTGTCATGACGTCCTCATACTGACAAAAAAAAAATAAAAAATAATAATAAAATAAAATAAAATAAAATAAAATAAAATAAAATAAAATAAAATAAAATAAAATAAATACAAAATAAAAAATAAAAAAACTTAAATTATATTAGAAAGGCAGGAAGTAACAGTTACTGATTGTAAAAGTACCAGATGGAGGGGTAGGATTTAATAAGCTTTGCTTCTTCCTCCTCCTTTTGGACATGTGGAACTGTTAACTGATTATGGGATGCACTCAATTGTAATCTGATGCATGTTCAAATGAAATAAAACCATTACCATTACCATTACCAGAAGAAAGGCAATTAGCAGTATCATATTGGAATATTCACACCAGGACATGGTATTCATTTTGCAGCTTATTATTAATGAAGGTATTGTGGACATTGGCAAAAATACACACATGGAAGATTGTTGAGATTAATTTTCACCTAAAATGGGACAAAAATGTAGACAAATCGAAAAACGAGGCTGGTTTAGTCAGATTTCTTCCCTATACTCTTTTACTTATGATTCGCTATCACAATATATATACACCCTGTCCCCGCTGGGCTGACTTTTACTACACCAATCTATCTCCACAGGTAATTTGTAATCCACTTTATGGAGATGAGCCTTTCAGGTGAAGGATAGGGAATAACTAGGTTTGCTAAAACGATGAGTTTATCCTGATTGAGAAGGTTTCTCAGCACACGGGAGAGACATGTTTATTCCATGTTGGGCCTGTCAGTGGGAACAAGGTGCATATTTCACTCCGAGTCAATAGGCCTCGGTCATGTTTATAAAACTTTTAACGAGCTTCATCAGCCATTCAAAGCCACCATAGACACACAATGTCATCTCGTCTCCTTGCTCGCGCCCCTGACCTTCCCGGCATCCTCATGATGTTTGGGATGACTTTCCGTAGTGTCTTTACAGCCAAATAAATGGCCGCGTTCAACGATATCCTTCGCACATCAGGATGCTGATTGTTTTTTATGTTTTGCCCATAAACAAACACTTGATGATGAGGGAGGGGAATAAATCTTTTATATGAGACCTGGAGTCAGCTGGCGAAACAGACTGACGAACCAAGCGTATGCACAATCTGACTTAAGACAAGGATTGGTGCTTTATATGTACTACCTCAGTCAGTAAGTAAACTTTTATCCTTAAACTCTGAAGTACAGTTAAACAACCGTCTAGGACAAATGTAACATTTTTACATGGGATTTTTCTTACATGACTGTAAATGTCATTGCAAAGACGTTTGGCTTGATGGTGTCCATGTACCTCAACCAACCTTGCTCAAATTTTACAGACTGCTTGTCAATCCCCGTAAGGTGTGTACCAAAATTTACGGAGATTCGACGAAAATACCATAAAGTTACAATGAGTGACACTTAGCGCCTTTTGAGAAATTTCAAGTCAATTTTTCATTCATTCAGTTTCTACCGAGGGTCATAGGGGGTGCTGGAGCCTATCCCAGCTGTCTTCGGGCGAGAGGCGGGGTACAACCTGGACTGGTCGCCAGCCAATCACAGGGCACAAATAACCATTCACACTCACATTCATACCTATGGACAATTTGGAGTCGCCAATTAACCTAGCATGTTTTTGGAATGTGTTAGTGTGCTTACAAAGAACACTAAACTCATCACACACCAACTTAACACTCACAAGGTATAATTATGAAACCAGCTCAACCAAATCATTCATTTATTCATTCATTTTCTACCGCTTATCCTCACGAGGGTCGTCGGAGGTGCTGGAGCCTATCCCAGCCAATCACAGGGCACATATAGACAAACAACCATTCACACTCACATTCATACCTATGGACAATTTGGAGTCGCCAATTAAGCTAGCATGTTTTTGGAACGTGTTAGTGTTCTTACAAAGAACACTAAACTCATCACACACCAACTTAACACTCACAAAGTATAATTATGAAACCGAAACCAGCTCAACCGAATCATTCATTTATTCATTCATTTTCTACCGCTTATCCTTACGAGTGTAATAGGGGGTGCTGGAGCCTATCCCAGCTGTCTTCGGGCGAGAGGTAGGGTACACCGTGGACTGGTGGCCAGCCAATCACAGGGCACATATAAACAAACAACCATTCACACTCACATTCATACCTATGGACAATTTGGAGTCGCCAATTAACCTAGCATGTTTTTGGAATGTGGGAGGAAACCGGAGTACCCGGAGAAAACCCACGCATGCACAGGGATGCAAACTCCACACAGAGATGGCCGAGGGTCGGATTGAACTCGGGTCTACTAGTTGTGAGGTCTGCACGCAAACCACTCGACCGTCAACATTCTGGTTTTATTGTCAACTTTATTTCAAATAACCCAAAAGCAGGATCGCTTTCCAAAACATCCTCGTTATCAAAAGTTTGTATTTCCAGGCTCGGAAAACACAATCCTTCGAACTATAAAATTGTTGTCCATTTGCCGTTAGAAATATCTTGATCGCAGACAAGTCGGACATTTATTCATTACCGTCCTTTTCATCAAAGAAGCTAAGCGCACCCTTGATGTGAAGACTTTGACACAGTTAAATGTGGTGACGTCAAAAAGCCTCATCCAGAGTCAACAGTAAGACTAGATGGGGGGGGCTTTGATGGCACCAAATGCAAGGCATCATGCGGAAACAAAGGCCTTTGGATGAAAGGAAGCAATGATATCCTTGCATGTGTACGGCTTGTGTCGCTTGGTGTGTTTGCAGCTATGACAAAAGGCAAAGAAACAAGAGGAGTGAAAGGGAGGAAAAATGAAATGCGTGTGTTTGTGCAGGCATGGAAGTCATTTTACGCTCGCGTTCAATCCTTCACACGGCGGATGAAGTGGAGGAGAAAGTGGCACTTCTTTAGCAAATAAAATCGGGTTCATGCAAAGCCAATATTAATTTAGCTTTTCCGCCGCAATGAAATGTTTTTGTTTTGGGAGGAAACGGCTCGGAGAGGTAATGAATTTCCCCCCCTGCACGCCGCGCCGCCTGGCACCATAATTTAGCCCAGCCATAGATCACACCGTGTGCGTATATTCAAGAGGAAATCGGATGGATATTAAAACGTGCAACTTTTAAAATAAGCTCATTTTATCAGATTTAGATGGCAAGGAATAACATTTTTTCATCACGCCTGCACACAGACGGAATAACTCCAAATGAGTATGTTAGCAAAATAGTCGTTGACAATACCCACTGCATCGTTTCAAAGCGTCCATCACCCGTCATCAAGAAGCCGTCGTCGGTTTTCAGAGTTTCTTTTGTGCAGCGATGTTTACACGGCCCGCTCTCTTGTTGTCTGTGTGATCATGTCTGGTTTTGGCACCCGGTTAGCGTCAAAAAATACGCAAGTGTTTGTCGAGTTGAAACACGTCCCTTCAAAAACACATCACACCACTTTTGTTGTTATTGTTGTTTTTAAATTAAGTTTCGGACTGAGGGATATGTATTTTGGAAGGCTTTAATGTGTTGCTGATGTTTGCTTGTCATCTTCTCGGTTAAACATATTTACAGATCACTGCGTTAACTTTGTGGACTAAAAACTGGAGTGTCAAAGAATGAAAAATGGACGGTTTATTTGGACCCATTTCTTTTTGGACCGTCTTCTGTCAAAGTTGTGTTTAAAATCCTGCTTTGCTAAGGACTGCATACAACAGTCTTCCCCAAAAACGGATCCCTGGTCAGTACTTAGTGTCAAAATAATACCTCTTGTTCCTATGTCACCCATTTCAGGGGGCCACAGCCAAACAAACTCTAGTCCTCGTCCATTGAAATGGTTCTAATCTAAATCCAGATGACATAAACCTGAGGTAGAGATGATATTCCTATTGTCTGGGTCAAGAATAGAACCCATGAGCACCTGCGAGCATCATTTAACTCGACTAAATTACCATGACAAGCAGATGAGCGGGCAGACAAAGCCTCAGCCTATGGGGGAGACTTGCTCTTTAAAAATGGGCTTTAGAAGGAACTCCTCGTCTTCTGGTTGAGTTTTTGTCAATAGACTAACCTTTTTCCGTAGTCCTTTATTAGGAAGCAAAATATGAACCTGATTCTGACCACTTGCTAATTTTCCCACCACAAAGTGCCCACCTTGTTGCTGTGCTTTAGCTCTGGACACTGTAATATTATACTCCATAGTCTCCACTTTGCTGCAGCCTTCCATTTTCTCCCTGCCCTCAGTCTCCAGGTTTAATGACCGACAGCAACCACATTAAATATTGACAAAATAAAAATAATAATAATAATAATTTTTAAAAATTGACAGTAAATATGCCGGTGGATCATTTTCTCCCTGCCCTCAGTCTCCTCTAGGATTAACCACCTCTGTCTTCTGTGAGCCAACGGATGCATTCGGAGAGGTAAATAAAAGTGACCCGCATTCTCTTTCTCATGAACTTTTTATCTTTTTTCTCTACTGTTGCAATGGCCCATTTTCTCCCTGCCCTTCGTCTCCAGTAGAGTAAAATCCCTCTTTACTGTGGGGAAACAGACAGATTTGAGAAGTAAATACTGGGCGTTCCAACAGTTGTGTACTGGTATCTGTTTATATTTGCGTTTTATTTCGGACTAAGGAAGTAAGCTGTCAAAAAATACTATAGTAGATTTATATGTGTATTACTAATTTTAATTATTTTTTATTATTATTTTTAATTCATCGTGCATCAAAAAATATTGACTCGAATTGATGGACTGATGGTCAACGATCCACTCAATACAGAAGAGCATCCACATGCTGGGCTTTCCTACAGTTGTGTTCAGTGAGGGGTTTTTGCAGCTTTATAGTGACGCTGTTTTGAAGTAGTGATGTAGATGCAAGTGGATATAGTGACAAAAAAATAACATTCATACTAAATATGTATTTGGATGTTTTTTCATATGTCATATTACTGGTATGTGTTTATATTTGCATTTTATTTCGGACTAAGGAAGTAAGCTGTCAAAAAAATAATATAGTAGATTTATATGTGTATTCCAAAATTTTAATTATTTTGTATTATTTTAATTCATCATGCATCAAAAAATATAGACTCAAATTGATGGACTGATGGTCAACGATCAACTGTGCTGTGTATTCTTCCTTAATTCTTTGTATATTAAAACCTGTGTGATATTTCTATGAAAGTGATATACAATTTGGCATCACAACAACAGCGTTATTAGTCAAGGGTTTGCCAAGCAGATAGTAAGGAGAAGCATCCAGACAAACTTAAGTAGAAGTCAAAGTGACAGCACAAAGGGCTGCTTTACAAAGTGTTTTCTGTGTCAGGCATGCATGTCTTTTGCTTAATTTACGGGCCCTGCTGTTTTAGGGCCTTTGAGATTAGCCTCTGCTGGCCGATATCTCATTCCGTGTCTCGCCGTGAGAGGCTCATTAAAGCCGGGAACGAGCCGCCTGTGTCACCACCGTCTCTTCTAAGATGCCGTCAGAGCCAACAAGAGGACATGGAGCTGCTTCACAGTGTAGGTACATGAAACTGGCAGCAGATCAAGTCGACACACGGAGGAGGGTGTGTTTGGCGACACTTACGCCCAATGGCGTGACTCGCCTGTGTGAAGTTTTTGAGAAAACACCATTAAAATATATCGCGGTAATGACTCTGATGTCGTCAAGAGAGCAAAGAAAGAGAAGGGGGGGCTGATGGCGCGGTTAAATGCATGAACGCGTGCTCGTATTATTTTTCAGTATGTGTTGGATCTATGGCGGCAATTATGCTTTCATTTCCACTCAAGTGCACTGTGTGCAGCACCCGGCATCAACCAAGTCATTAAGCCTGAGTTTGGACTAAGGAGCAGCTGGGGTTTTTAGTTTGTGAGTTATTCCGAGGTTTATGGTGCGTATTTGGAGAAGACAGTTATGTGCATGCGTGTGTATGGATGTGTTTGCATTCTTGGAATAAAGTATCTGTGGAGACCAATTTAGAACTTCGCTATAAAATCATTCTCGTTCAGCCTGCTGGTAGAAGTATGGTATGCAGAGGTGATATGAGGATAAGGTTTGGAATATAATGGATCAGACCCCTTGAAGGTTGAACTCCATGACTGCTGGTTGACCTCCAATTTATTCCAATTTTGCACCAAACATGGTCTCTTCTATTGCGGAGTTGCATCATCACCTCTTTGTGACTCTCATGCAAAAAAAATTGTCTTTGGAAGCAATTTAGTTTATGTTGCTCCCAAAGACAATTTTTGAAGGTTGAAGGTTGAACTCCATGACTGCTAGTTGACCTCCAATTTATTCCAATTTTGCAACAATATCTTGATGTAATATAATGAACTAGCATAATTTTAATACTAGTGTAAAGATAAGTCAACCAACTATGATTCTCACATCTCATTTTAATGATTAGTTTAAAATTCTTATTAATTGCTTTGGCAATGAAACACATCACTTTCAATGGGAAATATGCAGGTCGACCTCTTATTAAATACACTTTTTCCAACTTTTGGCCGTGTCTGCACCAACCATGGTCTCTTCTATTGCGGAGTTGCATCATTACCTCTTTGTGACTCTCATGCAAAAAAAAAAAAAAAATGTCTATGGGAGCAACATTAACTAATTTGCTCCCAAAGACCATTTTTGAAGGTTGAACTCCATGACTGCTGGTTGACCTCCAATGTATTCCAATTTTGAAACAATATATTGATGTAATGTAATGAACTAGCATAATTTTAATACTAGTGTAAAGATAAGTCAACCACTATGATTCTCAAATCTCATTTTAATGATTAGTTTAAAATTCTTATTAATGAAATACATAATTTTCAATGGTAAATATGCAGGCCGACCTCTTATTAAATACACTTGTTCCAACTTTTGGCCGTGTCTGCACCAAACATGGTCTCTTCTATTGTGGAGTTGCATCATCACCTCAAAAAAAAATGTCTTTGGGAGAAAATTAGTTAATGTTGCTCACAGAAGTGTTACTGTTTGACCCAAATCTAGAGAAAAATGTGAAAACAACAAATCATCTTGTAATCAAGGATGCCTTATGTTCAGACCAAATCAGTCCTGTATGGCATATGAAGGGACACCCAACAGATGTCCTTACCTTGACCTTCAGTTCTCCCAACTTTTCCATTGGTGTCGGTTGAATTCTGCCACCTGAATCAAACCTGCACCCATTCATCCAAAAAAGGTTGTGTCCATATCTTCACCACAAAGAACCTAGCATGTTTTTGGAATGTGGGAGGAAACAAGCACCAAGTGAAGGGTGGTCAGTTAGCCAACTACATACTTGACATAAAAATAGCTGTAATTCCTACATGCCATTATTTAGTGTGTACATGTTTTTGCCACCTTGTGCCTCCATTGTTTTTGCATGCTGACCCCACAGTGCATGTGACCCGTACGGGTATAAGGACAGTTTACAGGGAGAGTCAACTTGGGAGGAGGCCAGTCTTCTCATTAGCGGGGCAGATGTGAGGTCGCTCTGACCAGATTGCTGGCTCGCTTCCTTATAAAAACAGCTCACCGGTGGCCAGGCGGCATGAACCCCCCGCAGGAGGAGGCAGGCAGGGAGGGAGGAGATGGGGGTACAGGGGGCAAGGAAATGTTCCTGACATATTGTGTGAGATCTCCGAGCAGGAGTTTGTCCGCCAGCCACCTTCTTCTCCGCATTCATGTGCAAGAACAACGGTCAAAAATAAAACAAGCGTAAAGCTGTAATAAGCTGCTACTTTATATCCTGACGGACCCCCTCCTGGGACGATTAGCAAAGCAAACTGAAGGGGTTGTATGAAAGCAAAGGGCAGGGAGGTGGGGAATTAAAAGGGCAGGCATGGAACCAATTTGTCCATGATTGTGGAGATTTCTTATGAAATGATTAGCATGTTATTACAACAACCGATTATGCAATGTGTACATACCGTATGGACACTTTTGCACACTTTTTGGCTGTGTTCACACTTACCACATTTGGTGTGGTTCAAACACATGCTAATGTGATTTCTTTGCTGGTTCATTTCATTTGGTCAGTCGCCAACGGCATCATCCAAATATTGCTGCAAGCGGACAAAAATCACTCGCTCTGCAAAAATACTGAATCTTATAATCCAAATCCTGGTGCAAGCCAACCCAAGAACTCTTGAAAAGATGGTCTTGATTCACTTTGTGATTCACTTTGTAATTAATTCACAAGTGATTAATTTCAGCGGAAATGCAAAGGCTACAAGCACCATAGACATGGATCACAGTTAAAATTACGGGATCGGTGTCTATTGTGTTTTTTTCATTGATCGCAGATTGGGAAATGACAATTTCAATTGGTTGTACAAGCAGAGATGCATTCAATATCACATCTGAAGACCAAATATAAAACCACAGAGTTTGCAGTTAGCAAATCCACAGAGGAAAAATAATCTGGACTTTCGGAGGAAAGACACAAAAAGGCAAACCGGAACACAAAAAAAATCGGCAAATTCATTGATTCGGACAACAAGCCAATCTCCGTCATGAGGAATGTCGGGTTTTGCTGTTCTTTCCAATGTATGGATCCATACTGTGTTTTGCCATCATGACACTACATTGCTGACACTGCCTTATATCATTCATTCATTCATTTTCTACCGGGGGTCGCAGTGGCTAGTCACAGGGCACATATAGACAAACAACCATTCACACTCACATTCATACCTATGGACAATTTGGAGTCGCTAATTAACCTAGCATGTTTTTGGAATGTGGGAGGAAACCGGAGTACCCGGAGAAAACCCACGCATGCACGGGGAGAACGTGCAAACTCCACACAGAGATGGCCGAGGGTGGAATTGAACCCTAGCTTTGAGGTCTGCGCACTAACCACTCAAACGCCGTGCAGCCTTTCCTTATATCATTCATTTATTCATTAATTTTCTACCGCTTTTCCTCACGAGGGTCGCAGAGGGTGCTGGAGCCTATCCCAGCTGTCTTCGGGCGAGAGGCGGTTGTACACCCTGGACTGGTGGCCAGCCAATCACAGGGCACATATAGACCAACAACCATTCACACTCACATTCATACCTATGGACAATTTGGAGTCGCTAATTAACCTAGCATGTTTTTGGAATGTGGGAGGAAACCGGAGTACCCGGAGAAAACCCACGCATGCACGGGGAGAACGTGCAAACTCCAAACAGAGATGGCAGAGAGTGGAATTGAACCCTGGTGTCCTAGCTGTGAGGTCTGCACGCTAACCACTCAACCTTTCCTTATATGAGTTATACAAAAAAGTACAACATGGCTCAAAACAAAACCAGACAGACGACTTTATAAGCGGATTAATGCACAGAAATGAGAAACACATACAGGTTAATGTCGGATAGTCTTAAGTAGGTTCCAAATTATCGACCAATTTTCCAACAATCAAAGACTTTGTGTGAATATTTGTTTGTGTTGTATCAGGTTATGATTTTAGGTATATGGTTTTTTTTTTCTTTACTGGACGGGATTTGTGAAAAAAAAAAAAAAAAAAACGACAATGTGAACCGGAAATGTACCAAGCACCAATTATTATTCTTTGACTGAAGTGTGAACACCGACTTAATGGCACCACCTGTTCTTCTTTAATTGACCGAGGAGGGCATATTTGGCTTGGCTGTTAGGAATTTAATGTGTTAGATTTACAGCAGAAGCGGTGACCAATAATTAAGTACAACGGCAATGAGTCATTCCGAATTAGCTCTTGGCACTTTTTGCATTATAACCACTCATTCAATTCGTAAAAGTGAGGAGCGGAGGGTGGTGAGCGGGGGGGGGGGGGGGGGGGGGGGGGGGTTTTCCGGCTGACAGCGCTAATGGTTCTTCGGACTGTGTGTGTGTGAGACAGGCGGGAATCAGGTAGAGAGGTCACGCCGCTACGCAGGGAGCAAGTACACGGGAGAAAAAAGAAGGGTCAAGGGCGAATAAATTGCCCCGGTTGCTCTTTTTGAGATGACAAACATGCGGCCCTGCCAGGAGGGAACCATTAAAAATAATTTACACAAGCTTTATGTTGGCTGAGCTCTTTTTGATGCAGTATCCCGCCCCCCCCCATCCCACTCCCACCCCAGCAATTAGGACCGTCGTGGCGCAGCTCCAGCCATATGGCCGACCGGGCAGCGGGCCGTACGGCTCAAGAATACCTGGGTGGTTAATTAAGAGCTGTTGCCAGGGCGATAGGAGGCTGCTTTTAGATCTTCCACGCGCTCACTTCCTCCTGCCGGAGCCCGTCATCCGCAGTGACTCGCTGTTGTTTGCTAGCCGCTCACAAGCAGCCGCCATCGAGGGACAAGGGAAGGCCAATCGTAATTATTTGAGATAACATCCCCCTGAGTTAAGCCTGTAAGGTGTGTGTATGTGTGTTCATGCTCCCGTAGCGTAAAAAGGTCAACATTTCCACTTTACCCGTCTCATGCTAAGCGTAATGCTTCTTTAGAATGGAGGACAACGTAGCTCAGTTTTTCATAAATACCTCATTTGGCATGCAGACGTTTACCGTCGCCTGCTCTCGGCCACCCTACCAATTTGAATAAAGTATTCTCACTTGTCAGGCGGCACTCCTCGCCGCACTGTGACCGACATGTAAATTTCTCGGAAAATGTAAATAACAAAAGAGAACGCGCTGGTGCATTAGAAAATGTAGTCTACTGAATAAAAATGCAGCATGTGATTTATGATAGACACGTTTTTTTTTTTTTTTTTACATTTAAATATCAATTCTTTACTTTGTTGTTTGTTAGCTAGAAGGCTACTGCCTGGTTTACAGAAGATTAGGTCCGACGATATTATGGCAAAGTGACTTTTTAAATGATATTAAAACAGCAATATGTGTCCCTAGAGCTTGTTAATGAGCACTAAACGTGAAACTAAATCTATCGTCTCCCTAACTTGCTTGCTCCACTTTCGAGAGAAGGAGCAGTCCAGCTACTAGCATGACTAGCATAGGCCAGCATATGTGGTGTTTTCGTGCTGGTAGCTGGTCTATGCTGGTCCTCGAGACCAGCATACCAAAATACTTTGTGTTTTCGTGCTGGTACACTCTTCTGGAAGACCGGCATAGGCCAGCATACATTGTGTTTTCGTGCTAGTGTGCTGGTCTATGGTGGTGTGGAGGACCAGCCCCCCTGCTGGAAACAGCATAGACCAGCATACAATGTGTTTTCATGCTGGTAGCTGGTCTATGCTGGTCCTCAAAACCAGCATACATTGTGTTTTCGTGCTGGTATGCTGTTCAAGAAGACCAGCATAGGCCGGTATACGTTGTGTTTTCGTGTTGGTATGCTGGTCTATGCTGGTCTATGCTGGTGTGGAGGACCAGCAACCTGTTGTAAACAGCGTAGACCCGCATGGACCAGCATACCAACACGAAAACACATGCTGGAAGACCAGCATACATTGTGTTTTCGTGCTGGTATGCTGGTCTAGGCTGGTCTAGGCTGGTGTGGAGGACCAGCCCCATGCTGGAAACAGCATAGACCAGCATACGATGGGTTTTCGTGCTGGTAGCTAGTCTATGCTGGTCCTCGAGACCAGCCTACCAGCAAACATTGTGTTTTCGTGCTGGTAACTGGTCTATGCTGGTCCTCGAGACCAGCCTACCAGTAAACATTGTGTTTTCGTGTTGGTACGCTGTTCTGGAAGGCCAGTATACATTTTGTTTTCAAGCTGGTATGCTGGTCTATGCTGGTCTATGCTGGTGTGGAGGACCAGCCCCCTGCTGGAAACAGCATGGAACAGCATACGATGTGTTTTCGTGCTGGTAT
Source organism: Doryrhamphus excisus (assembly GCF_030265055.1). Lineage (NCBI taxonomy): Eukaryota > Metazoa > Chordata > Actinopteri > Syngnathiformes > Syngnathidae > Doryrhamphus > Doryrhamphus excisus. The sequence goes on along the minus strand of NC_080477.1, from coordinate 19,743,180 downwards.
GCTGTTCTGGAAGACCAGCATAGACCAGCATATGTTGTGTTTTCTATGCTGGTCTATGCTGGGCTGGACGAAAAAACAGCATAGACCAGCATACAATGTGTTTCCGTGCTGGTAGCTGGTCTATGCTGGTCCTCGAGACCAGCATACCAGCAAACATTGTGTTTTCGTGCTGGTACGCTGTTCTGGAAGACCAGCGTAGGCCAGTATACATTTTGTTTTCTAGCTGGTATGCTGGTCTATGCTGGTCTATGCTGGTCTATGCTGGTCTATGCTGGTCAATGCTGGTGTGGAGGACCAGCCCCCTGCTGGAAACAGCATGGACCAGCATACAATGTGTTTTCGTGCTGGTAGCTGGTCTACGCTGGTCCTCGAAACCAACATACATTGTGTTTTTGTGCTGGTATGTTGTTCTGGAAGACCAGCATAGACCAGCTACCACCACAACAATACATCTTATGCTAGTTTTTTCTATTTTATCCTGAAGCTAATGGACATGGTACTTAATGCTTCTGACCCACCCCTAACTAAATCTTGGGACACTTCACAGACGTTTGCATGTTCTCCCCGCCAAACAGACAAGCTTGTGTATTATTGTGTATAAATTTGACATCATACCAAAACATGGGGATTTGTTACATTAATGTAACAAATGAAATGTGGCCCAAACTGTGTTCAATTGGTTTAAAATGTGTACATTTGTAATGATTTACCACAGATATTATGAGCTATAGCTGCTGCTTTAAAGCCCACTAATTAAAAGCAAATTCTTATATTGCGCCTACCCCACCCCCGTCCATTGACCTAACTGGTGTGTGCCATCACGATATGTGTTGTCATAACATATATCTTTGACCTTGACTGAGGTCTTCACCAGCCGCTGTCTAAACATATTGATATTCATAAAAGCACCATCACTCTATCAATCTGCACGACAGAGATCTAATACAGTACAATGAAGCAATAATGAGGAATTTTCTCTTGTTAAAATGTCATTTATGTAATGAATAAAAGATGAAGGGTTCAGCTGTCGCCGCTTTGTTCTCAATCATTCTTTTTTTTTTTTTTTTTTGGATGCCGGGGCTAACAATAGCGTCGATGGCAGACATTGTCGCCATAATCAGCCAAAATTGCCTCATGTTTCCGCTGTCTAAACAATCATTAGGAGGTTGTTTTGTTCATTCGTTTCGCCTCAGCCTTTCATTTGCAAAACACAAACAAACGGCGACGGGCCTCTAATGGAAACGGGTGGGGGGGGGGGTTGGGTTCAGACTGTCCTGTGACACCATCGCGAGGCAAATTTGCGATTGTGTTTGCTTGTATTTGTCATTTTATGTGTGTGTGTGTGTGTGTGAGTGTCAGACCTCCTGCTGACTCCCCATCTCATCTCCATACTTCTTTTTTTTTTTATAGGAAATGTAAATGGATACATGATTATCCTGACACAGACTCAAGCAGGAAATGAGATCCTAGCCTTCGCTGTGACTAAAGCAGAGGAGGAAATGTTACGCCACATGATTTATACGCGACTCAAGTGGCGTGGTCTTCCCTTGATAACCTCTCTTGTGTGTTTTTACATGGCCGCTCCCCCTAGAATAAACAGCCTGTCTGCTTCCAGCCTTGGATGTAGCTAAAAAACCCCAGCGTGTGAAGTCAGGCTGATAAACGAGATGCTGAATAATTGGACATTTTGGGTTGCGGGCTCCCCTGCTTCACATTACAGTGATAATGAAGGCCTTGCTGAATATGGTGATAAGTGTGTGCATCTGTCATCCGCCAGTGAGTAGGGGGGATTATTGCAGATAGATGATTCCTCCAACCCCCTCGTTATCACTGGATCAAACAGACATGTGACCCGCACTTCATCACTCCATTCATCCTGCTCTTTAAGGAGAGCTCTGGAGACTGTGGAGGCAGGGGAAGGATGCCGGGAAATGTATACAAGGGGTGGGTTTTTTTTGTCTGCACTGGGACCCATTGCATGATCATGAAAACTCATGACTGGATTTGGCTTCACAGGATGAATAAGTTGGTTTGAGAGCAGGTGGGAATTAAAGACGAAGCGCGGAGGTGCTTTGGTATGAAGGTTTTGGGTTCAAATGTGTAAAAGTGGGCATGGTTGTGACGTGGATGCAATTATTAGACCACAACGGTCACAGAAATATATCAACATTGAGAAAAAAGACCTCAGTTTTTTATTTGTTTTTAATGAAAATGTTTGAACCAGGCAGCACGGTGATCGAGTGGTTAGTATGCAAACCTCACAGCTAGGAGACTAGGGTTTAATTCCACCCTCGCCTATCTCTGTGTGGAGTTTTCATGTTCTCCCCGTGCATGCGTGGGTTTTATCCGGGTACTCCGGTTTCCTCCCACATTCCAAAAAACATGCTAGGTTAATTAGCGACTCCAAATTGTCCATAGGTATGAATGTGAGTGTGAATGGTTGTTTGTCCATATGTGCCCTGTGATTGGCTGGCCACTAGTCCAGGGTGTACTCCGCCTCTCGCCCGAAGACAGCTGGGATAGGCTCCAGCACCCTCTGTGACCCTTGTGAGGAAAAGCGGTAGAAAATGAATGAATGAATGAATGTTGAAACAGCTCTAGCCATCCTATCTAGTCGGACTCGAGTCAACTAGAGCTCTAGAGCTGTCCTATCTAGTCGGACTCAAGTCAACTAGAGCTCAAGAGCTGTCCTATCTAGTCGGACTCGAGTCAACTAGAGCTCTAGAGCTGTCCTATCTAGTCGGACTCGAGTCAACTAGAGCTCTAGAGCTGTCCTATCTAGTCGGACTCAAGTCAACTAGAGCTCTAGAGCTGTCCTATCTAGTTGGACTCAAGTCAACTAGAGCTCTGGAGCTGTCCTATCTAGTCGGACTCGAGTCAACTAGAGCTCTAGAGCTGTCCTATCTAGTCGGACTCAAGTCAACTAGAGCTCTAGAGCTGTCCTATCTAGTCGGACTCAAGTCAACTAGAGCTCTAGAGCTGTCCTATCTGGTCGGACTCGAGTCAACTAGAGCTCTAGAGCTGTCCTATCTAGTCGGACTCGAGTCAACTAGAGCTCTAGAGCTGTCCTATCTAGTCGGACTCAAGTCAACTCGAGCTCTAGAGCTGTCCTATCTAGTCGGACTCAAGTCAACTCGAGCTCTAGAGCTGTCCTATCTAGTCGGACTTAAGTCAACTAGAGCTCAAGAGCTGTCCTATCTAGTCGGACTCGAGTCAACTAGAGCTCTAGAGCTGTCCTATCTAGTCGGACTCAAGTCAACTAGAGCTCTAGAGCTGTCCTATCTAGTCGGACTCAAGTCAACTAGAGCTCTAGAGCTGTCCTATCTAGTCGGACTCGAGTCAACTAGAGCTCTAGAGCTGTCCTATCTAGTCGGACTCGAGTCAACTAGAGCTCTAGAGCTGTCCTATCTAGTCGGACTCAAGTCAACTAGAGCTCTAGAGCTGTCCTATCTAGTCGGACTCAAGTCAACTAGAGCTCTAGAGCTGTCCTATCTAGTCGGACTCAAGTCAACTAGAGCTCTAGAGCTGTCCTATCTAGTCGGACTCAAGTCAACTAGAGCTCTAGAGCTGTCCTATCTAGTCGGACTCAAGTCAACTAGAGCTCTAGAGCTGTCCTATCTAGTCGGACTCAAGTCAATTAGAGCTCTAGAGCTGTCCTATCTAGTCGGACTCAAGTCAACTAGAGCTCTAGAGCTGTCCTATCTAGTCGGACTCAAGTCAACTAGAGCTCTAGAGCTGTCCTATCTAGTCGGACTCAAGTCAACTAGAGCTCTAGAGCTGTCCTATCTAGTCGGACTCTAGTCGCTTTGAGGTCTCCTATATAGTAGTGAAAGGTTTTATTAGCATACGTCTGAACAGATAGGACAACTAGCTCTAGTCTTAGCTGTGCTGTCCTATCTAGTGCTGAAACGCCTTCTGAGGTCGATTCAATGCCCTGAGAATACAGTGACGTGGATGAATGAGAAAATTCACAGGCATGCCTTGGTTAGCATACATTATGGCACATCACAAACTAGCTTGTATGGAATCGAGTCCCTGAAAAAAGCATCCTGCATGTGAGACTACTAAATAAGCCACTCACCGAAGTTCTGTCAACCAAAGCTAATACTTCTATCACGGGTATACTGTACAGTATATGTCAATCCTGTGACTGACAGGTTATCGGTCCAGGGTGACCCCCATCGCTCCGACGTCTCGAAAGAAGAAAAGGAGGTTTTCCAGCACATATAACTCCTTTGAATATTCCTCACATCCCTTCCATTAATGCCGTGTCTGGACTGTCTAGATTGCAGTTACAGTCCATGTTATCATGTGATACCGTCTTCAAGTGTCCTCATTACGCGATGAAGGACAGCCTCTTTGATGCTCATTAGCGAGTCCAGCCAAGGTAGCCGTGATGTCGCACGACCAAGTACGCCGTGATGACGCTGACACCGAGACAATCTCTCCTTTTGTCAGAAACCCCTAACGAGGTCATCACTGTCCCCGAGACAGGGGTCACACTTACATTTGACCCCTGTCCCTCCCTGCACTCTTATGTCAACATGTCGTCCCGTCACCGGAGGGGGGGAGCAATGTGTTGAGCTGTCACGGGCTGTGCAGCCAGAGCGGGAACGGAGGTGATGTCTTTTAATGAGACAGACGCAGGGTGCCGCTAATGTCCCCCGCCTTCGTTAGGCAGGACCCAGCTGCAGCCTGTCAGCCCTCTTGTTAAAGCGGGGCCCTGGTGGGATGGCCCGGGCAGGGCGAGCACCGCCGTCCCCCTGTCTGTCCGTCAATTGGTCAGCTTCTCTCCTCCATGTGAACCTTCGTCTCCAGGGTGGGAGGAGAGCTATGCGTGCCTGATGGCGTGATGCTGTATGACACGGCCGCCGCCATGGATGCTCGGAGGTGCTTGGCTAATGATGCGCAGGCAAGGCTTTGGGGGGCGCTCGGCTACATTTTGTTTCCTGATTAGAATGCGGCGGCGGCCTTTGTCAACAGTCATGTCAGCTGCTGTAAGGACAACGCATTGTTACCGGGGAGCATAATTAAATGTGCTTCCTGTGAAGCCGCCACCTGTGTTGACCAGGCAGCGAGGGAGTCACCTCCCACTCCCACTGGTGTTTGTTCTGTCTCTCTCTCCTCTGCACAAAACTGTGCTGTTGTGGCATAGCCTCACTGTGGAGGCGATTAGAATTTAGTTTCTCATGCTTCACTTGCACGTCTTTTCATGTCATGACTCTTCATCGATTAATATTTATAGTGATTTTATACCGATAATCTAATCTGATCTCACGGTCATACCACATACATGATACATACAGTACATAGAGATTCAAAATTTCTACCCAAGACTAATTTTTTTACACACACACACACAGGCATGCAAGGAGCTAATTAAAGCTGTAAAAATATAGTTATATTTTGCATTTAGATTTTTTTTTAATAATTTGTCATTATTATTAAATTATTAAAATAAACTTATAATTAAATAATAATTATAACATTTTTATAAAATAATAATTAATATTAAAAAAATACAATGTGAAATTTGTCATTATTATTAAATGTGTAGTTTTAGTTATTGTTAATTTTAAAGAATAATTAATAATTTATATGCCCCTGCCCTATAAATCTAAATATATATGGAGATAAACAAATATAATTATAATAAAAAATAAACGTATTATTAAATAATAATTATAACATTTTTATAAAATAATAATAAATATTAAAAATATATACAATGTGAAATTTGTCATTATTATGAAATGTGTAGTTTCAATTATTGTTAATTTTAAAGAGCAATTAATAGTTTATATTCCCTGCCCTATAAATCTAAATATATATGGAGATTAACAAATATAATTAAAATACAAAATAAATCTATAATTAAATAATAATTATAACATTTTTATAAAATAATAATAAATATTAAAAATATATAACATGTGAAATTTGTAATTATTATTAAATGTGTAGTTTCAGTTATTGTTAATTTTAAAGAATAATTCATAGTTTACACGTCCCTGCCCTATAAATCTAAATTTATATGGAGATATAAATATAATTAAATATAATTATGATAAAAAAATAAACATATAATTAAATAATAATTATACAATTATTATATAATTATTATAAAATACTAATAAATATAAAAATAATAAAAATATATAAAATGTGTATAAAATCAATTAAAATAAAAATGAATACAAATAAAAATAAAAAATGCAAATTAATCATCAAATAAAAATGAATAATAAACATAAGCATATTTTGTTATTTACTTGGGTGGTATACTGGGGTGGCATATTCTGTTGACATTCTACTACCACCTCAAATTCATTGTTCAATCCCTTACTCTGGAAGTTTACTCCAGACCCATATTACCATATTTTTCATCCTCGGCATATCTTTAACCTACCATCCTCCAATCCAACAGAAGGATAGACTATTTAATCATCCTTTTTTTATTATGATTATTATTTGCAGTACTAACTGTTGCAATGGTCAAGTGTTTTTGATACACTTGACCATTACACATTGATACAATAGAATTTAAGATTATTTTTGGATATTATTACAATGTTTAGATCTAGCTCTAAAAGGACACTTGTCTGTGGCGTCAATAGAGAGTGACATGAGCTGCAGATAAACAGCCCATTAAGGGCAACAGCAGTCGTCAGGATATCTACTGGTCAGAAATTAATTGGCCCCGTGGCTGTTTGAAGGCAAAGGGAGGAACACAACAACTCCTTGGAGTGTATGAGGATTTCTTCACATAAAATATGTCAATTCTCCCCGCTCAAGTCAGCGATAATGACCCTGCGGGGCCGTGGAGTGGTGTGACAACACAAATGACACTACACTGTGTGCTAATGACATGGGATGTAGTCGCCGGGTAAACATGGCAATTAAACAAGAGTCTCAGGAACCTTCACAGACCTCATTGTATCTTTGTCTTAGCTCGCTCGCTTCACTATCTCTCTCGCTTTTTCTCTGTGCGAGACATTAGCATGCTGAACGCGTAATTGGCTGGTCTCAACGGTGGCAGTATTCCTAAAATGAGGACATCTCAATGCACCTCACATGTCCCGGCTGTCAGCGGGCTCGCTTCACTTGGAAGTGGTGGCCACGTAAAAAACACAGCAAACCCACCCGCCATGGCAGCCATGTCTGCTCCCACTCAAAAGTACACCACCCTCCCCCCCAAACTCCCAACCCTATGACAAGATGGAGCTGAACTAAGCACATTTCTCTCGCTCGCGGTGCACTTTTCCAAAGTTAAGAATTACCGTCAAGGCATGCAGAAGTTTTGGACTTTTGAGAGTTTGGAAGCTGACGGATGAGCTGTAGCACTCTGGGCAGTATTTGAACACCCTGTCGCTTATAAGTGGTGTGTTTTGTATGCACACATGACTCAAGGCAAACCTCCAACCACTTCCTTCAACTTATCTGCAGGGACAAGACACAGCATTGTCAGTAAGGATGCCCAGACATTCTTTTTCACGAGTTCTACCAGGGGGATACTGAGGTTCTGCCTACAGGTCTACTCACAGACCTTTCCTGGTTGAATATGACCAGAACACTGCACTAGGGAGGCGTCCAGGGCCGGGACACCTGAACCCAACTTCAGTTTCTTCGAAAAGTCACTGATTGTGTTTGGGCTTATTATCATATCACAGTACAAAGTGGGTTCAATCTTTCCCCTCAATAAACCACAGCTCTCCATGCCGGCATCACTCGTGCAGCTCCATGACACTACCATCGCCATGCCTTGACTCTCGGCAGGACAATTACCTTACTCATTTACCTTATCATAGGGCATTGTAAAACAAACAGTGGTAAAACATGATGTGGTGAAAATATGCTCATCCAGCCCGAGTCGCCAACCATACTAGCATGCTAAACTAAGCTAACTAAGCTAATGGTAATGGTTTTATTTCATTTGAACATGCATCAGATTAAAATTGAATGCATCATATAATCAGTTCCCAGTTCCACATGTCCAAAAGGAGTAGGAAGAAGCAAAGCTTATTAAATCCTACCCCTCCATCTGGTACTTTTACAATCAGTAACTGTTACATTTGTTCAATTCCTGCATTTCTAATATAATTAAAGTTTTTTTTATTTATTTGTTTTTATTTTTATTATTATTATTTTATTTTATTTTTTATTTTTTATTTTTTATTTTTTTTATTTTTTTATTTTTTTATTTTTTTATTTTTTTATTTTTTTATTTTTTTATGTTTGTATTTTTGTATTTTTATTTTGTTTTATTTTATTTTATTTTTAATTTTTAATTTTTTGTATTTTATTTATTTTTTGTCATGTACCGAAGTATGAGGTGATATGACCATCCAATGCCATAATGGGTACCATAGTAAGTGTCAATATAGTGATATATATAGCACATCATGACTGGTTCAAGACTCTTCATCCTTGAATTTATGGAAAAGTTCAGATATTTCATTCCAGAAGAACTCTGGTTAGCACAAACATTTAAGCCATGCAATTTTTCAAGTCATTTAAAGTCAAGTCAATTCAAGTCATGTCAAGTCAATTAAAATCATGTCAAGTCATGTCAATACAAATCAACTCAATTCAAGTCAACTCAAGTCAATTCAAGTCAATAATACATTTGTTCACTTCCTGCTTTCCTAATATAGTTTAGCATTTTTTATTTATTTATTTATTTTTTTATGTTTTTGTCACGTACCGAAGTACGAGGTACTCCGGAGGAGGTGGTTCTGCCAACTTTTAGCACCATTTCAATCTGTTTAGGTCAGGAAGGGACTGTTTCGTGTTTGTATCCGCTGGGAACGTTCAACTCCTCATGACAACAACATCCATTCCCGATATGTACATTTTCCGAGAGATTCTGTACAAACAGTAAATTCCGTTTTTATTGGCCAGTTCGGAGATTCTCTCTGCGATTCAGTTAAGACAGAAATCATAGGGTCTTAGGATTCTGATTCTGCTGACCCAGAATACATGTCTGAGTTTATTGTTCATTGTTGTCATTTGTAGCCCAGATAACAAATGTATTTGCCCAAAGACCGATCAGCAGTCAATCACATGGTATCCAATCAGCAGTCTTAGAACCCCGAATGACCAAATACCAGAAATGGTTCCAGTTTTGCCCGTGGTAATGCATTAATAGCTGTCCCAAGCCCCATATCGGGTCCCGGCAAAAAATGTATGATGTGGTATGTTTCCAAGCTGTGACTACCAAGGGTACAAAAGGGAACCACCCCAAACAGACTTAGCGGTAATCGTAATGGACACTTTGTCACTTTAACAGCTGACATTATCCATTACAATACATTATTGCTACCACATATGTCACCTTTACATGAATCATGGCGATGATACAGCGCACGCACGGCCGCCCAAAGGTGACGCTGGCGTTCGCCAAAGCAGGGCGCCGGCTTGCTGATGGAGTACCCTGGCCGAGCGTCACCTCAATCACCCGTGGAACAATTAGCAATGCTGAGCAGTTTTGCAATTAACAGCCGCCATAACTGTCACATTGGCCCAATTTGAAACCAGCGGGAGTAATATCTGTTTTAGAGCAAAGTTTAATTACAAAGTAAAGCATTTGCATGGCGGTGATTAGCATTTTTTAATGATGTTATTATTAGTTTTTTTTTTTTTTTCACATCCCTCTAAGGCCTGTGGGCGAGTGGTTCTTTCTGTGTAGCTGTCACTCAAGCATCCAAGCCCTCCCCTTTCTGTGTGTTGATAAAGAAATAACTTTTTTTTTTTTTTTTTAAAAAGGTGGCTGAAGGAATGACTGCCAGTGCCAAGAGGAATAATGTTTACTTCAGGCTTGACATTCCCCATCAAACCGCAGCATACATGAACAAACAGTCTGTCTACCATTCTAAATAGGCTGAGTCCAAATGGATGCTCGAGCCCAGTCAAGGCTTAAATCATCTCTCCGACGGTGCTCAAAAGGGACGCCAGAAAACAGAAGGCTGATGGAATCTGGCGCGAACACATTCCCACCTTTCCAATCTTATTTTCGTCTCTCGCCTTCTGCCCGGTTCCTCGGGCTCGCGGAGGGGGCTTAGTGTACTTTTTGTGTCCCGGTGCGTCCAAGTCTATCAGAATGCATTTGTTTCAGGGAGCCCCCCTTTCACTTTCAAAGGGTTAAACAGAGCATTCACCGGCCTGTCAACATTCCCTGGCCCACCTCACGGAAAAGTCTGCTGGAGTTTTGTTCCCCGTCTACACTTGTCTCCTCGGCCCGTTGTTGCTGGTGTCATGTAATATCCATGACAATCGTGTTGGGCCTTTCAGGGGGCTCTGTAGCACCCATTCCGTGGGGCCACTTTCAGGCCATAAAGAGCTTTATTTGTGCCAATTTGAAAGAGTCATGTGAAGTGCCCTCCGGCTGGAATCCTCTTCAGCGGGTCACCGGCGTCTCAATGGGCTTCAGTCACACAGCCGGCCATCAGTACTGCCCTCACGTTCTTAGGGGACAACATCAACGCCACTGCTGCGAGAGTTCTTAAAGTCCCCTGAAAGGTTCACCGCGGGCGGAGGCGTGGAGTGAGGGCGGGTGGGTAGAGGTGGGCGCAGGGAGCGGGACACTTGGGACATGAGCAACATGATCTAAAGAAAAACATGCTGGCTCAGAAGGAACGGTTGGGCGCACGTGATGGGGCTAACGCAACTACAACAATGAGCCGTGTGGAGTCAAAATAGCACAGGATTAAAGTGAAAGGGAAAGTAATTTAACAGAAAAAGATTTTTTTCACAGTCAAAATATTGCAAGGGGAAAACACTATTATAGTATTACAATACTAAAGTTGAAATATTACTTAATATTATTTTGGGAATTTTTTAGGAATAAAATTGTTATATTTGTTATATTAGGAGTCACACTATTTTTATATTAAAGTCGTAATGTGATAAAAAAAAATAGGGTGTAATTTTCCACAGAATGTGTGAAGAAACTAGAGTACCCAGAGATTCGAACCTATGTAGCCCCAATATTGTGACTGCATGGCCAGCATGCTAACCACTCGTCCACCGTGTGGCCCTATTACAAAAATGAAGTTGTAATATTACAAAATTTTACAATGCATTAAGTGATAAATACAATATTCTAAATATAATAAGAGCAAAAATTTATTTTACAACTAAAAACCAAGATTTAAGAAGAATAAAGTCGTCATGATCGTGGAAAAAAAAAATCATAATATGATGAGAGTAAAGCTGCAATATTTCAGCAGACAGACAGGTTGCAATTTTAAAAGAAAAAAAACACTATATATTGAAAAATAAAGACTTATAACAATAAAGACAAGTCAATGTTGGATTTTAAAGGGAATAAAGTGAACAAAAGTTGCAATATATTATATGATTCTATATTTTATTTTTATTTTACTATATTTCTTAATATTTATATATATATATTTAATATCTAAATATTTTATATATTTTTTTAATTTCTATAGCTTTTTATTTTTTATTTATATTTTTATTTTTTATTTTAATGTAATAGAATAAAAATTAAATAAACGTTTATTTATATTTTAATATAATAAAATATAAATACTTGGGTCGTCATTTTACAAAAAAAAACTGTAGTATTATTCCCAAAAAATTCTGAATTTTACTCAAAAATTTATAAGAGTGAAATTGAATGTGATTAAGGATAACGTCGTAATTCTACGAGAAAAAAAGTCTTCATTTTACCAAACAAAGTTAAATGTATGGCTGCTTTAAGATGAGGTCTGTCGTCATGTCACACTAGTGGAGCGTCTCAGTGGATGTGGGAAGTATAGAAAGATTGAAGTGTTTTATCAATTTCCACGGACCATATGGAAAATCTGTTGTTGGAGCCTCAACCGCGTTATACGCTGTCGATCTTAAGGGCCATGCTGAATGGACGCCAGTGTGCGAAGGGGTCCCCCCCCCCTTGACCCCCGGCATATGGGCATCCATTCTTGAAGGAGGGCTTTCCCAAACACAGCCATGCTGCCAGGCAGTGGACCCCCCCCCCCCCCTCTTGGGACTTTGATTTGTTAATGAATTGCTCTATTGGCTTGCTTCATTAGAAGACACACAACAACACAGCCTTTTCTGCTGCTTTTTTAATCCCACTCTGATTGGGCGCTCGGAGAGGAGGATGTGGGCCAACCGAGTGAGTGCGTTGTCGTAGGGGTGGGGGGGGGGTGTATTTTTGAGTTAGGCTTGTCATCTGCTTTCCCCTCCCTCTCCTCTTCATTCTTCAGTCGAGCTAATTTGTATTGTGGCAATTTAGACAACTCTCCAGTGCTCAGTGATGCAAAAGAATCCCTCCCATGCATACCCCCCCACCATCCCATCACAGGACCAGCCTTCTCTAACCCCCCCCCCCCCCCCCCCCCACTCGGCCCCTCATTACCATATGGAGACAATAATGGTTTTGTCAGGACGATACCTGCTTTACAAGTAGCAGATTATTGTGTCCCGCCAGTGTTAACACAACAAGTACAAGCTTCTCTGTCTGTGGCCATTCCACCGGCTGTCAGCGCTCATCCATAATGGCCGTGTCACACCGTAACACATGGCGCACAAAGACGTATGACCCCGGCAGCAACGCGCACAAAAGACGTACAGGCTGTGACAAGACGTGGCCAGCATATGGCCGCCGCAATATAGCCTTCCTTCGCAATTTAGCATCCAGCCAAAAAAAAGGCACCCTAGCCTTTGTCCAGAAAATGAGTTGCACCCCCTCAGCGGGCATGGTTTTGCACCAATTACACCACACTTTTACCAGGAGGGCCATCTGTATGCCAAATGGACCAGTCTGGCTCGGGCATTCTGGTCTGATAGGTGTGAATATCACAGAGTGTATTAAACGCAGCAGGGTGTATGTTTGTGTACATGTCCTTCTCTGGTTATGCAAATGTGTTACATAAAATACACACAAAACACATTCCATCTGTGTGGAAACAAACAAAGGGCATTTCGAAATTTGGTGGTCAATTTAATGCACGTTTTTCCATCACAAAACTGAATGACTGAAGGCATTTAATGGGAGTCCCAGTGTGAATGGGACCAACATTGTATTATTGGTCTGTCTAAATAACGATGACTATAAGACGGTGGTGGGTATTTGTTGCAGTTTGTTGCTTATTTAGCAAGATTAAGCAAAAGAAGGGGAAATATTTATAGGTTCAAATTAAGCTTTATTTCTGTCTTTCTGTTGCGAGTCAATCGCATGTTTGCTATATTTTAGGTTCTATGCCTGCCTGACGTTATTCCCTGATATACTAGTAACCCTCCAATTCATCCAAGCTTGGGGTAGGGACTCAGCATCTCCAAAGGCTGGGGATCGAACCCGCGACATCCACACGAAAGGCAGAAATGTGTACCAATACATTGCCAAGGCATTTTTGACTATGTTATGTTATGTTATGTTATGTTATGTTATGTTATGTTATGTTATGTTATGTTATGTTATGTTATGTTATGTTATGTTATGTTATGTTATGTTATGTTATGTTATGTTATGTTATGTTATGTTATGTTATGTTATGTTATGTTATGTCCAATCACAGGGCACATAGGGCATTTTTGACTGTTATGTTTTATATTTATGTTATGTTTTATCTTTTATGTTATGGCATGTTTTATTTTATGGCATTTTTGACTATGATATGTTTTATGTTTTATGTTTTATGTTTTATGTTTTATGTTTTATGTTTTATGTTCAATCACAGGGCAGTGCCCTATACGGCATTTTTGACTATTTTATGTTTTATGTTATATGTTTTATGTTTTATGTTTTATGTTCAATCACAGGGCAGTGCCCTATACGGCATTTTTGACTATTTTATGTTTTATGTTATGTTTTATGTTTTATCTTTATGTTATGTTTTTATATTTTATGTTATGGCATTTTTTACTATGTTGTGTTTTATGTTTTATGTTATGTTATATGTTATGTTATGTTCAATCACAGGGCATATGGGCATATATGTGTCCTATGCACATATATGTGCCCTATAGGGCATTTTTGACTATGTTATGTTTTATGTTTTATATTTATGTTATGTTTTATATTTTATGTTATGGCATTTTTTACTATGTTGTGTTTTATGTTTATGTTGTGTTATGTTATGTTTTATGTTATGTTATGTTCAATCACAGGGCACATATATGTGCCCTATAGGGCATTTTTGACTATGTTTTGTTTTATGTTTTATGTTTTATGTTTTATGTTTTATGTTTTATGTTTTATGTTTTATGTTTTATGTTTTATGTTTTATGTTTTATGTTATGTCATGTCCGATCACGGGGCACATATAGACAAACAACCATTCATACTCACATTCATACCTATGGACAATTAACCTAGCATGTTTGTGAAATGTGGGAGGAAACCGGAGTACCCGGAGAAAACCCACGCATGCACGGGGAGAACATGCAAACTCCACACAGAGATGGCCGAGGGTGGAATTGAACCCGGATCTCCTAGCTGTGAGGCCTGCGTGCTAACCACTCGACCCCCATACAGCCCCACCATAATAAGATATTTTATTTTTCTTAAGTAATTTTCTGGAACATCTGTTGCTGGCCTTACAAAAAGAAAACACAGGATGTTTTCCCTTATTTCACAGTTTCCATTATTATGTTTCTTCCGCTGCTAACATTCTCAGACAGAACATAGAGTGTTTTTTTTTCTTATCTGGTGTCAACATGGCAAAACACAGCATTTAGCATTTGTTCTTAATTGTCTCTGTTTTTTTCCTTGTAAACAGTGTGAGCAAAATATATTCATTATTATTATTATTACTTTACCACCTCTAAAGTGTTTATTTTTTGTTGTTTTTTTTCAAGAGCGTTGGAAGACATTTTGGAAGGCATTTTTTTGTGGTGTCTATCTACAGTATAAAGATCTATCACGAGGTGCTGATGCAAATGGAAGCCATCTTCCAGCTCCGTCTAGCCCTTTGAGATCCATTCAAGTGTCTGTGAGATTTTTCCGAATAATCACACTCTGAGATTAAGGGAAGGTCATTTCTAAATAAACCTGACTTACAATGGATAAAACCTCATTCCAGCAAGGACTGTATGTTTGCAGCCATTCCAATGTGAACTTCCTGTGACTGTATACTCGATGAGGAGGCATCGGGTCAGCTGGAGGAGCTTCCTGCCATGCGAGGCTGTGCAGACGCCCGCTGTGTGGGTATTACATGGCAGGCCGGCTCCATTGTCTGACAAGAGGATGTGCTCCGGTGTTGTCTGGGCTCCGAGCCGGGACACACTGTGTATGACGCACAAAAAAACACGCTCGCTGGCTGGACCTGAAACGGTCAGGGTGGAGTGTTCCACTCTTGCTGCGTTGTGGACTCATATCTCATATCGCAGGGTGAAGTTCTCCATTAACAGGAAAAGGTGAGTTATTTTTGGACTGTTTTGGGGTGGGACTAGCTATCTAAATGTGCAATTATGATCTATTTATAGTTGGTGTCCTGTTATTATTATTATTTTTTTGCCATATATACTACCTTCAAATAACATACTGTAGAGGTATACTATTTTATTCACATGACTGTAAATGACATGTGTGTCACCCCCTGTGGGTTGCATTGAAAATACTTTGGAAGACATGCTAGCATCCATGCAATATAGATATTGTCAAAGTTTTATAATAATTACACATGCTCAATGGCTTATGGACAATTAAAAAAAAAAAGTTTGTTTTCAGTAATCAGCAGTAATACATAGGTAAGTTTCAGGAAAGTATAGGTTCCCAACTAAAAAAAGAATAAAAATCTCGAGCATAACTTCCACTTTTTCACCGTTTTAATACTACGCAATACTACAGTAGAGGAGGTAATTTGCAGAATAATGTGTGATGGGTACGAGTGGTTAGCACACAGGCCTCACACTTAGGAAACCGGAGTTCAATTCCACCCTCGGCCATCTCTGTGTGGAGTTTGCATGTTCTTCCTGTGCATGCATGGGTTTTTTCCGGGTACTCCCACATTCCAAAAACATGCTAGGTTAATTGCCGACTCCAAATTGTCCATAGGTATGAATGTGAGTGTGAATGGTTGTTTGTCTATATGTGCCCTCTGATTGGCTGACAGCTGGGATAGGCTCCAGCACCCCCCCACAACCCTGTAGTAGAAAATGAATGAATGAATGCGTGTCACCAACTATGGGTTGTGCTGAAAATGCTTCGGAAGACATGCTAGCATGCATATAATACAGATATTTTCAATGTTTTATAATAATTACACATGCTAAATAGCTTATGCACAATTATGAAACATAATTATTAAAACATGCTAGGTTAATTGGTGATTCCAAAATGAAAGAAAAGAAAACAAAAGTTTGTTTCTGCCTTTTTATGTTCTTCAGTAATCAGTAGTAAGACATAGGTAAGTTTCAGGAAAGTATAGGTTCCCAACTAAAAAAGAAGAAAACCAGGTTTTTGTGAAAATGTACATTTCAAGCATCACTTTTTTTCAGCGTTTTAATACTACGCAATACTACAGTAGAGGAAGTAATTTACAGAATAATGTGTGATGGGATACGAAACAACGAACACTGTTGAAAACAGTTTGACTTCACATGCTGCTGTGATGTAGACTGATTCTTAATATTTATCCACTTTGTCTGTTGTGGGGGGGCGGGGGGCGGGGGGGGGGCAGTTCCCCATTTGTAAGTGTTAACATGGGCCTTCTCCTGCACTCTTAACTCCCTCCCTCTGTGAGTACACTGTCAGTCATGTTGTCGCCTTTTAAATGTCGCCCACTTTACCCGCGCGGAGCTGTCGCCCCGTTTGACAGTTTTATTGGGAGACGACTGCAGACTGAGAGGGAGTCCGATCAAATTAGAATAATCAGAGTGATGTGATTAATAGGAGCACCATTGTGGGCTAATCACGCACAGCGATCATCGCCGCGGCGGACTTCAAATTAGCGTGGCATGCAAAGCGACGCTTTGATCTGGCAAGCATCAAATAGAGCCCGGCGTCAGGTTGTCACTTACTTAAAGCGCACCTTCGCCTTGACGTCTCACCGCCGCCATTAGGGCTAAAAATAGCCAGCGTGAGACGAAACGTGACAAAACGAAAGCTACAATGGAGTGATCCGCTCAGGAAGTGACATCAGCGCCTCAGTTTTTTTCCTTTCAAGTCCACTTTAGCGGAATCACCACTGAATCATTTATCAACTCCTTCCCTTTTGTCTGCCTTTTAATGCAAAACATCTGGATGAGATTTAGGTTGCATCTTCATGTGTCCTCCTTTGTTTCAGAGCAGGACTCTAACAGGATTGGCACGCTTATTATACCACGGCGGTGTCTCCAGTACTCAACTAAATGAGACTTCAGAGGAGAGGCCTTACAGCTAAAACAATAGACAGAAGAAGAAAAAGACATTTAAGGAGCTGTCATGGCGCTTTTACAGTGCAGTGTGCGCCAGCTCCGGCGTCATTGGCGGCTGACGGCTTCTCCCCTTGCTCTCCCCTCTCCCTCCCGCTATACAGGACTATTGACATTTTCATTAAAAGGTCAGCCATCTTTTCATGTTTTCACGTAATGTGAGTGGAAAGGTGAGCGCGGGTGAAGCGAGACCGCGTACGAATGGATCAAAAAGAGTAAAAAAAAGAGTAAATAAAACGATATGAAATTGATCAGTTTAGAGAAGTACACGTCTGGATTTCATAAAGCGATTTGATTCACGCAAGATGAAAGATTTTAAAGTGTTAGTCTTGCATTTGGAGTTTGTTCTGGATATAAAAGCGGACCAGATCGACACGAGAGAGTGGTCAGACTCTATTACATCTTTACCGATCTCTGCATGCGCTTTAAAATGCTGGCTGTAGTGCTCAGCTATTGTGTTTTACTTGTTACACTGTTTACTCATCAGTGGTATCCATTCTGGCTAAGTACTTGGCGATATACAGCAATTACAACATTGGTTGTAAAATCCCTGGTTTGTGCTAAATCAGGGTTTCTAAGCATTTTCCGCATATTGAAAAATAATAATAATAAAAAAATAAAATAATTATGTTATTAAAATTAATTTCAAAAATAATAATAAAAAATAGAGTTGAGTAAAAAACTGAATAAATATACATTAAAATACAACATCCATATGTCATTCAGAGCTAAAAACAAGGCTAAAAGCGGGGCAGGGCACAGCAATCAAGTATATAAAAAAAAATAAAACAATGTAGGGGGCTACATGAATATTTTTATACATTATTTGAAATGCCAAACACATTTTCTTAAAGGAAATTATGTCAAGTGATTTAATCTGTGCAAAAAAAAATTTTTGTTTTTTTTTTTGTATTTGGTTTATTTTCTGTAAATGTTCATCACTATTATTTTTATTTTTTATTTATTTCATAGCCATCATATAACCTTTATCAACACATTCAGACCATGTTTTAAGTTACATTTTACCACTTTACCAACAATATTATCAACAACTTCATCAACTCTTATAAAGTTGGGTTCGGCAGCTATCCGGAAGTCCTCCTGAGCACTTGAGTTTGACCAAGGACTGCGGAGTGGGAGTGCCTGGAGGCTGGCTGTGGGTGTAATTAATTAAAAGAAATCGTATTTTGCGGGAATAATCAAATACTGCAAAAATACAGCTGAATAGGTGCAGATTCTGGAAGATCTAGAAAGCTTTCAGGTTATTATGTTAATCTGTCCAAACATTTTTTTTTTTTGTATTTGGTTTATTTTATTTTCTGTAAATGTTCATCACTATTATTATTATTTTTTATCTATTTCATAGCCATCATATAACCTTTATCAACACATACAGACCATGTTTTAACTTACATTTTACCACTTTACCAACAATTTTATCAACAACTTCATCAACTCTTACAAAGTTGGGTTTCGGCAGCTATCCAGAAGTCCTCCTCCTCCTCGGGAAGAACCAAATACTGTAAAAATACAGCTGAATAGTTGCAGATTCTTGAAGATCTAGAAAGCTTTCAGGTTATTGTGTGTAGCTGCTCTATAGAAGTCATCAACTCAATACAAAACGCTGAAAAATGAGCATAATAGTTCCCCTTTATTAGACATTTAGCATATAGACGCAAATACATTCAGACATTCAGAATTGACTTGAAGGTTGTTTGCGATGTTCCTCATTAAAAAAAACAACACACACACACACAAACAATCCGTTGAGGCTTCAAGACTTAATTCAGCATTTATATGTAAAATTAATTCCACACAAGGATGTGAGGATTCCCCATTACTGAGATAATACTTTGAAATGAACGCCAAAGTAAAAGAGGAAAAAGGAGGGAGTCTTTAATTTACTGTGTCGACCGCGTGAAGTTTCCAGGATGCCCCCGTTTAGCTGTTTAAATGAGGATGTAGAATTTCTTCCTCTGAAAATGGATTAAAATAATTTGGCTGGAGTAATCATTTAAATGGCAATAAGGAGCATAAAAGTATAAATTAAATAGCTTATTACGGCCTTTCATTTCCTTCAGGGAATTTTTTTCCACAGCCCCCTCCCATGGTAGATGGGCTAATTTCTTTCCGGAATAAGAAGAGTATACGACGAGTACATGAAAGTCTCCTGTTTTACACAGCGGATCTCATTCTCCATGCTGTCCATATTCCTGTGTGTCTATCTGGAGACTTGCGCTAAAGCTTCTTAATCTAACAGCGTTCGGCGAGGAAAAGAGACCTCGTAACTGTGGCTCAGCGCCAGTAAATCCAGGCCTAATCTTTTGTGTGGCGTACCTGTCAGAACGCCTTCAATGGTGCATTTACTGTCAATACGTGCCAGGATGGCTGAGATTTCATCACCTTAAAGGAAAATGAAGTTGTGCAAAAGGCTGGTGAGGAAAGCAGCGGAACACTCGGGTGACGACAAGAGAGTGACGTCACCGTGGTGGAATGGCGGAAGAAAGCAGCTGCCCCCGCAGTAATGCAGAGCCGCTCCCGCTGTCAGCGCAACGATCAGCTTTCATGGATCAGCTCCTATCTAAGCGGATCTCCTGCCACGGTTCACAGAACCAAACCCCCCCTCATGTGCTACTGTGCCAACGTTTCCAGGCCATATCCTTTCCTCCTGTCCATGTGGAGGAGGTGACCACTGTGTGATGAAGGGAGGGAAGATGCTTGTGTTTGTTTGGACAGATGCACAAGCTCATCTCTGGACTTTGTGTCAGTGATCAAAGAGACCGATGATGTAGAACAGATTCATGGGGCATGTCTTATCAGCCCCCCGCCCCCCCTTCTCCAACACCCATCCATCATTCTGATCCCCTTGTCTGTCACACTACTGACGACGGCACCCCAAACAAGGTGCATTAATCAACTCCCTTTGCTTCTTTGGCCAGGTGGCCTCATGCAAGCCCTCCAGACATCCATGGATGGTGCACCCAAACCTTCAATCCCAATCCCATGCAACTTTTTGGGGCATTTGACTCAGCCATTGCCCACCCTCAGGCTGTCTCTGCAGCGATGCCAACTTGCTAACGGTGCAAAATGCATAAAAAATGACAATACTCATATTTTGGCGGTCGAGTGGTTAGCACACAGACCTCACAGCTAAGAGACCAGTGTTCAATTCCACCCTCGGCCATCTCTGTGTGGAGTTTGCATGTTCTCCCCGTGCATGCGTGGGTTTTTCTCTGGGTACTCCGGTTTCCTGCCACATTCCCACACAAGACCAGCAACAGATGTTCCAGAAAATTACTAAAATATCTTATTCTTATAGTCGGGGTGCATAGTGGTTGAGTGGTTAACACGCAGCCCTCACAGCTAGGAGACACTCGGCCATGTCTGTGTGGAAAAAAAAAAACATGCTAGGTTAATTAGCGACTCCAAATTGTCCATAGGTATGAATTTTGAGTGTGAATGGTTGTTTGTCTATATGTGCCCTGTGATTGGCTGGCGACCAATTCAGGGTGTAGCCCCGCCTCTCGCCCGAAGACAGCTGGTAGAAAATGAATGAATAAATGAATATTTTGGCACAATTTCTTGATGTTTGATACTTTTATTATAGTTAGTTAAACTTATTTAACGACTCCTTAATATGCGACAAACGGGTGCTCAGTACAATATAGCAAAGGTATCGTAAACCTGAACGTAAACACTGTTCAGCCTTTATGTAAAGAGACTCAGGCAGTAATTAGCCGCGTCATGTATTTTTTATTATCCAGCTTGATTAACTTGTTTTTAGGACAAGTACACAAAATTATGCGTTTTTGTGACAAAACGCATCATTTTCATCAAGGTACTGCCTCTGTCCTGGCTGCTCAGTACAATACTTTGTGTGTAAAAACGAAAAAGAAGAGTAGAAATGTTCACCTGAAAGTCATCTGTCTTCATCTCCGTCTCTATCCGTCACTTTATTCTAGCTACGATTCAATATTGACAGCTGTTAACTTCTTTTTACACTTGAAAACATATTGATTTAGTTGAAAGGAAAAGACCTCTTTGAGTCAGATGTTCCCGAGATATACACACACACACGCACATAAATGTATAATGTGGCATCGACTAAAAGGTGTTTGGTGTCTTATTGAATAAATGTGCGTCCTCTTTCTGCATTTACCTCAACTCTTCCCTTTGTTATTGATTTCAAATGGAAAAGCAAGTCCGAGGATGAAGGCGACGGAAAAACAGCTTAAGTGGTTATTTGGTGTCAGCAGGTTAAGCAAAGCGTTTCACAAAGGCTTTTTTTTTTTACGGGTCCTGGATGGCGCCTTTTGTGCATGAAAAACTTAAAAACAAATGCCAAGTGTGACACCAAAGGGTAATGGCTGCTCGCACATACACACAAGGAGAAAAAAAGGGAAAAAAAAAAGTAAGAGGACTTTGTCACGCCAGGCTGTGCTCTCCTTCAAAAAGTTGCAGAGGAGAAATGATTTGGCCAGAGTTTCTTCGGTTACAATAAAGTGGCTTGTTGTAGTATGCAAACAAGTCAATGAGGATTCTCATTGGGATGGTTTGAGCAAGGCATGGCATGCTAACAAAGAAGAATGAAGGAAAACAAGGGTCTCCTCTATTTACTTTTCTAAGAATACAAAATTTATCCAAGAGGAGACTGAGGGCAGTGAGAATATGGGCCACTGCAGGAAAGCGGAGACTATGGAGTTGAATACTGCAGCAAATCAATCAAAAACCAAGTCTCCGATAATTGAAGGTTCAACTGCTGAGGTAAAAAAAAAAATTGCCATGAACCAAAGGTGGTACAATATCAGATCTTAATCAAGATTAAATCATTGATAATAACATTATATGTAATATGGAAGTGGCGGTGCACTAGACAGGGTTGCAACTGCACATTAAGTGCTTTACACACACTACAAACCTTGCAATCCAAACTACACCAGTGTTCATGACGTGCAACTGTTTCGTTTTTTTTTTTTTCCATCAGTTGAACAGCTGCCGCTGTGATGTCCAGGCAGAAGGTAATTGATCAAACATACTTAATATTTTTCAGATCGGGATATCTCTGCCCACGGTAGTAAAAACAAGTGCCCAAGTGCCAGGCCAGGTTTGGTGTGTTGAAGCTTGATGTTTTTTTTTTTTTTGTCATCGTGGAATATTTGCAAAGCATTTGGAACATTTGACGAAAA
Organism: Doryrhamphus excisus; assembly: GCF_030265055.1. Lineage (NCBI taxonomy): Eukaryota > Metazoa > Chordata > Actinopteri > Syngnathiformes > Syngnathidae > Doryrhamphus > Doryrhamphus excisus. The sequence continues at coordinate 19,720,612 of NC_080477.1, read as the reverse complement.
GTCTTCCTCTGAAACAGTGAGAAGTCCCAATGCGATTGACGCCATGTTTGTTTAAGGGTTGCAACCGCACAGTAAGTGCTTCACACACACTATAAACCTTGCAATCCAAACTACACCAGTGTTCATGATGTGCAACTGTTTTTTTTTTTTCCATTAGTTGAACAGCTGCCGCTGTGATGTCCAGGCAGAAGGTAAAGTAACTCTACAATTGATCAAACATAGTTAAGATTTTTCAGATCGGGATATTTCTGCCCACGGTAGTAGGAACAAGCGCCAGGCCAGGTTTGGTGTGTTGAAGCTTGATGTTTTTTTTTTTTTCGTCATTGTGGAATATTTGCAAAGCATTTGGAACATTTGACGAAAAGTCTTCCTCTGAAACAGTGAGAAGTCCCAATGCGATTGACGCCATGTTTGTTTAAGGGTTGCAACCGCACAGTAAGTGCTTTACACACACTATAAACCTTGCAATCCAAACTACACCAGTGTTCATGATGTGCAACTGTTTTTTTTTTTCCATCAGTTGAACAGCTGCTGCTGTGATGTCCAGGCAGAAGGTAATTGATCAAACATACTTAATATTTTTCAGATCGGGATATCTCTGCCCACGGTAGTAAAAACAAGTGCCAGGCCAAGTTTGGTGTGTTGAAGCTTGATGTTTTTTTTTTCGTCATTGTGGAATATTTGCAAAGCATTTGGAACATTTGACGAAAAGTCTTCCTCTGAAACAGTGAGAAGTCCCAATGCGATTGACGCCATGTTTGTTTAAGGGTTGCAACCGCACAGTAAGTGCTTTACACACACTATAAACCTTGCAATCCAAACTACACCAGTGTTCATGATGTGCAACTGTTTTTTTTTTCCCATCAGTTGAACAGCTGCCGCTGTGATGTCCAGGCAGAAGGTAAAGTAACTCTACAATTGATCAAACATACTTAAGATTTTTCAGATCGGGATATTTCTGCGCCAGGTCAGGTTTGATGTGTTGAAGCTTGATGTTTTTTTTTTTTTTCGTCATTGTGGAATATTTGCAAAGCATTTGGAACATTTGACGAAAAGTCTTCCTCTGAAACAGTGAGAAGTCCCAATGCGATTGACGCCATGTTTGTTTACAAGTAATGTTATCGGATTTATCGCTTGAATATCGGCGCTCTTGCTCACCTACAATGAACTCATCAGCGGTATTATTAATGCTGGCTGAGCCTTTTGTGACTTATTGTAATTTTCATGTCTTGTTTTGGGGGTCAAAGGTCAGTGTCATGGAGTATACCGCTCGCATCCAAAGTCAAAGTCATTCCTAAGATTGAATTCTTTCGGCAAACAGATGTTGACAGGCGAACTACAAGTTCACCCCGAGGTGACGGGACGCAAACCACTTGAGGAAGTCGTTTGGGGGATGACAGCCGGACGTAAGACGACATTCAGCCGAGGCTACGCTGTAATGAGATGGAGTGGTGGGGGTTGGGGGGGGGGGGGGGGGTGAGCTAGACGAGCTAACTCAATATTTCTCCCGTATTCTTGCATCACCTTGCTGTTGTCCTTGGCCTCTGAACTGTTAATAAGGCCATTTGTTCAAATGACAGCGGCAGGCAGCATAAGCTCGCCCGCCTGCCCCACTCTTAGACACCCCCCCCCCCCTGCACCCACCTCCCTATTCCTCAAAGTAGGAATCCCCTCTGTAGGCTCACCCCTCGCCAGATATCACTCTGACTGCTGTGACAGCTCCACTTTAGCATATTCATGACGAGTGCAGTCTCATTTCACAGGTGTATTAAAAATACCCCTTCACTCAAAATGGGGGCCCATTGCAATGCTTGAATGCCATGCATGACAATCTACAGTGCAGGGACGAGGTGGGGGGGTGTATTTTGAAATATAAGCATGCATCAGAAGCCGGGTCAAGAACCTAATTTCACAGTGACACCGATGGGGGGGGGCGGGGATGTTTGTCAATTCGGCATTCATTTGAGTGGGCACAGGGCGGCACCCAAGGTGGCCATGCTGAACGCCATGTATTTATGGCACACTTTTGTGAATACATTACTCCTGTCACGATGAAATAAGTGACATACTTACATGCTGCGAGAGGCTGGCTTCAAAGGAAAAAAAAAGGGGGGGGGGTGGAGGGGAGATAAGACGGTAAAGGTAATTAATACATTCATCTTTTTTACGATATCGCTTTTTCAGACATATATGATCACAATGTAAATTAGAAATAAGGAGGGGGACCACCGATGGGTAAAAATGGAGGCCAGGTGTTAATTTACAGTGGCGCTCGTCCCACCTGGCATGAACTGATACCCCCACCATACCCTTAAAGATGCTGTGCTGTGCTTGTACTCCCACTGATAACACCATAATCAGCAAGTCTTTCATAGCAGCATTGTACTGTAATGGAAACATTAATTCAATTTAGGGTCAGTGGTTCCAATCATTCCATACAATACGTACGGACTTGCTAACATATATATTATAATTGGTCTGTATGTGTGGCCTTTCAATACAGATACGTACATACCTTAACTAAGTACTAAGTCGCACATAACACATCTGTTCATCAATGCTGTGGCGAACCTGAATCTGTTATTTACAAAGTGCCTGCAAGGCATGCTGGGAACTCCAACTGGATCTCCCCTCAATCCTCATGAGGGTCGCGGGGGTGCTGGAGCCTATCCCAGCTGTCTTCCGCCGAGAGGAAGGATACACCCTGGACTGGTTGCCAGCCAATCACAGGGCACATATAGTCAAACAACCATTCACACTCACATTCATACCTATGAACAATTTGGAGTCGCCAATTAACCTAGCATGTTTTTGGAATGTGGGAGGAAACTGGAGTACCCGGAGAAAACCCACGCATGCACGGGGAGAACATGTAAACTCCACACAGAGATGGCCGAGGGTGGAATTGAACTCGGGTCTCCTAGCTGTGAGGCCTGCGTGCTAACCACTCGTCCCCATCACACATTATTCTGTAAATGACCTCCTCTACTGTCGTATTGCGTAGTATTAAAACAAAAGAAAACAAAAAGTGGAACTTGAGATTTTTATTCTTTTTTTAGTCGGGAACCTATACTTTCCTGAAACCTATGTATTACTGCTGATTGCTGAAGAACAGAAAAAGGCGGAAACAAACTTTTTTTTCTTCTCTTTCATTTTGGAGTCACCAATTAACCTAGCATGTTTTTGGAATGTGGGAGGAAATCGGAGTACCCGGGTGGAATTGAACTCGGGTCTCCTTGCTGTGAGGCCTACGTTCTAACCACTTGTCCCCATCACACATTAATCTGTAAATGACCTCCTCTACTGTAGTATTGCGTAGTATTAAAACGGTGAAGAAAAAGTGGAACTTGAGATTTTTATTCTTTTTTTAGTCGGGAACCTATACTTTCCTGAAACTTACCTATGTATTACTGCTGATTACTGAAGAACAGAAAAAGGCGGAAACAAACTTTTTTTTCTTTTATTTCATTTTGGAGTCACCAATTAACCTAGCATGTTTTTGGAATGTGGGAGGAAATCGGAGTACCCAGGTGGAATTGAACTCGGGTCTCCTAGCTGTGAGGCCTATGTGCTAACCACTTGTCCCCATCACACATTATTCTGTAAATGACCTCTTCTACTGTAGTATTGCGTAGTATTAAAACGGTGAAGAAAAAGTGGAACTTGAGATTTTTATTCTTTTTTTTAGTCGGGAACCTATACTTTCCTGAAACTTACCTATGTATTACTGTTGATTGCTGAAGAACAGAAAAAGGCGGAAACAAACAAAACCCACGCATGCACGGGAAGAACATGCAAACTCCACACAGAGATGGCCTAAGGTGGAATTGAACTCATGATGAGGTCTGCGCGCTAACCTCTTGTCCACCGTGCAGCCCCACTCACATGCAGTAAGTAGTAATTTAGGGTAGAGCTACATCGATTAATCGATTAATCAATCATGAATAAATAATCAATTAATTAATCGACAACTATTTTATTTAAAAATGAACTGTAATCCAAATCCAAATTTCAGCCTCTCAAATGTGTCTATTTTGTAATTTATTTTAATAATTAAATGTAATTATTAAATAATTTTAATAATTTTTGTTTCAGGCAAAACACAATACAGCTTTGACTTTGGAAAAAAGCAATCGACATTTTTGCCTCTTTGTGTTATCTCACAAAGGAAACCAACATGCGTAAGAACATTCCCATTCATAGTATGGGATTTATCCACTTTAAAAATACGTACATTTATGCACAACTCTTACAATGCGTACACACAAAACCTAGGGGGCGAACAGTGAAACTACAAATATAGCTATGGCTGTGCCTGTCCAGCGCAGGCCATATCATCTTGCTACTACGTGCTTCACAACGTGACCATCAAACAAGGCGCGGCTTTAAGCAGCTCCATTGCCTTCATTAGAAACAAAAAGTTAATTTTGTCATCAGCAAGCCAATGACAGTCTGCATTAACATTATCTCTCGTGTGCACATCATAACACGCCGAATGTGAGCAGAGGAGATTAACGCCTCGGAAAGCAGATGCGGAATTTAATTCCTCCGGTCCGTGGCTGGCTGGGAAACCATTAAGTAATCACAACATTCTCCCTCCATTAAACTGGCAGCAGACGACTTTTCCACACAAATGGGAAGCGAAGTAGAAAAAGCTTTGCTTTTTTTTTTTTTTTTTTTTATTGACTGTAACACCAGGTCCCCTGCCTGCAGGCTGTAAGATGAATAAAACTGTTAAATAGCACGTTTGGAAATGAAAAAATAAATAAAATCTAAGTCAAAATAAAAGATGTTGCGATGCGTTTGACCTGATAAGACTCGGAGCAGGTGGAATAAATTGGAGAGAAAAAAAAAAATAAAAAGGAAAGATGCACTTGATATTTTTTCCCATTATTTTCCACTCATTTTACTCGACTGCAAATGATTTTTGTCCCCAGCAGCTACAGATAAGCTTCATGTGGAGAGGAAGTGGCTGAATTGCTTTAAATGGATTAAAACGCACACACAAACACCTCAACCTATGCACACACACACACACACACACACATATTGACAACCTGGAATGCATACAGTAAGTGTGACTAATTAGTTATGAATGGCTATGCGAGGAATTAACACGGCCTCAAAATGATATTTATTTCATGTTTAACGTGGTTGAAGCTGGCTGCAGGAGCCCTCCAGGGATAGAGGTCAAAGGGGCGGGCTGCCTCTATAAACGAGCACTTAAGGGCAGGGGAGAGGGGTCCTGCTCTGATTAATTGGCTAATTCATTAGTTTGGTTAAGTCGTTTAGCGAGGAAAGGGCGAGACGAGGGGCCTCTAACCTGAGGGGGCTCCACGCAGTCGACGAAAAAGAGGAGGAAGACTGTGGCTAATGCCAGATAACAACATCAAATGAACTGTGAACAAAATTTTATGCAGTGGAGACGCTTCCAGGGAAATGAGTGAAGGCGGTGCAACTACGTAAACATGCCGCAGAGGTGATGCTAGTAGAACGTAACAGGCATGTTCCTACATAGGGACAAGTATGAATAATAGAAAAGACCGTTACTTTTTCCACTTTTTTTGGCCAGTTGTGGACTCCTATAGAGCAGCTGCACACAATAACCCGCACAGAAAAGCTTTCTGGATCTTCCAGAATCTGCACCTATTCCAGGTATATTTCCTTGGATTTCAAAAACGGTCTGGATTTCTGTTTTCTGGACAAAACAGTGCAAAACAGCAGAGTGTAGAGGAGGGCAGGCTTGTGGGTTGTACCCGGGCTTCTTTCAGGGCTCACTTCCAAATGCGCAAATCTCATTATCTGAAACGTTAGCATTGTTTAACATTGTTTGTAAACATTGTAAATCATTCTAACAACATTTATAGTTCAGAAAAGTGAAAAGGTCACCTTTAAATAATAATGCGACCAGGCGATAAGTGTGTTTTGGGGGCCGAAAAAGGGACTCCGATGTTTTTGAAGGGCTGCACGGTGGCCTAGCGGTTAGCGCGCAGGCCTCAATAGTTGTCGATTAATTTGATTATTGATTCATCATTGATTCATCGATTAATGTAAGTGGAGCTGCACGGCGCCCAAGTGGTTAGCGCACAGACCTCAAAGCTAGGAGACCCAAGTTCAATTCCACCCTCGGCCATCTGTGTGTGGAGTTTGCATGTTCTCCCCGTGCATGCGTGGGTTTTTTCCGGGTACTCCGGTTTCCTCCCACATTCCAAAAACATGCTAGGTTAATTAGCGACTCCAAATTGTTTTTTCTATATGTGCCCTGTGATTGGCTGGCGACCAGTCCAGGGTGTACCCCGCCTCTCGCCCGAAGACAGCCGCGATAGGCTCCAGCACCCCTCGCGACCCTCGTGAGGATAAGCGTTAGAAAATGAATGAATGAATGAATGATTCGGTTGAGCTGGTTTCATAATTATACCTTGTGAGTGTTAAATTGGTGTGTGATGAATTTCGTGTTCTTAGTAAGAACACTAACACATTCCAAAAACATGCTGTGGGTTAATTGGCGACTCCAAATTGTCCATAGGTATGAATGTGAGTGTGAATGGTTGTTTGTCTATATGTGCCCTGTGATTGGCTGGTGACCAGTCCAGAGTGTACGCAGCCTCTCGTCTGAAGACAGCTGGGATAGACTCCAGCACCCCCGTGAGGATAAGCGGTCGAAAATGAATGAATGAATATTGTAACAGTTGCCAACATTTCTGTGTCCAGTCTACAAAAATATGTCAGAAGGTCGTTTGCATTGTGCAATGAGTCGTGGCAATGTTTTTTGGTTGAAGGTAGTTTCAGAGCCAGGCATTAAGAGTTGCATTAATGGAAGGATAGTGTTGTTAAGTTTCACACTCAACACTTATTTTGTGTTGAAAGCCTTTCAGACATTGCTTTGCCTGGGATTAGTTGGTGTCAGGTGTTAAACTTTACAGCTTAGTCCTGGAAATACGGCATTTCAACATCTCATCCACACAGAAACGGCATGAAACTGTGTTTTTTTTTGTGGTAAAATCTGAAAACGTCACTATTCTCCTGATATTTTTTTTTAATATTTTTGTTTTCTTCATAATGACTCACATAAATAATTCCACTTCTTGTAAGTTCGGAGGAGTCTTGGAAAGCGGAAGACCACGGACTTATGTGCATGGGTTCTTTCTTCTTGTCTGGTTTGGTGTCTGGTTCGGTCTTTGTGTTCGTTTACAGCGCCCTAAGAAGGTATGACTTGTGTGTTACATCGTTTTTCACTCAGTGATTCGTTCCTGTCTGGATGTAGATTGTGGATTCAAGCAGGCAATGTCAAAGGGCAGCCTATGTAAATAAGGCTAAAGTCAATGGCAGAACATAGGAAGGCTGTGTTAGGATTAGTACTCCTGTAGTACTCATTTTTATATTGCATAAAGTATACAGAAATGGAGAATATCCTGGCCTGGCATGCACATTGCAGTGTTTTCAGTCATTTTTGCAGACTTACCAGCCTTTCTCTGCGGAGTACTTAGATAAGCTTTACTTCAAAGTAGCGACCATCATCCATCATGCTCTTTGAGTTATCAGACTCTTTGAGGCTGATTGTGGAGAGAGCTATACATGTGTGAACACATGTTGTGTTTGCATACGAGTCCAGTTCTTTCAAGCGTATATTTAGAAAGGCATCTTCACAATGAATGTATTTACATGCCGGTGAATGCATGCAAACACACACACACACACATGCTGATTCATACACCTTTTGTGTTGTGTGTGAGTGCCGGCCTGTTGCTTTTACTCCCCTCCACTGCTGTCCATCACATTCTTCCCAGGGGATCCAAGTCTAAACCTTTTTTAGGGGCAGAGGGGTCCCCCATTCTCCACCCCCTCTCCAACCCTTCTCCTGGTCCCTCTTCACTCGAATGCCAGGATCAGGTTTGGGAACAGCAGCAGTTTTTTTTTTGTGTACAGTGGACAGCTGGTACATTCCAGATAACAGCTGAATTCCAAGTGACTACAAAGGCACTAAAAGCGCTGGCGTTGGCTTTTAAGGCTGAGGAGCTTCTCAGTCAGGACCAAATTGTTTGCGTCTACAAGCGTCCGCACAAGAGCCCAACAATCGTCAGTCATGTGTCTGGATGTTGGAATTGGCTGGAGTGGTAAATATACACCATGTTGGTTTATATGGTATCCCTTGGAGCCAACTGTATGAAATGCTAACACAATAATGCAAAGGTTCTTTTTTATATACCTCCAAAAATCCTCTTGGGCAGGTTTTTAGGAAATTTCTTGGTTTGAATTACCCTGACCCTCGTAATGTCACAATGCTAAGTTGCTTCAGATTAGTATTACAAGCATAGTAAAATGCTCGTCCAAAAATATTGCTTAGTAATATGCTAATAATTCAACCATTTTTCTATTTATTAATGAAATATTTTTGAAAAACCGTGATAGCCGCAAATCCCGCAAAAGGGGCAAAATACAGAAAATGTTAACATTAGTACTTTTTTAACACCCTTTTAATGGATATTTTTAAAAACCAAAACAAGTTGCAACTGTTCTAATCATCAACTATTCTCCTTTTGGGATACTAAGTTCTCCCATTACGTGTGGAAGTGGTTTGTGGCTTCTTAATTTCATTCTTACTTCTTACCCACTCTGTTTGAAATTAGGTTTTAAGTTTAAAATAATAAATTGGAGACTAATTAGGTAGCTCTCGAGCACGCTATGCTTAAAGCGTGACACAAGGCCGTACCTTGTGTCATTGCACATATTAGCATTGTGGTGTAAACAAAGAATAACTTGAGTGGTAAAGGTGGCTATAGGGGTGTTATTTCACATCTACAGGGCTCTAATAATGGTTAAAAAATATTTAAAAAGTAATATGCTGTAACTACAAAATATTATTTAAAATATTTAATTATTTTAATTAATAAAACTATTTAATTATAATATTATTTTTACTATAATATAATAATATTTATATCATATATAACATAATTATATTATTATTTATATATTAATTAATTAATTACAATATTAATTATAATTAATATTATAACTATTATATTATTATATATATTATAATTAATTATTAATATTATATTATTCATATTTTTTATATTGAATCCCATTACATGGAAATTGACTTATATCATGATTGGGTCTGGAACCAATTAACGACTGTACAACCTTTTGATACCTCGGATATCCTGTATGCAAGGTTGCACTCACAAATATCAACACATGAGTGGGATGCATCCGGTCCCTTTAACCATGTGTTTTACAACTAGTAGTAGGCCTGTGTGGAGTATTGATCACCTGCTCTTAAACACGACTCAACCCCTCCCACCTGACGCACACCTCTGCTGGGGGGTCACTGCAACACTCCATTGAAAGTCACAACAATCAGTCCCAGCAGATACTCATTTGAAGAATTAAAGCGCTTCACATTTGTAGCAGTCTGCTTCCTGAGACACATGAATGATGAGTTCAGGAGCAGGCATCCAAATGGACATAGCAGAATTTGTGTTCAAAGGGCCGCAATTCAGGATAAGCGCATACATAAACATGCGCACTGACCATGCACAATGCACACACACCAAGCATGTGACATGAAGAATTCACTTTCTCCCAGAAAAAAAGAAAAAGCTGAATTCCTCTCTGAGTCCCTTTTTGAACCGGGTCAAAGCCCACCACCCACAAGCGGCGGCCAGAAAGGATGGGAAAACTAATGACTACAATGGAGTGTTTGCATTTTTCCTGGGCCCTGAAAAACCACAAAGAACAAGGCCTGTGACAAGCTCCATTATTTGCTCGCTCTGCCAGCGAGGAGACAGCTCCTGCTGGAGACATGAAAAGAGGGAGGTGGGCGGAGGTTGGGGGGGGGAGCTGCGATAGGGAGGACAGGAGAATTGGAGGGGGGGGGGGGTGTCAAGAGGGCCACGGAGATGGCAGGTGATGAGGACGGTCCCCGCCCTCGCTGCCATAACCCATGTCGCGTGGAGTTACGGGCCCATCAGCACAAAGACAAATTATCGCAGGGGGAATTTCATGGACAGGAAGAATCTGTCACCTAGTGGAAGCCTCCCCCTCGTAAGGACTCCACATTGCCATTATGAGCTCCTTTAAAAGGAGGGAAAATGCACTCGGAGGCCGGCGTCCTAACACCCCCCGTTGCCAAGATAGATGGAAGGGAGGAGGCGTGGGTCATAAGTTAGTGGGGAGTTATTTTACTTTTAGTGTTTTATACAGTCCCCGAGACTCATTACTCCTCCTTGACTCACTACAGCCATGGAAGAAATACTAGCGATATAATGGATCAATGGGGACGTTATTAAGTGAGGAGAACTTTCCAATTTGTTGTGTTGTTTCACAAAAGTTTCAAGCAACATTTTATAAAAAACCCTTTCACACTGAGCAACAAAAATATTTAATTTTATTGTATATTGTTGTACTTTTAACTAATTAAAAGTCAGTCGTGTTAAATATTGCTACTGTTTTTATGGAAAAATTAAAATAAACAAATCAGCTATGAGATGGTTTCTATGTATTGTTCATTTTTTAACACCGCACCAATTTAAAAAAAAAAACAACAACAACAAAACAAAACCCCCAATATCGGAATAACAAGTCATGCCAACTTCTTTATATGAAATTTAAATTATTCCATCTTTTAATACTACTTGCATGGATTTCAACGACTAAACTAGCATTTTTAGCACTATTAATTCCATTAATAGTCATGTAAAACTTGACTTTCATTAATATTGTTCTGGCAACAACATTGGTTTTCATGTAATGTTCATTTTTTACACCATGCCAATTGAAAAAAAAAACAACAACAAAAACAAAACAATTCCCCCAATATCGAAATATTAAAAAAATGAGACATGCTAACTTCTTTATATGAAATTTAAATGATTCCATCTTTTAATACTACTTGCGCTTCATTAATCCAATATCCAATCCAGTAATAATACACACTAAAAGTAGCATTATTAATCATTTCAGAGGTTGCTGCATGCTTTGATAAGGAAAAAAGTAGCGCCATCTGGTGGACAAATGTGTAAATGCTTGAATTATTTTATGTTGGTGTTGAGTTGTTTATTTTGTTGCAGATATGTCTTACATGTTACGTCATTAAACTGTGGGATAAAAACTTTTTTTTAAGTGTTTTTGAGAGTGTAGCTAATTAATATAAAAATTAATGAAATTAATTAAAAATTAGCTACATCAAAAGTGTTAAAAAAAAACAAAAAAAAAACATGTTTTTTGGCAATATGGGGGCACAGAAAAAAAAAGTCACTCAGACTTGTCCATCAGTCCACGTCCATATCTTCCATCATTGTGTGGTTTATGGCAGATTTTAAATCAATTAAGTATGTAATTTGTAACAACTGCTGAGCCTGGTTCAGGCCTAAACAATGGCAATGGGATAACTGCCCTTTAGTGAAGCATCAATGGGCTTACAATGTGCTGAATTAGCTGGCATATTAATGACCAGCCACAGTAACACCCTCCGCCCCCCCACTCCATCCAACCCCAAATCTGCTTATGCAAATGAGCCATGAATCCAGTTCAAAGGAGGCTCTCCTTAAACCCAGGCTGGTACCCAAAAACCTCATTGTATCAGGGGAGGGGGGGGACTGGGACGGGGGGGGTAAAGTGACATGAGAAAAGTTAGGGACACTTGTCTTACCTCTCACAGAACATGATCCAGTTAGCATGCACCTCTCTGCTGCTTGCTTGCATGCAGGGAGTGAGCTAATCCAGCCAATAGGGACTTGTGTGTTTAAAATGTGGCAATCAGCAGGGAGCATTTCCACCCCCCCCTTCCCATTCCACTCTTATCCAAGTTCGAGCCCCGCCTGCGTGAAAGAGACGGAGAAAAGGTTGGAAGTTTGAAGGAATAGAATAATCCACCCCCCTCTTCTCATCACTTCACATTCTGTTAAAAAGGCCGCCGGGGTTTTTTTTTTTTTTTTTTTGTGTGTCAGCCGGGACAAATTTGAAAGGCAATGTCATAATGGTTCAGTTGGAGCGATATCTTTGAGCACAATAGATGTGGCTTCTCTCCACGAACAACTTAAAGCCCCATTGTTCCTATTATTAGTCGAGATGTTTGGATACATGCGGGCACTCTGAATGAGAATAAATTGTTGTAGTTACACCGTGTTGGAAAATATTGAGCATGTTGTGAAGGGGCGGCGGTCATGCAGCCGACAAAGAGGCCCAGTTTGCAACGGTTATTTCATTAACTAATTCATATTTCAATAAAGAGTATGGATTATATATTCATAATCCTGCATTCTGAATGAGTTGGAAATATAACATTAGAAGTGTGGTGTCTATTAGTATACAACAGTAATGAAACATAAGTATGCTTACAGTCAAGCATAGCGGTGGTCACATCATCTGGGGCGGCATGAGTGCTGCCGGTACTGGGGAGCTGTGGTTCATTGAGGGAAAATATAAATTCCAACATGGACCGTGGCAATTTATTATACGTATTCTCACGTTATTTCACATCAGTATATATCACACATCACAATTCCACATGTCCAAAAGGAGTAGGTAGAAGCAGAGCTGAGTGTAAGAAAATAAGGTGGAGGTGTCTCACATCCATCAACACCACCAGTGATCTCACAATGAAGGAGTGGAATAGGATTCCAGTTATTATTTCATGTTGTTATTTCGTGCCTTGAGAGCTTTTATGAGGCTAAAAGCATATTTAGAAGTTTTTAAACATGCTTTGTATGATCTAACTATGAAAATTATATTAAAAACAGACAATACACTACCAACGTATAATGCAGAATATTAACCAACTACTGTGTGAGTGAGCTCTAACCATGTGTTTTCTACCCTTTTTTTACAAAAACTGTACTGCAAAGCACTCTGGGAAAAAGAAAGTAATCTCAGTGACGCTAGATTATAAAGATTGTGTCTGTTACACAAAAAAATTAATAAAACCTTTACACACAGAGTCATGTAGTGTATTGTTAAATTATCGTTGGGGTCATGTTGTAGGCATATGTTTAAATTTTGCACTGTCCGTTAAGGAACTACACACATATACAGGAACACAACAGGTGGATAAAAACAGACAATACACTACCAACGTATAATGCAGAATATTAACCAACTACTGTGTGAGCTCTAACTGTGTGTTTTCTACCTTTTTTTTTACACAAACTGTACAGCAAAGCACTCTGGGAAACAGGAAGTACTCCCAGTGGCGTTAGATTATAAAGATTGTGTCTGTTACACAAAAAAAAATTAATAAAATCTTTACACACATAGTTATGTAGTGTATTGTTAAACTATTGTTGGGGTCTTGTTGTAGGCATATGTTTAAATTTTGCACTGTCCATTACAGAACTACACAAACACACACAGGAACACAAGAAGTGGATAAAAACAGACAATACACTACCAACGTATAATGCAGAATATTACCCTTTTTCTACCCTTTTTACAAAAACTGTACTCCAAAGCACTCTGGGAAACAGGAAGTACTCCCAGTGATGCTAGATTATAAAGATTGTGTCAGATACACACAAAAAATAATAAAACCTTACACACATATTTATGTAGTGTATTGTTACACTATCGTTGGTGTCATGTTGTAGGCATATGTTTAAATTTTGCACTGTCCGTTAAAGAACTACACAAACACACACAGGAACACAAGAAGTGGATAAAAACAGACAATACACTACCAACGTATAATGCAGAATATTACCCTTTTTCTACCCTTTTTACAAAAACTGTACTGCAAAGCACTCTGGGAAACAGGAAGTACTCCCAGTGACGCTACATTATAAAGATTGCGTCTGTTATGCAAAAATCAAAACAGACAATACACTACCAACGTATAATGCAGAACATTAACCATGTTAAAATTTTGCGCTCTCCGTTTAATATTAACTCCGCCCGTTGTGCCTTCATGTTTTGCTTGACAGCGTCTATGTTTTTCGACCAATTTTGCTCAAATTTTACACATGTGCTCTTCAGTCCGTTAAATATGTCAACCAAATATCACACTGATTTTGCTAACAGTTGGGGTAGAAACTTATTTAATATTAACATTACTAACACACCTTGTGTCCATTATGTAAGAAAAATTTGACATTTTCAGGTACTTTGTGAGGATAACAGCGTGAAACGATTACCGTTGGAGGCGTTTTGTGCCATCGTAATGCGCCCGCCACATTTTCACACACACACACACAAGCACAAGCACACACGGCAGCAATTAGTGGCTGCAACAAAGCCTGACCAAAAATAAACACTGCAGTATTGCATACTTGTTACGACAATGCCATGTAATCCCGGGGATATGCTGAACAATATTAGCTTTTCAATTACTCCTTGGGGCTTTTGAGTGGCGGGGTTTTCAAACCCCTGCCACCACTAACACACACACACACACACATATATATAAAAGGGCCGCCATATAGTCCAAAGTGAGAGCCCCCTTTCGCTCGACTTTGGATGAACATAACAGACGTGATGATGATGAATGTGCTGCTGGATGATGAGGAAGTGGCGTTCTGAGTCTCCCACTCCGCACCCCCCGACTCCTCCCGCATGACCCGCTCCTCAGCCGTCGCCATTGTCGGAGGCGTTTGTGTGCTGCAGGGGCCTCTGGGTATTCTTCTCCGATCCCCTCTTCAATCTCCTGCCCCCTTGATAGGGCCCACATCAAAGCCCGGCTTTTGTGGGCCAGTGGTCCCTTGACTCTCAACATGTGGTTTTGTGGCTATGGACATCGGCACCTTTTAACCCATTCTGTCCAGATTAGCCATCGCCTTCAATTGGGCATTAGTGAAACTATAGTAACCAATAAGAAGCTTGTCACTGAAAGGAAACTATGTATCTTGTCGCGTTGGAGCTGTCGGAACATCACCATCCCAGACAAGTTCCTCTGCGGGATTTTTTTGGCTGCTTGCATGGGGGGCCCCCTTTTCTTTTCATGGAAACACTCATGGTCATTTATATTCCGCTCCAAAAAAGGGGGGGAAATTTGTTGTCCACAGGGTACAAGCATTTAATTATCCAGTTTTTTTTTTCAATGTTCAGCCAGTGAGTGAGAATGAAATGAACGAATGAACAGACGAGGGGGAAATTAAAAAATAAACAGGAACTTGCGAGGTGATTCTTCGCAGTAGTCAGCACCGGTCCCGCAGAGAGAGAGAGGAAGGGCACATCAAGGAGCGCCAAAATGTGTCTTCGCCTCTTCTTTAAGAGGTGGAAACTCTTCTCCCAGAATACTCCGGGCCCTGAGCACCATCAGTCAGATCCTTGGCCTGAGCCCGGCTTTAACAGGAGCTAAAGACTGCAGACATCACACACACTCATTAAAGCCCGGGAGCAACTGTCGCTGGCTAGCGGCTCACCAACTCTCTCCAGATTCCTGTTGAGGGGAATCTTCACACATTCCCAGGTCGTCTCCCCCTCAGATCCAGTAAGTCAACAGCTTGGATTAGCCGGGCGTTGTAGTCACAACATGGACTTCAACGACTCAACAAGCATTTTTAGAGATAGTAATTCCATTAATAGTCATGGAAAACTTGACTTTCATTAATATTGTTCTGGCAACATCGGTTTTCATGTATTGTTCATTTTTTACACTGTGCCAATTGACAACAAAACAAAACCCCCAATATCGGAATAACGAGACATTCCATCTTTTAATACTACTTGCGCCTCATGAATCCAATATCCAATCCAGTAATAATACACACTAAAAATAGCATTACTAATCATTTCAGAGGTTGCTGCATGCTTTAAAGGGGAAAAAGTAGCGCCATCTGGTGGACAAATGTGTAAAGCCTTCAATTATTTTATCTTGGTGTGGAATCGTTTATTTTGTTCCAGATATGCCTTGTAGTCACAACATGGACTTCAATGATTCAACAAGCATTTTTAGCACTAGTAATTCCATTAATAGTCATGGAAAACTTGACTTTCATTATTACTGTTCTGGCAACAATATCGGTTTTCTTGTATTGTTTATTTTTTATACCGTGCCAATTGAAAAAAAAAAAAAAACAATATCGGAATAACGAGACATTCCATCTTTTAATACTACTTGCGCCTAATGAATCCAATACACACCAAAAATAGCATTACTCATAATTTCAGAGGTTGCTGCATGCTTTGAAGGGGAAAAAAGTAGCGCCATCTGGTGGACAAATGTGTAAAGGCTTCAATTATTTTATATATATATTCTTGGTGTGGAATTGTTTATTTTGTTCCAGATATGTCTTACATGTTACGTCATTAAGCTGTGGGATAAAAAACATTTAACCACAACATGGACTTCAACGACTCAACAAGCATTTTTAACACTAGTAATTCCATTAATAGTTATGGAAAACTCGACTTTCATCAATATTGTTGGTATCAACATCACCATCATACGGGCACTCCAAAAGTTCTCAGTAATGTTTGACTTTTTTTCCTTCCTAATTCAAACATAATACCATAATGTGCCGGTGGATGCCCACTATCATAGCAAAGCCAAAATGAACACATCATATCGCTGACACTCGACCGCTGCTTTTTTGTTACGAAGCTTCAGCTACAGTGTCCACTTCACTTGATGCTGCTCAGTCGACACCAGTCTGGCTTAAGCGGAGCAGCACAGATAATCAGCATGCAAGCGGATTGATTTCTTGGCTCGGTGTGGACAGTTGAGAAGAAGAGAGCCACGCCGTGGCCCTCCAAGAGAGCAGCAGCAGCAGAAGCAGCTTGGCCGGACTCTGGCGAAGGCTGGAGGAGCCTTCTGTGAGGTTGCTCGCCCCGCCACATGGAGTGCTCCGACGGTGACCCCCGCGTAAACTGGCAACTGCACACCGTCTGCTTGGCATATTTGGCCATTTAGTGGGCGCTTGTGGAGATCAAACGGGTTAAGATGGGCCCTCGTGGTGAGCGGGGAGAAAAGAACATCAAAAAGGTGTTAATTTCACTTCCCCACTTTTGATTAAGTCAAGCATGAAAAGAAATGTAATACTCTCAAGTGGCAAGGGTTTACACTATTGATGCTGTTACTTCTGCTTCACGAGGCCCAATCAGCCGACGGGGAGCTGAGTAAACTCGCCCCAAGTTTTAGGGGGAGGCCAGATGGAGGGCTTTTGCTTGTGCCTGAAAAGACAGCTTAAGAGCTCGCCTCCTCAATCCCACTCAATACTGACTGTGTGAAATCCTGGCCCCGGCCAACAACCCTCCTTGTCCCCCACCATCAACCACCACCACCACCGTTCAACCCACCCACCTTCTTCTGAAAAGCTGGTGGCCACCACCATATGGGCTTGTTTAAAAACTCCCACAGGCTGGTACAAAGCACAACAACACAGTTTTCATATCAAGTACTCTGTCAAAAAAAAGCACCCTCTTGACTCTTTTCTATAGCCTTGTCATTCCGAAAGCCTGTTACTGGGGTTGCGCCCGGAATAACAGTCCGTGTTGGACGACTGTTCTGGCAGATGATTTTGCGCGTGATGATTAATGCGGGTTGCCAGCAGAAGCCAGATTTCATATGTTACAAAACAAACAAGAGGGTTGAATGGAGGTTTTGGCGTCCACCCCCACCCCCCTACCCCTCACCCCCCACACTTGCAGAACATACAGCCAAACACAACACATGACAACGAGGTAACCCCAAATTAGAAAAGAAAATGGTTCCTCCCAGAGACTGGGAAAAGCCAACTTCTCACCACCCTATTACGCAAATATCTGCAAATAATTTTTTACAATTGCAAATAATAATACATAGTGGTGAATGACGTAAATTATTGTTTCATTCTTCAGTCTTTTTTTTCTAAAAAGGCATATTTTCCTACATCCGCTGTCAAAAAAGATATATACACATCATTTTAAAAATAACATTCTCCAAATAAAAACAGATTCACAGGCCTCCATGCTCAAGTCTGGAATAGTAAGTGACCTAACTTGGCGGTGCATTCATTTTTCTCGGGTTAAATGATCAGTTATCTTCACCAAAACCTCAATGTTCAAGGTCAAAAAGGCAAGTTTGCGTATGGACGAAAGCTGAAACATGGTACAATGAAAATCGGTTTTATTCCAGTCTGTAACTTTATTTTAAATACTGAACTTTAAAAAGTTAGAGCTCTGTGCTTGCTAACTTTAACTTTATTGTAAACTTAAGCAGCAGATAGAGTCATCATTATACATGCTGGCCCGACTGACTTTGTTATGTGTCACCGTTTAACCGTTCCCTCCGCAACCTGTGTTGACTAAGGAACCTTCACATTATCCTGTTGAATTACCGCTACATGTTCTTTCACGTATTCGTCATTTGTCAAATTTTTGCATCGGTCCTGATTTAAAAATTATAGATTTTTCCAATACTGAGAAATATGCAGTGCACTTGAACACATCAGCTCAGGATGCTATGCCTTAAAGGAAAATGTATTAGAGTTATTCATCGTTCTGAGTGCATTTTCTTAACACATTAATCAACCACACTCATATGATGATTTAAATGATTCCCTGGCCGGAATCTGTCTATAGCAGGGGTGGGCAAACTTTTTGACCCGCGGGCCGCATTGGTTTAACAAAATTGACGGGGGGTGGGGGGGCAGACTATATAGTATTTTACATGCAACAGTCCTATTTTTACGCATATTTTACATGTAAAAGTGTCATGCAATCTGCTATATGTGCACTTTGAAATCATTTATTTGATGTAAAGTGTGTTGGAAATTAAATGTATTATTATTTTTATTATTATTATTGTCTTTATTATTACTATTTTATATATATATTATTATATTAGATTTGTTATTATTAGTTATAGTAATGTTATTATGATTATATTATTATTATTATTATTGTAAATAATAATAACAATAATAATATTACGACTATTATTATATTCATATTATTAACAACAATATGAATATAATAATAGTAATATTATTATTATTAACAACATTCTTCTTCTTATTATTATTATTGTCATTATTTTTATTTTTATTTTTGTGCTTGTGTTACTTTTTCCAGGAGCATTTTGTAAACAACAGACCACATCAAATAACGAAATTGATAAAGCAGCTACCTCAACCATCAAAAAGTTGGCCCAAGCCACGATGCCAGGTTATGTGTTGAGTTTAAATGAAATACTTTGGAAAAAACAGGCGGGCCATATTGAAACACTTGACGGGCCGCATGTGGCCCCCGGGCCGTAGTTTGCCCACCCCTGGTCTATAGTGTCCATACTGGGCACTCCATTCTGCGGACTAGTTCGTTAACTACAGTGTCCGACCGTATGTTGACAGTATGCAAAAAAAAAAAAACAAGACTAACTGAAATATGGTTCCTACAGGTCTTCCACCGAACTTTGTGGAAGTTTGGACAACCTTGGTCGGGCATAACCTTCCCCTATATGGCGGACTGTGACAGCCTCTTGACAAAGCTTCTGGTAGGAATGAAGTGGAATGAAATGGATTTTTTTTTTTTTGGTAAAAGACTTAATAGAATCTTTAACCGCTCTAACAATCCACTCCCGTGGAGTTGCATTAAGTAGATATTGTAAAGGCACAATGTCCTAAATAGCTCAACATCAACCTCATTAGGCATGCAGGCAAGGGCCCGAGCCATTTCATGGTGCAAGCCATTGTCAGGGCTCACCCCAGGTAAGCATTAAATTGCAAATGATACCCTGAAAAGGCGGAGAAAAAGAGAGGAGAGGGTGGCCCGGGGCAGAGAGAGGAGTGCGAGAAGAAAATTGTTCTCAGGACAAGAGAGACAATGAAAGGCAGTTGGAGGAGCTGCTCGGACCGTAAAAAATCCAATACATCACAGTTTTTTTTGGGGAGCAAATTCCACTCGTCTCCTGAGTATCTTATTTGTAAGCAAAAAAAAAAAAAAGATAGAGTGGCAGGAGGGAGGGATGGGGGCAACAACTACAATTACGTGTCCCATCAATGACCGAGATTAGACAAGAAAACGAGGTTTGGAGTCCGTGTGGATTGATCCCGAAGAAGTAGTCTAGGTAGTTTTTCTCTTTTGCACAAACTTTCGAAGAAAATCTATCTTCCAGGCAATCAATAGTGTCAACCTTCACACAGTAAACACCTTAAAGAGACTTTGGGATCAACAGGGTTAATAAAGGGCTCTCTGAAGAATCGTGGCACAGCGCTTTGGTTAGTGAGTGACATTAAAAGAGACGGCACCCTGTCAGCCTAACCGGTGAGGGATTGTGGCTTTTGCATATTTCTTGTCACTCGGTAGGGTAAGTGAAAGGACCCCCGAGGAAAGTGCAAGTCACCGCTGGAACTCGGGGTGGAGTAAATTAAAAGGGCAGAATTGTGGCTGACAAGCAAGGTGCTCCTCAGGATCAGGACCATATGTCTTCTTGGCGACGCGTCCATGTAAGGGGCACCAATGAGCCCAAAGACAAAGTATCGATTTGAAATTCAACAACCTCAAATTTCCCAGGAAAATATGCCTGAAAGTTTGAAAAAAAAAGTCAGAAAAATTTTTGAGACCAACAATATGCACACGTTCATAGTACAATGAGTAGTTTTGTTTATTATAGTTTTATTTATTTTTTTTAGTTTTAGGTTTTTCCAAATGTATTAATTCCTAACTGTTTTGTGGTTGAATATGGCCTATTATCTGTCAAAAAATGTACATTGATGCAAAATTTTACATATTTTTTTCGTAACAACCTCAAATTTCCCAGGAAAATATGCCTAAAAGTTTGAAAAAAAAGTCGGAAAAACTTGTGAGACTAACAATATGCACACGTTCGGAATTTGGAATTACATAGTACAATGAGTAATTTTGTTTATTATAGTTTTATTTATTTTTTTTAGTTTTAGGTTTTTCCAAATGTATTCATTCCTAACTGTTTTGTGGTTGAATATGGCCTATTATTTGTCAAAAAATGTACATTGATGCAAAATTTTACATATTTTTTTCGTAACAACCTCAAATTTCCCAGGAAAATATGCCTAAAAGTTTGAAAAAAAAGTCGGAAAAACTTGTGAGACTAACAATATGCACACGACCAGAATTTGGAATTACGGCAAAGTAGGAAAGGGTATGGCTGCATAGTACAATGAGTACTTTTGTTTATTATAGTTTTATTTATTTTTTTAGTTTTAGGTTTTTCCAAATGTATTAATTCCTAACTCATACTGTTTTGTGGTTGAATATGGCCCATTATCTGTCAAAAAATTTACATTGATGCAAAATGTTACACACTTTTTCCCTAAATGAAGCAAAATAGCTAAATTATTGAATATTTTAATTATTACAAACACAATAATCCCCAAGAAAAATCACCAATAAAAAAACAGGAAACAGTTTCGACTTTAACCCAAGCCAAGCTAAAACTCATGTCTAAAAACATGACATCACTTCCTGTCCGGCACATATTTCTAGCAACACATGAGCAGTTATTTATAATGAAAATATGTTATTTTCTCTTATTATGTCTCCTATATTGTATAATACAAGTATAAATGTGACTATGGGGTTGTTAGTTCATGTCTAGAGGGCTCTATTAGTGTTAAAAAAAACATTTTTGGATGGTCCTAAACAGGTTTTTGAATCTGTAATTATGAAAATATTCCATTTACAAATAAGTAATCCTACTTCATGGAAATTCACTTATCCCAGTTGGGTCTGGAACTAATAAACCTTGATAAATGAGGGATTGCTGTATATTATAGTGAATTATTTCCGTCTCTAGTACAAGTAGTACATTCTGCTGCAACAGTGCGTGGATAGAGCCCTTGTGATCACAACAACGACGTGTGCAGACGGGACATACCTAGTTTTATAATCACAACTTCTCACTGTTTCCTTTCCATTACGCGCCTTGAAAGTCAACAGGCCATGTGAAATCGATTTTGTTTGTTTTAACGTGAAAGTTCTTTCTAAAATAGGTTTGGAGTACACTTCCATATCAATTTTGTATTGAGGGGGAACAATCACGAGCAATAATCAACCCCCAGAAGCAGCGTGGAATGTGACCTCCGGGGCTAAAAAAATTAAACGTTGCTTTTTTTCCCCCCGCCTGTGCTTTAGATTTGGAATTATCACACAATTACAATATAATGACACACATTAATTGTTCCAGGGACCATGTTGGATGCATTAATTAGGGCGCTCCAGCCTGGCGCCGTGTCCCAGCAATTGTTGTTAACATTTGGGAAGGGAAAAAAAAAATAAAAGAATCTCAAGATAATACACTCCCGCTGATAAATATCCTCTGGCAAGTGGATGTAAATATCAAAAACAAGGGCAGGTATTCACCAGCAAGGAGGCGAGAGACATGCTGGGGAAATCCAGAGGCATTTAGTGTGTGTATGGTTGCATTTATTTCGTGGAAGTGATGCCAGTATTTCAGGAACTGCTGCACGATATGACGCATCAACAGGTTTTCCTAAAACATTAAAAATACTAAGAATTAAATTAACCGTAATGTCACTCTTAAAATAATGTTATTGGATTATGTAAAACAGTGTTAAGTCTAAGAGTGAAGCCAGCAGGAAGCCCCCAGTGGGCTCGCTAATGAAAGTCACTCGGCCTGTCCAACCGAGAGGTCAAGCTTCGACACCTGGACGAAGCCACATGGGGGCTCCCAGCACTGCATGCATGCATGTGTGTGTGTGTGTGTGTGTGTGTGAGTGTGTCCATGGCCTTGGAAATGACCGCCAGATAAGGAAGTGCATGCAGCAGTAGGGTCCCTTTGACAAGAGATAGTCGGTACCTAAGAACGGTTGTTGAGTGGAGGCCGAAAATAGCATAAGAAAAGTTCTCCTAGCGGATTAAAATATTACAAAAAAATTTTTTTTAATACAGAATAAGTATAATTTCACATGCAAAAAATACTGAAAAATAATTCTCAACGACACATGAATGGAACTTACTGTAATTGCTCACAGTTTTCTGTCGCACTCAATACAAAAATGCATGAGTCAGCAGATACAAAAACCAAAGCAAAATTTTGGGAAATGTTTTTAATCAAAAACCGAACCATCCAATAACTGTCTATGAAAACAGAGGTTTGACTGTAATTTAAATCAATACGGCAAAACAAATAGTTGTGTATTTGGGGTGATTTATAGATGAAAACCAACAGGTGGACCCACACAACAGCTCAGAGCTTTTCTTCCTGTTACTCACACACATAACAGTGACCCAGAGAGACAAAGCCGAAACGCAAAGACCCGGAAAGGGTTTTTGTTTTTTTTTAATGTTATCAGATTCTCTAGTATTTCAAATCGGGGCAGGGGAGGGAGGTGTCTGTCCCTTGAGAAGGGGGGGGGGGGGGGGGGGGGGGGGGTATGACATAAAATTATTGAGAAGCACTGTCTTATATTGGGGCTGCACGGCGGAGGAGTGGTTTCCTCCCACATTCCAAAAACATGCTAGGTTAATTGGCGACTCCAAATTGTCCATAGGTATGAATGTGAGTGTGAATGGTTGTTTGTCTATATGTGCCCTGTGATTGGCTGGAGACCAGTCCAGGGTGTACCCCGCCTGCTTATTGGCTTGCTTATGAGCCTTCTTTTGCCCAGACATTATTATATAAAATTATCTTAAAAAAATATATATATTATAAATTATATAAATTATTATAAATATAAATAAATTATATTATATTATAAATTATTTTTAAAAAATATTAGAGATTTTTTTAAAAACAAACAAAAAAATCAATAACAAATAAAAGGAAAATAAGAGGATAAGTGGCAGAAAATGAATGAATGTCTTATATTAGGGTACCAAAACAAAGCAGTCCTAATCCAGCAATAACAGTATCAAAGAATAATCTAAATTTTAGCCGCCCCACATTTGAATTTCCTTTAATTTGGTCCAACGCAAATGTTTCAAAAGCTTCCAAGATGAATGCTGCATGATGGACTCTTGCAATGTTATACCGTCCACAAAAAACAACGTTCAAATGCATGTGTATTGCCACCATTACGCCAGATGATGGCAGAGCAAGTTGATGAGACTTGGCTCCTGCTTTGGATTTGGGAGGAGGGTGGGGTGTGTGTGTGTGTTGAGGCTTAGACAGAGACCCCCAGGCCCTATTAAGCGCCACAAAGCCTACTTTTTTTTTTTTTTTTTCCTTTTTCAATTCCACACCTCGCTTTAAATAAATCCCGCACTCTATGAATTTTCACGAAAAGTAAAAAGCACACAGGCAAATAAATCCAAGTGCGAGTGGCATCTGGCATCACATTTCAAAGGTAGCTCAAAACACAGTGGCAGGATGTAAGTGACAGTTGTGACACTAATTCTAAGTCTCTTCTAAGAAACGGGGATGTGTATTTAAGATTTCTGCTCCTTTCTGATTCCATCATCATCTGATTGGACAACCATGCAGCGGGAATGGACAGGTATAAGGCAATAGATGAAAAAAAAAAATGATCCTTTAAGGGAAAAGTTGGAGTCTTTTCGAAGTTCTTAAGGCTGGTTTATGCTGTCCGTTCCCACGCTTTGTTGAATCTTTGGACGTTACTGTATGTGTCGGGGGTTGAACGCATGCAGTGCAATTGTCTACCAACATGTCAGGAATAAAGTTTTTTGTTGAATTAACTACAGTAAACCTCGGATATATCGGATTGAATTGTTCCCACTGGTTTTGTCCGATATAAGCGAAATCCGTTATATGCGTATATATCGGATTTACATCGGGTATATGCGTAAATCGGATTTTATCCGTTATAAAAAGGCACTTCCTTGACTATGTATGTTTCCAATGTACTTGGACGCGCAGGCAACGCTGCAAACGCTGCAAATGACGTCGTACAGCGGCCTGTCACGATTCGGCGAATCGGAGCGCCACGATGCGGCCATCCGATATATGCGAGGGGAATTTAATGGAAATGCATTGGAACGGGACTGGAGATTTTGTCCGAAATGGGCGAAATCCGTTATAAAAAATCCGATATATGCAATGATTTTTTATTGGAAATGCATTACAGAAAAATTGGTTCTTTTTTATCTGTCCGTTGTGAGCGAATTTCCGATATATCCGAGTCCGATATATCCGAGGTTTACTGTATGAGTAAAATTGACCATCGTGAAGTATTTAGCTTGTGAACTATGTAAATTTAGAGCGATTTGAGCTGGAATGAATCTCTAAACACACGTTTTTTTTAATGCTTGCATGACAATTCGGAAAGGAACGAGTCAAAATCGCCTCAACGCTGAAGCATAAACCAGCCATGAAGATTCGAAGGCTCCATGCGCTGGTCTTTGGCCCCCCACAAGCAGCGTGGTGCAGCAAAAGGGTCCATGCTCAGTCTGATCTTCTTGGCAGCCGACGTCGCGGCTCGCTAATGAAGAGGTAATGAGCCGGTGCATCCTTGCAATGGTGCAAAAGTTTACGTTCCCAGGACATGGAGCGAGAGGGAGAGAGCGTGGTGAACAAGCTGCAGCATGAAAGCCGGGCCCGGGTCGTCCGCATGGATCTGCAGCCACAGAGGGGATTACAGACACCTACTTCCAGCTTAGGCAGGACTTTTTGAAGTTTGGGCATAGAAGGGGAGGGATCCCTTTGGCAGAGTCCTGTTTGATTCTGGTGGGAGTCCATCTCTAATCCCCCCCCTTCCAGTTCTCACCTTCTGCCTGATCCACTGCAGCCTCTCATCCCCGTGGTCCGGGATCATTATCCACCTTGGCCCCCACCCCTCTCATTAATTTCCCTAAGAAGATTACAGAGTGTGGGTTTGTTGTTGTTGTTTGAGCCATCTGATTTGCCTAAGCCCTTTGTTTTTTCATCTGGTTTACACTTTAATGCCCCCTGAATGAGTTTCAATGATAGAGGGGGATCAAGCTGACCCACTGGAAATGCAGCAGAGAAGCTCCCCCAAGGGGGGGTGGCGGAAGATGAAGGGAGGAGCACATCTCACTTCACTCCACTGAAGATTTAAATGTTCAGAAGGAGAAGACAAGCGCTGAATTAACCTCGGCTCATCTCCGCCGAGTGGAGGTAAACACTAGATGGGAGGGCGGATCACTGGCTACATAGAGTAGATTAAGAAGGACCGCAGGCCCATCATTTAGCTTTGTGGGCCAAAGCGAACCGAGCCAACCCCACCTCCCTTCCCTCCTTCGTGTGACAAATGAACTCTCGGAGTGATGTGGTCAGTTTGCAGGCCAGTCTGTGCAATCGAAAACTGGATTAGTTTGCAACGGTCGCTCCGTCTTCACTGTGCGACATCTCATTAGTAAGATGAACGCATCCTGACCTGGGTCCAGTAAAACGCTTGGCAGTCGGGTACGTGGCATTCCACTCACCCGTCACACGTTATTATCAGCTATTAGGCATGGTGAGCTAAGCATTACATAATCAATCCTGCCTTTCGCAAGTACACAAGGTGGCGGGTTGCGTTCCCGAGCTTCCTGGAGTCACAATTGTGCATCTGACATTCATTCATTTTCTATTGCTTATCCTCATGATTGTCGCGGGGGGTCTTTGGGGTACACCCTGGACTGGTGGCCAGCCAATCACAAGGCACATATAATCAAACAACCATTCACACTCACATTCATACCTATGGACAATTTGGAGTCGCCAATTAACCTAGCATGTTTTTGGAATGTGTAAACCCACGCATGCACGAGGAGATCGTGCAAACTCCACACAGAGCTGGCCGAGGGTGGAACTGAAATCGGGTCTCCTAGCTGTGAGGACTGCGTGCTAACCACTTTTCCACGGTGCAGCCCATTTTACATTCCTCTTCACAATATACAAGACCACTTTTTAATCCAGGAAAATTGATCAATGTTGTAGGCTTGAATTTTGACAAACTCTGCACATAAACTGCCGGTCAATAGAAACTTTGACCCAATACTTTCCGACATCATTTTAATTTTGAAGCCTTAAACTGGATTTTCCTCATATGAGTCGGTTGTTAAGAATATTGGCAAACGTTTAAATGGTAAACGGATGATCGAACCCACAACCTTCAGGTTGGGAGACTACCAGCTGACTCACACCGATGATGAAGTTGACATAAGACTTTGCTGGTCATAAATACACACTTTGCTAGATAAACGTCATAACAACACACCCTAGCACAGCGGCGTCTTTCCCCCATTGATTTATGCACACAGACGGACGTCTTTAACATTCACACAACCTAATCAAATTCATGTTTGTGTTTTTAGGCGTCAAACCAATCACATACACAATGAATTTCTATCCGTTTTCAGGGAAAATAACACCTCCAAAAGGACCAAGGGTAAAAGTAGACAAGTGGTCCCATCCCAATAGATCCCATCCCCCCCATCCAGAACCTACCTGGCTCCTATCTTGTGGCAAACAATTCCATACAATTAATGCGACAAAAGCCAAATGTAATTGATTGATAAGGTAGCAGAAAGGCCACAGGTAACCTTGCTGGCTTGACAGTGCAGATGTCATCAGACCCATCAACTGCCCAGACATTATCAGGGGCCGGGATCGCACTTTGGGCAGCATCATCACGAAAGGGATGGCAGTAAGGGGGGGTGGGGGGGGCGTGCTAATAGGACAGTCGTGTGTACAACCCATCTCCACCTAGATCTACCAGGCGGGGCCCTGTGTGCACTTTTAAGGTCATTGTGACTTTACATTTGTCCTGTATAGCGTATCATATAAAGACTGAGGTTTCATTCTTATTATCTCTCTTTGAGACAAGACGCTCCAGATATTTAGATTATTATGAAGGAAAAAACTCCTTTCTTAGGGACGTTATGAGCCCGCCCCAGGAGTATGTTGTAGAAATCCTCCCCATGAGGACTCTAAGTGGGTTTCGAATAGAGGATAAGGGAATCTTCATTCATTTTCTACCGCTTTTCCTCACGAGGGTGGCGGGGGGTGCTGTCTTTGGGCCAGAGGCGGGGTACACCCTGGACTGGTCGCCAGCCAATCACAGGGCACATATAGACAAACAACCATTCACACTCACATTCATACCTACGGACAATTTGGAGTCGGCAATTAGCATTAGCATTAGCATGTTTTTGGAATGTGGGAGGAAACCGGAGTACCCGGAGAAAACCCACGCATGCACGGGGAGAACATGCAAACTCCACACAGAGATGGCCGAGGGTGGAATTGAACCCTGGTCTCCTAGCTGTGAGGTCTGCACGCTAACCACTCGACCGCTGTGCCGCCCGATAAGGGAATCTTAAAGAACCAAATTATAGAATGAGAACCAGATTATTTATTCCTGACAACAATACCTAATACAGACGTTCGGGCTTATCTGCAGTCCCTGTATACCTACAAGTAAGTGGGTCTTATTACAGCACAGCTGCAAAGAAGCACCTTTCCTTTCCCTGCACGTTTTTTTTTTTTTTACACTCGAGGCTGGAGTCCTGATAATGGAGTCCTGGACCAATCAAGTTTTGCCACTGCCCTTGCTTGAACCTTTGCAGGGGCATCAAGGCCTCGCTGGGGCATCAAGGCATCTTTCCTTTGCGGGGGCATCAGGGCGTCTTTTCCTTTGCTGCAAAGCAAGCTGTCATATGCGTACTCGATGTTTCCACCTTAACTGTCAGTTGTCACGTTAGTCCTTGTTTGTTTTAGCTATCTTTAGCTAGCACAATTGAGCTAATACCTTCAGTACGTACACCCAGCTTCGCTACACATCTTAAAAAGAAGCCCACTTAATATTTTAACTAGGTTTCCGTTGAAAATGATGTTGTGTAAGATGTACTGTATATCGCAAATCATGTCTTGTAGGAAGTAGAGACAAAAGGAGTCCAATCACATTTGACAGAGAGGAGGCTGTGGGCGTCGGCATCGGCATCCGCCCCCCTCCGACCCGCAAATTTGGTCAAGTTGATGGAAATTTAATAAGTGGTGCTGCTTTGTGTTCACCACAGAGGCCCTGGCGTGCTGCTGGGGGGGCACATGTGTGATGCTTCTATACCCACATCATCATCTTGGCCTGTTAAGTCTTTCTGAGTGGAGCAGTACACAGCGCTCTGAGCCAAGGAAGGATCCCCTGACCCCAAGGGCCCTTGCTGCTTGAGCCAATATAGACTCTGTACGTCCTGAGGGGGGGGAATAATACGCGGGGCTGACCCACGTCTGTTTCATTTCCCCTCCTCTTTTTTACTCCCTTCTTTTCCCACCCTTCAAAGCCCCTGCTCAGCTGCCACACTACACAGCTCTCTGAGTTAAAAGGACAGAAATTCTCATTTGAAATCGCTGCCTTTGCGCCCCACGCCCCCGCACACCCCACCACACACACACACACACACACACACACACACACACACACACACACACACATACACCCCATGGGCCCGGCTGTTGCTGGATGCACCACACTGAGCAGTGCACTGCAAATGACAACTAAATAGGCCCCCTAATACCACTTCATAAAGCTAAGGAGTATCCTCCAGGCAAGAGTTGTAAATTAAAGGCATCAATGTTGCCAGCGTGCGATGCACAAAGTGAACCTTTCCACCTGAATGACAGCGAGCTGCTTTAAGAGTCCACACTAAATGATAGCTTAAGCAAGCATAATTTATGGACATGGCCCCCAGGTGACAAATAAAAGGATCCCCGGTTATGAGGACTAAGAACACAGAACATGTTCCAATGACTTGGGTAGTAGTCGTTCGGCATATATGAACCAATGTACCAATCCAACTGAATGCTGGTAGAACTGAGGTCTTGTTTTAGAGGTATGGTTTTACTCCAAATATTTGGTGAAATTATGAATTGTGAGAAGGTAATGACACATTCCACAAATATGGTGGACATGCTGCCTTGGAAACACAATATGTATTTGGCTGTATAAATGATAATGTTACTTTTATCAAATCCCAAAACAATTATATCAATGAAAATGAAAATTTATTTTTTAATTTATTTTAAAAAAAATATATATATGAATAAGGAAGGAAAAAAATCCCAAACTACATGGCCTTAGGTGGGAAAAAGTGGTTACACCCATTAAAACATAACTTAAGTGACATTAATTGAGATCTGTAATTCTGTAAAACATTATAATGTCATTTTTCAAGTTTTGGGACTCCAGCAAACCACAGTGAGAGTCATTATCCACAAATGTCAAAAACATGAATTAGTAGTGAACCTTCCCAAGAGTGGCCAGCCAACCAAAATTACACCAATAATACAGCAATGACTCATTCAAGAGGTCGCAAAAGACCCCACAACAACATCCAAATAATTGCAGATCTCACTTGCCTCAGTTAAGGCTCATTTTAGCTTTTGGCCGCATATCAGAAAAAGAACATTATACAGAGAGTAAAATATGGTGGTGATAGTGTGATGGTCTGTATAATATTAAATTACAAATCAATCAATTTAGTACAAAAACGCAATAGAAATGTTATGTATGTTGTTTTGTTTTGTTTTTTTTTGTTTTTTTATGTGATGCTAGGCTGCTGTTATGTTACGTTATGTTAGCCTGAATGAAATAAGCAGTAACAAGTGGTTGGATAATTATACATTGTGATTTTCTACTAATTACACTCCATTGATTGCGCAAAATGATGACAAACTCGTGCCACACATCGCATTTGTGACTTTATCATCATCCCGCAGGCTTACATTGGCGATGAATTGTCTCTCATCTGGCATACATTAAAATGTTGTCATGACGGACAAACAAGCAAGGTGATCTCGTTCAGAAACTCCCACGATCTCCTGGTATTTTGTTGTGTTGCCCCCACAGCATGGGAATGAAGGAATATGGCCATGTTATGGCATTTGGAGTCCATATGCATTATCAAATCAATCCAGATGAAGATCTGCCCATCCCTCTAATTAGAAGAGGTGACTGGAGATTGATTTTTAATTGCAAAAGTAATTACATGGAGCAGATAGCCAGTGACATTTGATTATCTGGGTGATTGATTAAAAGGCCTGGCTGCCGGGGCAGACTGTCAGCTACTAGAAGGCAGACAAAAGAGAAAATTAAAAAAAAAGAAAGAAAAAAGAAAGTTGTCAGGTTTGTAATCAGGAATTTCAAGGGTGAAATAATTAGAAAAGCCAAACGTCGCCTTCAGAGGAAAGGAGCATCCTTTTCCTTCACAGTGACATCTTTATGTAAAAAAAAAATGTAGGAAATGTTGACTTGCAAATGACGTGTGGTTAGCTTAGCTGCCTTGTCACCTCATCACACACAGCGAGAGAGTTGCAGAAGGATGGGTAAAGAGAGAGAGAGAGAGAAAAAGAAGAGTGAAGGAAAGCTCTTATCTTCTGGAGTGGGCCCCCCTCATTCATCTTCATCTCTTGTCATCTCCTCGCAATGGCTGCCTGCACTCGCTCATTGTTGTCTGCCCACTGCTGAGGAGCTGAGCAAACACCACAAGAGCATCTTTTCTCCCTTAAAACCTTTTTTTTTCTTCTTCCCCTACTCCTCCTCATCTGTCATTCGTTTTGGGAATCCCCTCTTGCCAAATGAAGGATGACAAGGTAAACCCCACAGAGAGGGGGACGCACCTCAACTGTTGATGGGACTAAAAAGCTGTTTATGTGGCAAGTGATGGACAGGCTGACTGATAGCACTTGGGAATGGAATAGAAACGTCATGTTCACCTGATCATGCCGCACCTTGGCGGGTGGACGCTTTCATGGTTTTGCACAAACTATCGGCAATTTGGAATTGTAGCAACATTTTTAAGCGGAAAGAAAAACCTTAGATTGATACCTTAGAGTGGCGTCATTAGGCCTATTTTAGGCGGGCTTCAAATTTCATATAATAGAGCAAAAGCAGGATAATACTAGACTACTACTACTAGTAGTAGTAGTAATAGCCAGGACTAAAATGCAATATAAAGTATCAATAATTAGGCCAATGTAAGCAACAGCCAGTGGCGTCATTAGGCCTATTTTAGGGGGGCTTCACACCCCCTAAAATGTTCCTAAGCCTCCCTAAATAATTTGATATTTTTCATTTTTTATTATAAAAATTTATTTAAAAATATCTGAAAAATTTTATATAATTTGTACATATACAAATTATATAATAATTTATAATATAATATAATGTATTTATATTTATAATAATTTATATAATTTATAATATTTTTTATATAATTTTATATAATAATGTCTGAGCAAAAGAAGGCTAATAAGCAAGCCAATAAGTAGGCGGGGTACACCCTGGACTGTTCGCCAGCCAATCACAGGGCTACAGCAGCCCATGGTATATTTTTTTGGTAAAAATATGCATTTTATCCAAAAGGAGACTGAGGGCACTGTTGCTGATCTGGCAACTCCTGGCAAAGATATTTTTCATTCATTCACTCATGTCCTACCGCTTATCCTCACAAGGGGGTGCTGGAGCCTATCCCAGTTGTCTCGCTTGGGCGAGAGACGGGGTACACCCTGGACTGGTGGCCAGCCAATCACAGGGCACATATAGACAAACAACCATTCACACTCACATTCATACCTATGGACAATTTGGAGTCGCCAATTAACCTAGCATGTTTTTGGAACGGGTAGAACATGCAAACTCCACACGGAGATGGTTGAGGGTGGAATTGAACACGGGTCTCCTAGCTGTGAGGTTTGTGCGCTAACCACTCGTCCACCGTGCAGCCCTATTTAAGTACATTTTATGTATTTTTTGGCATCCTATGGACAATTTGGAGTCGGCAATTAACCTAGCATGTTTTTGGAATACATGCTAGGAGTCCCTGGTGAAAACCCACGCATGCACGGGTTGTGAGGTCTGCGCGCTAACCACTCGACCGCCGTGCAGCCCTAATAATGACAATAACAATTACATGGGCTACTATTGCCAAGAAAAAACTCAACTCTCAACCCACAGCATCACTTCCTGTCACCCACATGTCTGAAACACATTTACTGTGACACACACACACAAGCGCCAGTCTTATTTATGTCTTAAATGGCTTATTCACTCTCATTAAATCTACTATATTCTAGTATATCAATACAGTTTAAAGGTGGTGTATAATTTAATTTCTAGAGGGCACTAATAATGTTAAAAAAAAGATTTAGAAAGTCATAAATAGGGTTTTTATGCTCTAATAACATTATGGAAATTCAACAATGAGGGATTACTGCAGTAGTAAAGTGTTGAACTGATCATAGAATTCCAGACGCGCTGCTGCAGAGGCATATGTAAAGTTATGTTTACACGCTGACGACTGCGGCGGAGGCGGATATATACACAACTCCAGCAGAGTTTGACTCCTTCACTCTCTCTCTCTCTTTGCTTTTTAGCTGATTTCCTCCCGAGGAAATAGACACACGTGTCCATCTGGAAGACTTCATAATGGCCCTGCGTGCCCACCAGTGGGGACAGGCGTGTGACAGGCGTGTGCGCACCGTGGCCTTACCATGTGTCTTCCTGTCTCTCATCTGCACCGTGTTGCCTTCCGGGGAGGATTGCGGCACTGACAGCTCCTATAATGAAGCTTTCCCCGTGTAGTCGTCGCACAAAAAACAGCATCACGTATGCAGAAACACACGAGCGGAGCCTCGGGGAAAGTGCCACTCAGACAGCGGCACGAAGCCCGAGGACCAGCTGGAACCTTGAGGAGTGCCGAATACAAATAAAGAGGCCGCCACAGGCTTGTAATGCAAATATGTACACAGCTAAGTACTTAACTACAGTGGGGTCTCGTTTGGGTTGATTGGAGTGACTCCTCTTGTATGATTACACAGCTTT
Source organism: Doryrhamphus excisus (assembly GCF_030265055.1). Lineage (NCBI taxonomy): Eukaryota > Metazoa > Chordata > Actinopteri > Syngnathiformes > Syngnathidae > Doryrhamphus > Doryrhamphus excisus. Next base: position 19,686,980 of record NC_080477.1, on the reverse strand, counting down.
GTAATGGATGGTTCCTCCAGTATGATGTCCCTAAGTGATTAATGCTGTCCATCACATGAGTCAGGCTGATGATAATAGAGAGATACTCTAGTCACTGTGATTAAAGATAAAAAAAAACCCTGCTTGAGGGTGTGAGTGAGTTATTTGACCCACGCATACTTGCTGGCAGTGTAGCGTTCAATTATGCTTTTCAACTCAATTGTTCGGAGGGCCATATTTTCACTTGTGTGTGTATAAATGCAAGGCTCTGTCAGACCTACAGCCATGCATCACCATTACAATGAATCATTTAAATGTACAGTGGTCTAAGACCCCCTGTATGACATGTACAGTCATTACAGTAGTCAGAGATTCTCTATATGACATGAGTGCTCTGCTGTTTTTTTTTTAAAAAAAACTAGCTAGCTAAAACGCTAGTCAAAGATCGTAGTGTATCTGACAGGATTGCCACTATTTGCAAATCAAAGATATTCTGTATGAAAAGGGTGACTATGTGATATAATTCAAAACTGCAATAAAAGGCTCTTGTTCTGGCTATCAAACCTGGTGTGGAAATAACTACTGACCAGTGCCACAGCATCTTTGAATGTGCATGTTTTTTGAATGCTAATTTTGATGCCAAAAAATACAAAAAATGTACTTAAATAGGGTTGCATGGTGGACAAGTGGTTAGCGCACAGACCTCACAGCTAGGAGACCCGTGTTCAATTCCACCCTCGGTCATCTCTGTGTGGAGTTCGCATGCTCTACCCGTTCCAAAAACATGCTAGGTTAATTGGTGACTCCAAATTGTCCATAGGTATGAATGTGAGTGTGAATGGTTGTTTGTCTATATGTGCCCTGTGATTGGCTGGCCACCAGTCCAGGGTGTACACCGTCTCTCAATTGGATTGGGGAAAGGAATATTCCACCCCTGTGAATCCGATTATATGTTCATTCGGATTGGCACATTTCTTTCGGAATGAGGTGTATACAAAGGTTCGATTCTTTCCGTGTGAGCAAATAAAGCGAATACAATTGGAATATTTGGGTCCATGTATAAGTGGGTTATGTTGCCTTTAATGACCTACTGGTAAAACACTCTTCAAAGATCCTCTATATAACAGAAGCTGTCTTCCGACAAGAGGCCTTTAAACTGATCCTGTTGTAATCTCATTACCCATGTGCCACATTTGGCCCACGGTCCGCCACTTGGATGCCATTGCTCTAACGTGCAAAATAAAGCACTTGCATCACCTCGCCAGACCCCCAAGAGGCGCTGAGATGTGATTGGCCCACGTTAGCTTGATGCCGCTTGGGTCTTTTCCCAATGAGACCAGTAATAAGGGCAGCACTTATCAGGTGTTGCCTCCAGCCACCACACGTACACACACACACACTCTCACACACACACTCACACTCACACACACACAGCAGCATGCTGGGAGAATAAGGGGAGAGGGCAAGCCAGGGCCCACCACAGTCAAGATGTAATTAATCACCATGGAGTGGGAGCTGTCAAATCCCCGCCATGCAGCTCCTTGTGAACTGATAATGCTGCCCAGCACAATTTAGTCTGATGGAGATTTTCTTCACCTCTGGCAAGAAAAGAACGAAAGAGGAGAATACATATTTCTGTTAACGATCGCCTCGCTCCCTTTTGTACCTGTCCCGATCGATGGCATTTCCTCTGCAGCACTTTTTTTTTGGAAATAGATATACACATCAGCGTCTCTGTCTGTTATTAAAGCTCCATCACATTGCATCCAGCAGCCAGGCAGACATACGGATAACTCAATAGCTAATCTGATATGAACGTTATATTTACAGCAATGTCCCTGTTACAGACCCGTTAGACAAACAACCATTCACACTCACATTCATACCTATGGACAATTTGGAGTCGCTAATTAACCTAGCATGTTTTTGGAATGTGTAAACCCACGCATGCACGGAGAGATCGTGCAAACTGCACACAGAGCTGGCCGAGGGTGGAATTGAAATCGTGTCTCCTAGCTGTGAGGCCTGTGTGCTAACCACTCCTCCACCGTGCAGCCCGTTTGACATTCCTCTTCACAATATAGAGGGTGCAAAACCACTTTTTAATACAGGAAAATAGATCAATGTTGTAGGCTTGAATTTTGACAAACTTTGCTGGACACTAGCAGGACCCTGGTACACCCTGGACTGGTCGCCAGCCAATCACAGGGCACATATAGACAAACAACCATTCACACTCACATTCATACCTATGGACAATTTGGAGTCAGTTAAACTAGCATGTTTTTGGAATGTGGAAGGAAACCGGAGTACCCGGGGAGAACACGCAAACTCCACACAGAGATGGTAGAGGGTGGAATTGAACTTGGGTCTCCTAGATGTGAGGTCTGTGCGCTAACCACTTGACCGCTGTGCAGCCCAAAATTGAAATTCATTCATTCATTCATTTTCTACCGCTTATCCTCACGAGGGTCGCGGGGGTGCTGGAGTCTATCCTAGCTGTCTTCGGCCGAGAGGCAGGGTACACCCTGGACTGGTTTCCAGCCAATCACAGGGCACATATAGACAAACAACCATTCACACTCACATTCATACCTATGGACAGTTTGGAGTCAATTAACCTAGCATGTTTTTGGATTGTGGAAGGAAACCGGAGTACCCGGAGAGAACACTCAAACTCCACACAGAGATGGCCGAGGGTGGAATTGAACTCAGGTCTCCTAGATGTAAGGTCTGTGCGCTAACCACTTGCCCACCGTGCAGCCCAAAATTTAAATATAAAATAAAAAAGCAAATTGAATACATTGGTATAGAAAAAGCATGAATGGATTAATTTTACTACAATCAGTGGTTAACTGCTGTTAAGATTAACTGTTGAGATTTTTGAGATAATAACAGTTTGACACTGGAACAGATGATTTATTTTTGGGAGATTCAACTGAATTAAAACAATTTGGTACATGCAGTATGACACTGTGTGTTCACTTCTAATATATATTTCTAATATGTATATATATATTCTCCTTCTGGTATTATACTGCAGCCATTGAAGTGCATTTCATTACCAAAGAACCTCTAATGTTTGATGTCCATCTCCCTTTGTTTGTTTTGGCTTTAACGCTGCTTTTCCCCAAAGTCAAAGAGCTCTTGCTTAGTGCCAGAGTTCCTGACCTCTTCCCAGGCGCTAAGGGGCTAGTGGGGCTCCGTAGACGTGCAGCCTTTCCAGCCTTTCCAGCCAGACCACTGGAATGTTTTCTTACACATTTTTAAAAGCGGTTTATTGGCAGATTGGGTGTCAGGAACAAATAAGCATGATGGGCCTCCAGAATGTGATAAGAGGAACAAGGCGTCCACAAATAGAGGAAAGGGGACGAGTGGGGCGGAGATGAAAGAGCTGCTTTGGACCGAGTCTGGGTTCTTATCAGTCTGACTGGCTGGGTCCGATGTCTGACTGGGACGATTAGAAGTAGGTTAAATAGATCAAATTCTTACTTACACTTGATTCTGTTTGCTTTTGTGGCTGGGTCTCCTCCAGAGACCAAGAAAGAATCACATTAGAATCAAAGTTATTTTAAAAATGTTATATATATTTGTATTTTTGAAGTAATTATTTGATTCAATTGATTGATATCTAGCAAAAAAAAAGCAGAACAAGACAAAAGGCTGTAAAAAGCATTGTAAAACATTTGGTATTTTATATGATTTACAGCACAACCATTATGTCATTGTATGGTCATATCACCCTGTACTTTGGTACGTGACCAAAAAAATAATAATAATAAATTAAAAATTAAAATAATAAAAAAAAAAAATAAATAAATAAAAAATAAAATAAATAATTAAAAATTAAAAATAAAATTAAGAATTAAAAATTAAAAATTAAAAATTAAAAATTAAAAATTAAAAATTAAAAATTAAAAATTAAAAATTAAAATTAAAATAAAAATAAAAATAAAAATAAAAATAAAAATAAAAATAAAAATAAAAATAAAAATAAAAATAAAAATAAAAATAAAAATAAAAATAAAAATAAAAATAAATGAAAAATGCAAAATAAAACATAGCAAATAATAAAATAATAAAATAAAGTTAAACAAATATTTTTATTATATTAGGAAAGCAGGAAGCGAACAAATGTAACAGTTACTTAAAAGTAACAGATGGAGGGGTAGGATTTAATAAGCTTTGCTTCTTCCTACTCCTTTTGGACATGTGGAACTTAACTGTGAGCTGATTATGGGATGCACTCAATTGTAATCTGATGCATGTTCAAATGAAATAAAACCATTACCATTACCATTACAATTTTGATAAAACATGACTGTTTGCACCACATTTTAATCATTGTCTATGCCGCTTATCCTCACATGGGTGGCAAAGGTATGCTGGAGCCTATCCCAGCTAACTTTAGGCGAGAAACTATTCAGTCCTAATATTGCATCTCAATATTGCATAGCAGGATTTTCCAAACTGTGGATTAGTCTCCAATTTGAGGAATTTGTAGCCTTTCTCATACAATTTTTAGCTGTCCAACATCTAAAAATTACACTTTAACTCTAAATGTGGACATTGTATGAATAATTTGTGCTTAACTGCATGTAGAAATTAATGGTATCAAACCCAGGACAGGATCAATCAAACAAAACAAAAAAAAAACAGTAAAAAGGCACTGACCCTCAGTTTGAGAAACCTTGTAACCACCCTAAATATCAACAACCAAGATGAAGACCGGCTCCTCCGCTCATCTTCCTTTCCCTGCACACTGAAATTAACATGTTAACACTGACAGTGGAGTTCTCACCCAGTGCTCAAGAACAGGCTGTCTCTTTATTGCTGTGACATATAGTCAATACTCAATATAGTTCTCCACACCCCGAGGCACGCTAACAGCCACTTGTGTATAAAGGAGTGTCAGCGAGTTATTTTGACCTCCTACTGTAATCATGACCTTTCCAATAACTCCACTCCCCCGCCAAGTCCCCCCGTTCTCCCCCTGAAGGCTCCGTGCAACTCACGGCTAAACTGTTTTTATTCCCAGCCAGCATTCGCAGCTCAGCAGCTACTGTTGACACACACACATATATATATTTAGATATATATATACACACACATGTATAAGCACAATAGGCGAGGATAGGGAAGGCACACACACACACACACACGGCCACGCTCCAGACGTGCATGGACTCTGCAAAAAAACTCACCCATATATGCATAATTTGACCAACATTTATGCTAAAAATGCGCCTCTCAACAGGAATTTGAGGGCCAAATGTGATTTGTCCAGGCTGTTGAGTACAGTATGGTTAAAGTAAGAAAAATAAAAGTAATGTACATTAGGCAAACACATTCAGGAGTTGTAGTAGTTGACTAAGTTTCTCACTTTTATACTCATGAGGAAGTTACTCAATTATTTCCTAGTTGATAGTAAATGTTTTTTGATGGCGGCAGTTTGACATTGGAAAACATTATTTCTCTTATATAGTATATATATTTTATATATTTTATATTTATTATATTTATTATATTTATTATATTTATTATATTTATTATTATATTTATTATTATATTTATTATTATATTTATTATTATTATTATTATTATTACTATTATTACTATTATTATATTTATTATTATTATTATTATTATTATTATTATTATTATTATTATTATTATTATTATTATTTCAAACAACCTGGATGATAATGCTTAAATGTGTATAAATGGACCAACTCAAGAACACAACACAAACAGAGTAAATACAAAGTATAAATGTACTTTAAGTAGGAAAATAATGTAATGCTACACAGAAAACAAAAGTGCATATATATTATATAAGTTTTATGCTGGGGGTGTCCAAAGTATGCTCAAGGGACATTTGCATTTTTTAATTTTTTTTTATGAAAACAAAATGGGTAAACTATCGCAAAAATGTAATTCACAACTACTTTAACTTTTAAAGTAATATAATGTTATGTTAATGTTAAATATGTTATTTTTATTAGTAGTAGTATGTTGTTTTTCTACTTAATGTGAAGGGAACTACACACACTTTTGTGCTTTTTATTGCAATTTCTTATTACATTGTGCTAATTAAGTAAAAAGCACATAAATCATTGTTACTGTAGTATAGTAAATACTTGGATTTTTACCCTTGATGGTATTTTGTTCATGCACTCACACACACACACACACACGCACAAATACTGTATTTGTGCACAAAAAAAATCCAAAAAACCGCCACATACTTCCCAGAAATGTTAGTACATAAACATGCATGTCCATGCAAACTACAGCGGATACTCTCCAGGATTAAACACCCATGTTTGCTTGTGTTTGTGCTTTGCAGAAGCATACACAAACATGTATCGTACAAACTTTGATGACACACACTCACACACACACACAACTGTAGAAGACACCAATGAACAAAACTCGCATACAGTACTTTGCTAAAAGGGAACAGTGAAACATGTAAAGCGGTGATATCAGGCATAAATGAAAGGGAAAATGATATGGCATGCATTTCATTCTTTTGTAAGATTGCGTCCCCGGGTCATTGACTAAATAATTAGGCGATTGAAGTGACAGATTAAAGGAAGATTGGAAGTGACTGTGAACGCAGGATAATGTTTCCCTAATCAGCTCGGTCGGCACAAAATGCAGATTGTGAAATTTTCCAGCTACTTCCTTAGAAAAATGCATTTCACTTGTGATTAGGGATGATTAGTGTGTTGCTGGAAGGGGGTGGAAACGGGGGTGGGGGTGGTTGGTCAGGGTCTTCTGCTCCTGAGGCCAGAGGAGGGAAGGTGGATGCATGCACTGGGAGCGTGACTGGAAATGATAGACCTGGAAGTGGTTAAGACATCCTAGCGGGGGGGAACTCATGGTGATTTAAGAGTAGATAAGCTTTTAAAAAAATGCAACATGGGATTGTTCCGAGTCATGTAGATGTCCGAGTCCATAGACTATATACTGTTTTTTAGCTTTTACCTCATCAAGCAGCGTGACCAACAAACACTAACATCCAAAATCTAACACAATATCCGCCAAACTGTTTCTGGAGCCAGAAGGAGCGTCTTCTTGCCTGGAAAGGTGCATTAATTTCGGACACACTGTGCACCAATCTGGCTTCTGAGCTCCACCGCACCAACTACGCTTCTGACAAAGTGTGTCCGACAATGTCCCTTGGGTAGCTGAGGTTGCCACACGTCCGGCTTCTCCTCAGCTCCACCGTACCAGCGGTGCCACGTTACCACTCTCAAGACTTTATTCATTTATTATCAACTCCTATACCCACTATATTAGAGAACGGGGTTCGTTTGTAGTCAAGAAGAACGTGTGGCCAATCACAGTGGAGTGGATGTGCACAGCCATGGGTGGAATTAATTAAAACAATCCATCTTGCAAATACAGCTGGAATAGGTGCATATACTGGAAGATCTAAAACGTTTTCTCGGTGGGTTATTGTGTGTAGCTGCTCTATAGGAGGCCACTCAATACAAAGGGTCAGAAAATGAGCATAATCGGTCCCCTTTAAACATCGGTTTTCGCGGCCCCTAGTTTTTGTTTACCTCGGTTATTGCACGGAATAAGCTAGTCAGTTTACAATGTAGTGTATCATGCCGCTAAATCAAGTCCCCAAACAAGCAAGTTACAGAGCATGCGGAACATCAGAACATCGGAACATCATTTGACTATCGATCTAAATATCACCGTATGACGGTACGCACGAGTCTGTACAAAACTAGTTATGTTTGTGGTAAGTTTATATCACAACGACTTAGAAAACAGTAATTTCACATGGAGACCAAAATGTAGTCAAAGGAAAACATGGACCCACAAACATTTGTGGAAGTAACTTGCATGCCAGTCTTGGAAATAAACCATTGTTTAAGAAATGGACTCCCAGTGGCTAGTCTTGCTATTATTATCAATCAGGAGGCTGACGTCAATGCAGCCGCATCGCTCACTTGTCAAACTGCACGCCCTCTTTCATCTCGTAATGCTCTCTCCTGGCTGTTTGGAAGCATGGCATGGCACGACTTAGGGTAAGTTTATATCACAACGACTTAGAAAATGACATGGAATGACATGGAAACCAAAATGTAGTCAAAGGAAAACATGGACCCACAAACATTTGTGGAAGTAACTTGCATGCCAGGCCAGTCTTGGAAATAAAAACAAACAAAAACAAAAATCGGTTTTCGTGGACCCCAGTTTTTGTTTACCTCGGTTATTGCACGGAATAAGCTAGTCAGTTTGCAATGTAGTGTATCATGCCGCTAAATCAAGTCCACAAACAAGCAAGTTACAGAGCATGCGGAACATCAGAACATGGGAACATCGGAATTCTTAATATTTGACTATCGATCTACATATCACCGTATGACGGTATGCACGAGTCTGTACAAAACTAGTCATGTTTGTGGGGTCCAAATACAAAAATTTTACCCATTTTGCCCAAACCTGACACAAGCAAAACATACTAAAGTCACAAGTTGGCCGTATGGACAATGCACAAATACGTATAAAGAACATAAGTGTGTCTTGCGGCTAGTCTGCGGACAGTCTACAGCTAAAAAAATCTGTACATTTTTGCGTCATAGGACCCCGTATAACCGGTGGTGACCTAGATTTTACATGCCTCGGGTCTCCCAGGTAGATTGATGCTTTCGCACTCCAACTTTTGAGGCATATTTTTCCAAAAGATTTGGGTTGAATTCTAAATTGTCGGCGCCACTGTAGCAGATTTACGTTTCCTAAGTAAGCCACCTGGTACAAGTCTTTTTCGGCGGTGCCCACTTTCTAAAGCAAAAGCGTCATTACACGAAAGGTTAAACACGGAACAGATGTTAAAAATATAAAATACAACGTGATCAAAGGCGAGGCACTCAGGACAGATATGCCAGCAAATGATGATGAATGACTCTCTGCAGAATTGTAAGCTGTGCACAAATGTTGCAAATTACCAAAAAGGTTTAAGAAAGGCGGGGGGGGAAAGAGCGTAGTCGAGAGTAGAACAGACATCAGGGAGCAACAACAGTGTCCAAACTCATCAGGATGATCCTGAGCAGAGGGCCCCGCGATTAAGTTCCTACAGCGGGAATCACAGCTCGGACAATGTGTAATTGATTTCCCAAAAGGCTCACGGCGCGCCCTCCCTTCTCCTTCCTCCGACATCCCTGGTGAAGGTTTGGCCCTGTGAAAGTTTGCCTTTTTCTCCCAGGCGTGCGGCCACGACTCCATGACATCATCGCAACCCCCTTTGCACATTTTTACTTTTATCTCTGAAAGATATATTATCCATGCGCTGGCCTCTGCCGCGCAGATCAAAGGCGGCGTTTCTGTTCCAGCACTGCAAGCATCGCGCTGAAACATGACTTTGCTGCAGAAAAATAATCTGTTCATTTCCAGAAAGATTTCTCACATCGTACCTGGGACGCAATTCAAGACGACGTCCGTGTTTATACAGCGAGCTACTTCTGCAGCCGAGTGCACGGGGTTTGAAATGGAGACATTTAGAAGAAGTAGCATGGCACGACTTAGGGTAAGTTTATATCACAACGACTTAGAAAACAGTAATTTCACATGGAGACCAAAATGTAGTCAAAGGAAAACATGGACCCACAAACATTTGTGGAAGTAACTTGCATGCCAGTCTTGGAAATAAACCATTGTTTAAGAAATGGACTCCCAGTGGCTAGTCTTGCTATTATTATCAATCAGGAGGCTGACGTCAATGCAGCCGCATTGCTCACTTGTCAAACTGCACGCCCTTTTTCATCTCTTAATGCTCTCTCCTGGCTGTTTAGAAGCATGGCATGGCACGACTTAGGGTAAGTTTATATCACAACGACTTAGAAAATGACATGGAATGACATGGAAACCAAAATGTAGTCAAAGGAAAACTGGACCCACAAACATTTGTGGAAGTAACTTGCATGCCAGGCCAGTCTTGGAAATAAAAACAAACAAAAAACATTGTTTAATAAATGTACTCCCAGTGGCTAGTCTTGCTATTATTATCAATCAGGAGGCTGACGTCAATGCAGCCGCATCGCTCACTTTTCAAACTGTATACCCGGTAGCAATACTTAAAAAGTTTCACAGAAATCATTTTAAAAGTATTTCTTGCACTTACTAACAAGCAAACCAAAGCAACATTCACCTTTAATCAACATGTGTGCACGCCCTCTTTCATCTCTTAACGCTCTCTCCTGGCTGTTTGGAAGCATGGCATGGCACGACTTAGGGTAAGTTTATATCACAATGACTTAGAAAACGACATGGAATGACATGGAAACCAAAATGTAGTCAAAGGAAAACATGGACTCCCAGTGGCTAGTCTTGCAATTCTTATCAATCAGGAGGCTGACGTCAATGCAGCCGCATTGCTCACTTGTCAAACTGTATACCCGGTAGCAATACTTAAAAAAGTTTCACAGAAATCATTTTAAAAGTATTTCTTGCAAACCAAAGCAACATTCACCTTTAATCAACATGTGTGCACGCCCTCTTTCATCTCTTAACGCTCTCTTCTGGCTGTTTGGAAGCGTCACGCATCAGAGAGAAACCAGACAGAGGGACACATGTTTGCGCACTCCTAAATCAAGTGTGACCACGGTGCAATAGTGATGGCAAGAGACTCGACCCTGGGTAGCACAAAAAGAGGAAAAGGGGGGGTCATTATGGGGTCTGACAGCAGGGGGGCGCTGTGATAATTTGATGTGAACTGGCCTGATAAATCACGGCGTTGTTAGCTTGGCTTTAGTATCTGTTTATGTCTCTACAAATTGAAACCCCACTAGCACAGAGAGGGGGGGGGGGGGAGAGGGGTGCCGCGGCCCCCGACGATTAGTTCAAGGTGGGGAGAGTTTGGATGGCATCTCCCTCACGCTGTTTTGCCTCTCCCAAAGCCAAGGACATATGTAAGCAATAAAGCCAAAAGGTCTGTCTTGCACTGAAAGGAATGCAGAACCAAACTATAAAAAATAATAACGGGGCACTGAGGGTGGGAGCGGGGGCGGGGGAATTGGCGAGGTGAGGCGGGTCCCCGTGTCCTGTGACCTCTCGGAACGTCCCGTTAAAAGGCAAAAGGCTGACTGATGAAGGTCAAAGGTCAGTTGGACCTAGGTGCTAAAAGCTGCTGCTGAGCTTCTTTAAAGGTAAAGAGAAGAGCAGGAACTGGAACAATGAGTGCAAATGATGTTTTTGGTGCCCCCTATGGGTTATGCTCAAAATGCTTCGAAAATGCTATCAGGAGGCTGACGTCAATGCAGCAAGCGCGCTTATAATACAGATAGATAGCCGTAAAGTCTTATGATCATCTCATACAAGGCCTTCTTGACACACACAGTGTGCAAACTTTTTCCATAGAGCATCACATACAAAAAAAAATTAAATATACTAAGCTAATTGACAAATGTTAGATATTATTATTAAACTTATAGCTTAATCTTATACAGTACCTCAGTGCGGTTTTGGTCCAATAGCTTCTCATACAAGGCCTTCTTGACACACAGACACTCACATAGCACAATCACACGACTGATGGAAAAATACACATTTTCATTTTTTTGCATGCACCATTTCAGGAGTAGAGGACTGTGCAGTGTGCAAACTTTTTTCCAGAGAGGATAACATACAAAAAATGTTAAATATAGTTAATTGACAATGTTAAATATTATTATTAAACTTATAGCTTAATCTTATACAGTAGCTCAGGGTGGTTTTGGTCCAATAGCTTCTCATACAAGGCCTTCTTGACACACAGACACTCACATAGCACAATCACACGACTGATGGAAAAATACACATTTTCATTTTTTTGCATGCACCATTTCAGGAATAGAGGACTGTGCAGTGTGCAAACTTTTTCCAGAGAGGATCACATACCAAAAATGTTAAATATACTAAGCTAATTGACAAATGTTAGATATTATTATTAAACTTATAGGTTAATTTTATACAATACCTCAGTGCGGTTTTGATCCAATAGCTTCTCATACAAGGCCTTCTTGACACACAGACACTCACATAGCACAATCACACGACTGATGGAAAAATACTGGGAGACAAAAAAATTGATGTATTGTTCTCACTCACAAACTTAACTTTCACTTTCTAGAGCAGGGATGGGCAAACTACGGCCCGGGGGCCACATGCAGCCCACTAAGCGTTTGAATTTGGCCCGCCAGTTGCTTTCTAAGTATTTCAACTTTTAACATACAAACTGGCAACACGACTTGCAAGTAAAAAAAAAAAAAAACAATAAAATAAATGAATAAATAATAATATAAAATTAAATTACATAGTTTGATGTATTTTTATATTTATATAAAAATATAAATATTTAAATAAATAAATATTTAAATATTTATAAATTTATAAGCATGAAATACTGTGTGTGTTAAATATATGTTCTGGTTTTGTTAACTCAATGCGGCCCAAGAGTCAAAAATATTTTCCTACTCCTGTTCTAGAGGCTAAAGGCTTTGGACATCCTCTTTTTTTAGGGGCTAGCCCTCATTTTTTATGATTTGTTTTCTTAAAGCACTCCTTTCTTTAGTAATGTTGTAAAACAAGCATGCACAGTATGCACGTAAAAGGGCTTATGGAATATCATATAGATGTTATAACTCCTATGTTCCATTGCATACCACAACAATATGTTAGCCTTTTATCATCAGAGTGCAAAATGGCAAACATTCAACTACCACTGGAAAATCAAACCCAGGATGTCCATGCTCGTTGCTCCTCCAGTACTATAAAAAGTTTTTCAGTCTCATTTGAACATTATAAGTGTACTTCGCACTCAAGACGGAAAGTACAGCCCGGCTGCCAAAGGCTCGGTGATCCAGCAGGATGCTTTGATATCTTTGCTCACATTTCTTTGATGCTCCCAACACGAGATATGCAGAGATATTTACTAAATCAAAGACGGCCTTTCTTTCAACAGCTGCAGAGAATTTAAGATGAATGGAAACAGTTGTCTCTCACTGAAAACACACTAAAGAAAAAAAAAAAACAGCACCTTGAGGAGAAAGTGATGTTTTCATGTCTGGTGAAATGCCATACCCTTAAAAATGGCTTTTATTTGGTGCGTGGGAGGTGCGGTTAGATGTTTTTAAATGGGGAAACAAGAACATTTCATACTTCTTGTACAGTACATTAGAGTTAAAAGGTATGTTTTCTTGAACTGAGGAATCATCTTTCCGTTGCCGTTTGTCCTGAATGTTCTGAACTCCTGTTTCCATGCCACTGTTGTATGAAGCAGAAATCTGAATACTATTACTACTATTACTTGTATGAATATTAATTTACCCATTTACCCGAGCACATGTTAAACAAATTAAAAACTGAAGCATGTTCGAAATATCTTCTTTAGAAAGCAAAATAAATCGACTCAACGGTGCCTCTGCTGGTAGCAGCCAAGTAACGCACTCCAGTTTGCTTCTTTTGCTTCCAGACACGATCAATCAACAATTGATGTCATCCTAATATTATTGCCAAATTAAATAAATGATTTTAACCATTGTTTTTCATCCCTTGGTTAGTACTTTTAATTGGTTCCAGACCCGAATGTGATAAGTAAACGTATGCTAGAAGTCACTGTTAATAAATTGATACATTTTCATCGTTAGAGCATAGAAAAATTATCATTACTTTAGACATGAAATACATGTAGATAAATAATACCGCTGTTGTCACCTTACACATTAATTATTTTTTGTGCAGGCAACTGGATCAACTGTAACTAGGTCGCCTCCAATTTATTTTATTTTTTATTTTTTTTCTAAACTTAAGAGTGTTAAACTTTTGAATTAAAAAGTTTACCACTTAAAAGTGTTAAACTTAAAACACGTAAAATTGAACACTTAAAAGTGTTGAACTTTTAAGTTTAAGGACAAAGTAAAAAACCAAAAAAATACCACTTCCACACAGAATGGGAGGAGTGGTCAATTATTAATTAATTATTTTGTAAAAAAAAAAAAAAAAAACGAAAAAAGAACAATTGAGTAATGAAGCGGGGTACGATTGTCACTATTAATAAATTGAATATTTTCATCCTTAGAGCATAGAAAAATGATTATTACTTTAGACATGAAGTACATGTAGATAAATAATACCCCTGTAGTCACCTTTACACATCAATTATTTTTTTTTGTGCAGGCAACTGGATCAACTGTAACTAGGTCGCATCCAATTTATTTTATTTTTATTTTTTTTTCTAAATTTAAGAGTGTTAAACTTTTAAATTAAAAAGTTCAACACTTAAAAGTGTTAAACTTAAAACACTTAAAATTGAACACTTAAAAGTGTTGAACTTTTAAGTTTAAGGACAAAGTAAGAAACAAAAAAAATACACTTCCACACAGAATGGGAGGAGTGGTCAATTATTAATTAATTATTTTGTAAAAAAAAACAAACAAAAAAAAACAATTGAGTAATAAAGCGGGGTACTATTGTCACTATTAATAAATTGAATATTTTCATCGTTAGAACATAGAAAAATTATTATTACTTTACATGAAATACATGTAGATAAATAATACCCTTGTAGTCACCTTTACACATAATTTTTTTGTGCAGGCAACGGGATCAACTGTAACTAGGTTGCAATTTATTTTATTTTTTATTTTTTTCTAAACTTAAAAGTGTTAAACTTTTAAGATTTAGGACAAAGTAAGAAACAAAAAAATACCACTTCCACACAGAATGGGAGGAGTGGTCAATTATTAATTCATAATTTTTGTAAAAAAAATACAATTGAGTAATGAAGCGAGGTATGATTGTTTTGTTCAAGGAAATGCATTATATTATTATATTTATTTACATTGGACATTACATAATTTCATAAAATGTAATGATATTATTCTTGTTTACCTACAGTATGATTTTTGGACATCAGTTCAGTTCAATTCCATTCCCCCAATATACTGTATACACCATCATGTAGTATGAATACTAATTGTCCATCATGGTTTACTTGAATAATTACTTCCTGTAGTCATGATGATAATATTTGCGATTACCGAGCGTATCAGTCAACCCTTACTGGACTGTTTTGATTGACAGCAGTAGCATTGACTTTGAGCCCCCCGTAAGACCGCCTGTATCCTTTTACACCGTTGCTGGAAGCGCAGGCCGGCTGGAAAGGGCCTCTCCCAGGGAAGGCTTTCACCCTGACCGTTTGTCTTCATCAATCAACTTGCGCTTGTTGACCCAGCAACATGGTGTCAATATTCATGTCATGCATCCCGTCAGTCTGTCCTCTCAGTGGGCGTTTCCTGCGCTGGTGCATTATGGGATATGCTAACTTCTTTTTTTTTTCTTTTAAGACGGTGAGTTTTGAAAGTATTTTTTTAATGCAGTTGCACCCCCCACCCCCACCACCCCCCTCCACCTCTCCTCACATTTTATTTGCTTTGCTTTGTCATAGCTCCTCCACTTATGTGTTTTCCTTGCTTGTGATGATTCTCGCTTTACTCGCCGCCGCAACGCTGCACCGGATGTAGCGTTTGATCAGCGGCGCAGATAAGTGGCGGCGCCCGCTCAGATCAGCACATTAGTATTTCATTTGAAAGAATGGTGTCACCGTGTTGACAAGCTCGTGATAAGTCGCGGGGCTTCTAAAGGGAAACATAAAATAAAGAGGTAAAAAAAAAAATAACATGTTTAAAGCGGATAAATGCCTCAGGACTCCATCTGTCTGTCTCATTGTCCCGATTGTAGTTTATTTCGGGTGATTGTGAAAACCTCCTTTAAACAGGCATTTGGGATGTTAGTTTATTTGCCCCCCCCCCCCCCCCCCCCCCACCCCCTTCCTCATGCTGCTTAATGTTATCTCGTCTCAGTGTTTACTGTCTACACCGGGAGCTTTTTATCATTCCTTTTGATGATCTTCCGAGCCTGTACGGCAAAGCTCTACAACTGGCAGCCCGTGGGCCAAATTCAGTACAAGAATGACATTGCACCGGTCCAAGAGTTCAGTTGCAGCAGATTCCTAAAAAAAGCAACACTCTCCTGGCATATGGAGGTTTTTTTTTTTTGACGAGCGTACACTACCGCTCAAAAGTTTGGGATTACTTGGGAATTTTTTTGGCTAGTCTGAGATATGGCTTTTTTCTTGGCAATCCTGCCATGAAGTCCAGCATCCTGAAGTCTGCGCTTCACTGTTGATACTGACACTGGTGTTACTGACACGGGTACTACAGTAAACCTCGGATATATCGGACTCGGATATATCGGAAATTCGCTCACAACGGACAGATAAAAAAGAACCGATTTTTCTGTAATGCATTTCCAATAAAAATTCATTGCATATATCGGATTTTTTTATAACGGATTTCGCCTATTTTCGGACAAAATCTCCAGTCCCAATTCCAATGCATTTCCATTAAATTTCCCTCGCATAGATCGGATGGCCGCATCGTGGCGCTCCGATTCGCCGAATCGTGACAGGCCGCTATACGACGTCATTTGCAGCGTTTGCAGCGTTGCCTGCACGTCCAGGTACATTGGAAACATAGTCAAGGAAGTGCCTTTTTATAACGGATAAAATCCGATTTATGCATATACCGGATATAAATCCGATATATGCGTAAAACTGACATTTTCCGGTATACGCATATAACGGATTTCGCTTATATCGGACAAAACCAGTGGGAACAATTGAATCCGATATATCCGAGGTTTACTGTATTTAGTACAGCTGCCAGGTGACGACCTGTGAGGCATCTTTGTCTTAAAGTACACACTTGCAGATATTTGTTGTGTTCTTGTACAGTTGCAGCGTTTTCCTGTCCTTGTTAGACCCAGTTTGTGCTGCTCTCTGAAGGCAATAGTACCATAGTAACAGCATGGTAAGACATTTTTTAGATGGGTTTTCTAATAATCTATTAGCCTTATAAAATGATTAACTTGGAGAGTGATGCAGAGGACTGACAGTTGTTGATAGTAGGCCTTTATGCAAAAATGTACATAGTTTGTGAAATTAATAATAATTATTTTTTCCATTTTGCGAAATGGAAAAAAAATGTTTGTGAAATGCATGAAAATTTGTTTTTCTTTGGAAAACAAAGAAATTTGCAAGTGGTAATGTATATGCCGAAGCTTCTTGTATGCTCCTGTCATACAGTGTACAGAATGTGTAACCAGTGTAAAAATAATGCGGTGATATACTGCAACTGTTTTAGTAAAGTCAACATTTTAAGGTATGGTACAGCTTTCCATTGAAATAATGTAAAAAATAGAAAAACAAGAGGAAGTCTGGTTTCCCTGGTCCTCATCTTTCTGAACATTTGACTCCCAGAACGATTCAGCTGAATCGCCCCGATCTTATTTGTGTCAACTAAGTCTTCTACTCCTGAACTCCGACACACAAAAGGTTGAACATTTGTCAGAACATGCATCTCTACTCTGTTGACTGTGATATTATTTTTCTGAGAAATAAACCACAGGATGATGTTGTTAATAAACCCTAAAGTCGGATTGACTTTAAATGTCTCATACTACAAAACACCCACTGTAACGTTAGGGTGTTTGGTCGGATCATTACGAAATTTTGGTTGATTTGATTGGTTGAAAAACATAGTCGCCATCAAGCAAAATGTAAAAATTTAGCAATAATTGTCCATAAGTCATAATGTTTCAGACCCCAGCGATTCGTAGTACTGTCCACTGGAGAAAGACATTAATCGTATGGGATCCACCGCGTTGTGACAACAATGAACCTGGGAGAAAAACGGAACTAAAGAGCTTTAAAGGATGATTGGGGAAATTGGGAAAAAAAAAAAAAACTGTGCCACCATCTGCTTCGAGACCAACGCAAACCACAAGACAGTAGCCAAGCTCAAGATGGCTGTCAGCTTACTTCAGGAGCGACACAGTGACATGAACGTTTCAGCCTCTGGGATGTCGGCAGTGAGCCTCAGCCAAGGAAGACTTTATTTCTCCTAGCGAGTCCGTTTGATATTTCAAAAAGACCCCTTTCAGAGTTAGTAATAATATATGATGCTAAACTGCTCCGTTTATGCTCGTACGTCCACATGCTGCTATGGAGGAGATCACTCATCAAGTCCCTCAAGTAAAACATGTTCTCAGTTGTAGTTTCATGGACGAATAACAAAGATGAAGATAAAAAAAAAAAGAGGGGAAAAAAAGGTATTTAGCTCTTTGGAACAGAGTGGGAAACCCAATGCGGCACGAGAGAGGAACCATTCCCTGCTCTTGGCACGGACATGAAAGTGGCTTCACTCAAGTAACGGCACATACGAAGACACAAAGACATGCACATGTATGCAAGCGTACCTGCACACACACACACACACACACACACAAGCAATGGAAGCAGGCCTGTCACGGACATGCAAGGGAGAGTGGAAGCACAAAAAAAAAAAGTAAGTTTGTGTCGACAGGAGTAAGAAAAGCAAGAGTTGAAAGCGGGTGTTGCATGAATGGGAGAGGAAGATGAAGGCGTTGGCTCTGTCACAACTCATCAGTCTGCACCACAAAATGTGCAACCCAACGCCGTCACTGTCCTGCTGATCATAACACATAAGACATAGACAGACAGACAGGTCGGACTAATGGAGAGTCTGGGAGAAACTGACTAAAAGACTTCAAAAAGTGGGAAGTCCGTGATGTCTTGGACCAGATCGAGGTCCCGAGTGAGGACAGACATTTCCTAAAGTTGGAAAATCCATTCAGCTATCAATTTTCTATATATTTTTTCTATATCTATAGCTATAAATTATTCCTATTTTTATAATTTTGACTGATTTTTCAAGGATATATACACATGGTATATACCAAAATAAGATTAGACTCTCATATTTCATCAAAAAAAAAAAAAATTCCGTTCTTTAGTAAATAATAAGTTTCAGCAAAATATTAGTTCTCAACAAAAAAAGGCTTTTTGTGAATATATATGAAAATTTTGCCAAAATGTCGAAGCAAAGATGCTACAACATACAAAAACAACACAATAAAATGCTTTTTTTTTACATGAAATTAACCTTTTTTTTTTTACAAATATAACAACATGAACATGTTTGTGTGTGCATGCATGTATTATAATTTCCCATCACCTCTGTGCCTTCGTATAAATACATCTTTGGGAGCGAGTAGTCGAGTAGAAAAAAATATAATCTAATAAAAATACAATCCATTCATCTTTATCTTTAAAATCATATAAAATAAAATGAAGTCACTTTTTTTGTATTTATTTTTTTTTCTTAAAAAAGTCAATCCCTCTAACCATTGTCAGTGTTTCTAGTTCTCATTTTTTTAAATGTTGTTACAACAAATTAAATACATTCATTTATCAATTTTATTAAAAATAAAAAAAGAAATATTTAACTGACCCTTCTGTAAATTATGGTTTTGATGTTTTAAAATAAATACAAAACATAATTAAATAACTCCATCCATCTACAAATTTTCTGCAATTAAAAAAAAAAAAAAACAACAACACTCAAATGAATGAGAGGCCAAATGAGGAGCTGGAGCCTACTCCAATTAGGACAAAAAGACAGACAACACGAGGGACTCATTGAGTTATCATTAATTTTCTATAAGCTGTAAAGCAAGGAAATCAGCTTTGTGAACCACTACATTTCTCAACGGCTCCATTGCAAACACCGACAATCAAATGAACAATGTGTCCAACTAATGTAGAATAGGTAAGTTTTACCATATTTTCCGGACTATAAGTCACACTTTTTTTCATAGGTTGGCTGTTCCTGCGACTTATACTCCAGAGCGACTTATAAATGAAAAAAAAAACTGTTTATGTTACATAAACACTGGACACCTTTTCTGTTCATGTTTATTTTTTGTGTAGCTGAATAAGCATTGTGTTAGCATATCTTACACATATTCAGCCTGTTCTCTATTCTTTTATTGTTAGAATTTGCCTTTCAAGAGGATGTAATGTCTGTTTTGGTCAAGTAGTTTGGAAAATAAATTACCCGAAAAAAATGCGACTTATACTCCAGTGCAACTTATGTATGTTTTTTTCCACGTAATTATGCATTTTTGGCCTTGTACGACTTATACTCTGGAGCGACTTATAGTCCAGAAAATACAGTACTTTTCACTATAGCGGTGCATTTGTGGTATTAGAAAATCATCAGTCAATTTAGCTGTTAATCCAGCTGAATACATTGTACTGGTGAATTTCCACATGACTGACAATATTCATAATAATCAACGACTAGATGCTAAATCATGCTTACATGTGTGAATAAGAAGCTTGTAAAGTGGAGTTGTTCAGAGCTTGCAAAGGAGTCCCTTCGCCCCGAGCCAAAGAAGAGAGAAGAGAGAATGAGTCAGTGAAGGCCAGATTAGCCAGCAGCCTCCAGGGCCTGCACTCTCCAAGAAGAGAAGATAAAAGCGCTTATTAATAGCCCTGAGATTTACATGCACTTAGTGGATGTTTATGTTGGAACTTGCTGCTTATGTGTGAACATCCAGCCACTGTAAACACGGCCCATTCATGTCCCATTTCCTTTACATCACTGATATTGTTTCCACTTGCAAAATAGGCAGCCGCAGTTTGAAAACAAAATCATCATCATCACTTTTTCTTCGTCAAGTAGTTGCACGGTTCAGACAGCGTGCACAAAGGCGTGCCGAGGTTGGTGCATTACCTTTAGGTACCACTAGAGGTGCTGTTCTTTTCATAATGAGACTCACTTGAATTTGTAATAATAAAGATAATACATTAAAATAGATTGGTGAAATAATACAGAAAATATTTGTATAGTTTTTTATTTATTTATTTATTTATTTTTTTTATTTTTTTTATTTTTTTATTTTTTATTTTTTATTTTTTATTTTTTATTTTTTATTTTTTTTATTTTTTATTTATTTTGTCTCGAAAATTTTTCAAAATATATATTCTATATTCTATATTTAATTCTATATATATATTTATATGTAAGGTTAATACCCCCAAAATACGACACCACTGTAATAAACATTAGGGATCCCCTCTGTCATCACATGTAGCAGCGCCAGACAGGAGGGGGCTGTGTTTGGCAAAGGGTTCACAGGGGAGGCAACGGGCACATACCGTAAACCCACCGCCATTTATTGGACAAATATAAAATTAACAGCAGCCGGCAGGCGCACGAGCCAACCGACACTAATTTCCAATCTGAGGTCAGTTGTATGCTATAAACATTTTTAAGAGAGGTGCTGTTACTTTACACGGAAGAAACTTTTCTAATTAATCAGTATACTAGGCCTTTTAATAGAACTCAGACCTAATGCATTTCCTTGTAAAAGGTAATGAGTATAGGCAAAAGCCCAAACTAACTAGCTATTGACATAACTCAATAAAAATGGCTAAAAACAAGAAACTATTAAAGAGAAGGATCGGGATTAGAAAAGACAGATGGTGTTATAAAAAATAGGCGAATAAAGGCATACTGACAAGTGACATGGAACAAAATAAGTGAAGTCAGTTCTATTCTTGTTGATGACCAATAAGTCAACCAGAAGCATTAAAGACAAGGCTTACAACACAATATGCCATATAAGCCAATCACAGTGCACATATAGACAAACAACCATTCACACTCATATTCATACCTATGGACAATTTGGAGTCATCAATTAACCTAGCATGTTTTTGGAATGTGGTAAAAAACTGGAGTACCCAGAAAAACTCACACACAAGAACAAGAACATGCAAACTCCATAGAAAGATGCCCAAATGGAAATTCAAACCCAGATCTTCCCGATCTTCTGCCCTTGTTGAATTGTTATAACGTTATTATTCCACAAAGCGGTTCAACACAAAAGCTGACACATGTCAGAGATCCATTAAACATCAAGTCTGCGTGGACGAGGCGGTGTCAAGGTGTTAATGGACTGCTTGACACCAAGCATCGTGTTCGGGATTCCAGACTGTAGTGTTCTCTTTAAGTGTAGGACGACACTAGCGACTTTGTTCCGCCGCAGGAAATCAAAGGCAAACGGGGGGCAACCCGAGGTATGTGAACAATGGATGGCGACTATATATAGAGGAAGTGAGAGGAGAAGGGATTCGGACCTGTATGAGGTCACCGTCGCTATCCATCAGATGATGAAAGGTAGCACAAATGCAGAGAGGAGGCTCAGCAGAAACTTGCGTGTGCAACGATGGCCGCCAATGCATCGTTTACGTGCTTAAGCCTTTCAAGTCTAGTTTTAGCAATACAACACAAGCCCTTTCCTCGATCAGATCTTATGGAGATTAAGCTCCTGTATCGGACATTGGGCTAAATCAGGGTAGGGCTAATCCTTGCACACGTAGTCCTGGGCACAATGCCATTTAGCGGTGTTTTGTTGACGGCGGGCCTCGCTTTAATCAGAAGCATGCAGGGATGGTGTCGGAGTTCCACCCCCTGCCATGTCGACCAGGTGAAAGATGAGCAGGGAGAGAGGTGTTGTCTCCACGTTAATTAAAACCCTTCCCAGGACTCAGAAACTACCACCACCACCTGCAGATATCATAACCCTTGAACAGTGACCGCACTCCCAACATTAGCTGTGAGGTGGAGGGCGCGAAAAAACAAAACTATCAGTTTGTTTAACACAAACTGTAACAAAATGCCCAGTAGTAAGGATGCCACACGCCTGCACAAACCGATGAGGAAGGCATTGGCCCTGAGCTGGGAAGCCTGACATCCGTGACAGAGTGAAGGACACAGAGGAGGCTCCTTTCCATCATAGACAACCAGCATCATCCAATGCACAGCATCATCTCCCGACAGAAGAGTAGTTTCAGTGGCAGATTACTATCACTGTCCTTCTCCTTGGAAAGACTGAGCAAATCATTCCATGCAACTTTTCAACACAATACAGGGATAGATAAAAACTCACACAAAAAACTAAACTATCAGTTTGTTTAACACAAACTGTAACAAAATGCCCAGTAGTAAGGACGTCACACGCCTGCACAAACCGATGAGGAAGGCATTGGCCCTGAGCTGGGAAACCTGGCCTCCGTGGCAGAGCGAAGGACACAGAGGAGGCTCCATTCCATCATGGACAACCAGCATCATCCAATGCACAGCATCATCATTTCCTGACAGAAGAGTAGTTTAAGTGGCAGATTACTATCACTGTCCTTCTCCTTGGAAAGACTGAGCAAATCATTCCATGCAACTTTTCAACACAATACGAGGATAGACTGGAATTATTATTACCTTATATTACCTATTATTGCACTACAAAGCAGGGCTACACGGTGGTCGAGTGGTTAGCGCGCAGACCTCACAGCTAGGAGACCATGGTTCAACCCCACCCATCTCTGTGTGTAGATTGCATGTTCTCCCCGTGCATACGTGGGTTTTCTCTGGGTACTCCGGTTTCCTCCCACATTCCAAAAACATGCTAGGTTAATTGACGACTCCAAATTGTTCATAGGTATGAATGTGAGTGTCAATGGTTGTTTGTCTATATGTGCCCTGTGATTGGCTGGCGAGAAGTCCAGGTACCCCGCCTCTCGCCCGAAGACCCCTACGACCCTCGTGAGGATAAGCGGTAGAAAATGAATGAATGAATGCACTACAAAGCTATCTAGCTAGCTAGTTTTTTTTTTGAGGGGGGGGGGGTTCCAACCAGAGTACCAAAAAGTGTGAAGTCAGCCCAACACAGTAGTTTACTTGTATTTAGGGTGCATGTGTGTTTTTTCAGGTGTTCAGTGACATCCGATATGAATAGACAAAAAAGCAAATACATCCTAACAGGAAGTTGTGAATGTTTTGCTGACACGATTCCAATCATGTCCACTTTTCTAACGGTCGTCCAGTAGCGTTAACTATTTCAGTTCCTTTCCACTTTCACTGCAGTGTAAATTATATGGGAGACAGAAAGGACACTGTCCCTGTCGTCTCTCCTGGGACACCAAACAGCAGTTCTTCTGTTTACCCAGAAACCCCATCCTCCTCTGCGGCTTCCTGCTCTCTTGAAGTGAGACATCCTTTCCTGGATGAAGCAAGACGTGGCCATGTGGATGCTGCTTAAGCCAAGGCCATGTCGCCCAGTTACAATAACACCATCATGCTGGTTTCCTCACAGCAGCACACCCTGAAATGTCAGCCCTCATCCCAGGCAGAAGCAACAGAGCAAGGAGGTCTTCTGCGCTCACTGTGTAGCTTCGGCGGATGAGACAATGAGGGCCTCGCTTCAAGGAAAACTCATCGACCGTTGATGCAAATGAGGTGTTGGGACGGTGAGAGGGGGGACAACATTAAGGGGACACCAAAGGGGGCGTTGGGGGAAGCCTCCTGAAAGCAGCGCAGCTCAAGAGGGTCTTTTGAAACCCCCGGCAAGCAGCAGTGAGTGTCAATCAAGCGGTCAACATTAACAATGTTAGGCCAGAGCGAGTGGGACTCATGGTCCCCCCACCCCTTCCCCGGAGCAGCCTCTCGTGACCACATGAATCTGACTATAGTGACAGCTCGCCATCCTGTAATTTGCCAATTTGCACGCGTGTCAAAAAGCCAGGCCATCGTGAATGATGGTGGAGATCGCACGAAAAGAAGCTGAAGAGATCTGCAATGAAGGCGTGGCCATGGTGTAGGGGGGCGGGGGTCCGTGGGGTAAAGAAGGTGACGGGGGTAGGTGTTCATGAAACAGACTTGGGTGAAGGCCGCTTTGTCTGATGTCACTACAGTTTGATGGTACACCCATGCTAACACTGACTATAGATGTTGCACTTTGTACTCCGCAGTCTTATTTCCTGCTACCCACTGACGGCATGCGACTTTGGGGTGGGGTGGACCTCACAGCACCACCCACTGCTGCTCAGTGAGAGCAGAAACTACAGAAAGTTAAGTTTGAAGTCACAAAATAACATAAAACTCTCCAATGATGCCAGAAAAGTTGCAAAATTTGTCACAATGGAAATATGTTTCCATTGTACCCCGCCTCTCGCCCGAAGACAGCTGGGAAAAATGAAAAATATGTTGCCAAGAGTTGCCAAATCGGCAACAGTGCCCTCAGTCTCCTCTTGGATAAAATGCACATTTTCACAAAAAATATATACCATGTGCTGCACGGCGGTTGAGTGGTTAGCGTAAAGACCTCACAGCTTGTAGAGTTCAAAGGATGAGAGTTCAATCCCACCCTCGGCCGGTTTTCTCCGGGTACTCCGGTTTCCTCCCATATTCCAAAAACATGCTAGGTTAATTGTCGACTCCAAATTGTCCATAGGTATGAATGTGAGTGTGAATGGTTGTTTGTCTATATGTGCCCTGTGATTGGCTGGTCACCAGTCCAGGGTGTACCCCGCCTCTCGCTCAAAGACAACTGGGATAGGCTCCAGCACCCCCTTGTGAGGATAAGCGGTAGGACATGAGTGAATGAATGAAAAATATGTTGCCAAGAGTTGCCAGATCAGCAACAATGCCCTCAGTCTCCTCTTGGATAAAATGCATATTTTTACCAAAACAAATATACCATGGGCTGCATGGCGGTCGAGTGGTTAGCGCACAGACCTCACAGCTGGGATAGGCTCCAGCACCCCCTTGTGAGGATAAGCGGTAGGACATGGGTGAATGAATGAAAAATATGTTGCCAAGAGTTGCCAAATCGGCAACAGTGCCCTCAGTCTCCTTTTGGATAAAATGCATATTTTTACCAAGAAGTACATACATTTGTACCCTTATTCGTTCTGACTGATACATTCATTTTTTGTAATTAATTTTCCACCTATAACATGTTAGTTTTTTTCACTCGCAATCGAAAAAGAGCTATGGAAGGACAACATGGGAGCTCCTGCAGATGCTCAGTAAGACATAAAGGAAGAGGCCCAACTTCATCTTCTATTTCCCCCCGGTGGAAAGTAAATACCTTTTATGTTTCTATGTCCACCATCCAGCCTGCATGTGAAGCTTGTATAAATCTCTATCAGGAAGCCAGCCAAGCTCGCGGCTGCTTGCTGCTTGAAAAGCATATAATAGTCTAAGGAAGCAGAAACACATTTTCTGGTTAGTTGGCAGCAAATGTCCCGTGATGGTCTGTGCTCGGTAACTACAGCATGAATGTTATTTATATGATTGGGTTTTTTTTTTTTTTTTTTAAATGCTGACAAATGTAGCTTATATGAGAAGTCTAAACTAGTGTAGAAAGATAAACAGACTTGAACCGCTGACTTGCCACATGAATTGTCGTCTCAACACTGCAGCGTGTCATTTGCCAGCTCTGCCCTTTACACTTGTTTAGCAATGTTTTACTCCTGCAACAACAATCCCCGTCACTGATTAACATCTGACAAAAGCGGCGCTCTGACTCTTTAAGCTGCAGGAGATCCTCAAACCATCCGTGAAAGCAAAAAATCAGAAGCAATTTGGCCCGTAACACTCCGCTATTAGAATGGCTATTTACTACTAGCAATGGGTAGACCTTTAAATGTCTCACAAAAGTCATCTTGCCTCGGGTACACTTCATTGCATTTCCTTGCATCCGGCCGTTCGATCTGTCTTGTATTATCCGCCCGTTTCCTTCCAAAGTGAGGGCAAAGCTGATGTTGCTTGTGGTTGTGATAATAATGTGACTACTGAGCATGACTGGGGGTCTACTGGGGGACTGTTTAGTTAAGTGGTCTGGTGTCTTTGCTGGCTTGGCATGGTGACAAGTGCATGAAATGTAGAATAGTGAAGGCCACATACAAGGGTTAAGGCTGTGAAAAATTGTGGCGGTATGGGCATAAAATGCAACTCCATTAATTGACTTGCAGCTGCAAAAAAGGTAAGTAAGGATAATTCATAATGCCGCCGACAGAGAACATACTAACTCCTTATTTCTAAAATCACAAATACTTAAACTTGCTGATATATGTAGTTCATCTTCAAACAGCTAAAATAATGCATAAGGCTAAAAATACCCAATTACCTAAAAAGGTCTTCAAAATAAAAATAAAAATAAAAATAAAAATAAAAATAAAAATAAAAATAAAAATAAAAATAAAAATAAAAATAAAAATAAAAATAAAAATAAAAATAAAAATAAAAATAAAAATAAAAATAAAAATAAAAATAAAAATAAAAATAAAAATAAAAAAATAAAATAAAATAAAATAAATAAAAAAAAACTGTAAAAACTAACTGTATTATGGAAAGCAGGAAGTGAACAAATGTAACAGTTACTGATTGTAAAAGTACCAGATGGAGGGGTAGGATTTATTAAGCTTTGCTTCTTCCTACTTCTTTCGGACATGTGGAACTGGGAACTGATTATGGGATGCATTCAATTGTAATCTGATGCATGTTCAAATGAAATAAAACCATTACCATTACCAAATTGGAGTGCACAGGAATTAAGATTGGAGTACTCAACATTTGCTATGGAACAATTCCTTTTGGCAGCATCATTATGCCAAATACCAACACTAGCATGGATAAAGGAGCTCAGAACATTCGAGATAAAAAAAAAAAAAGACCAATCCCTAATAGGTATGCTTCAATGTTTCAGACAACTGGCTTGTTTTCTATGGTAATGGTAGCGGTGTATTTGTTTCAGACATGTTGCGTTGAGGAACATCACGTTTAAATGTTCACATCAAACTGTAATTAATGCAAATGTTCTGCTGAGAAAGATCTCTGCAGGAAATTGGTCCATCACGGACGGAACTCTGCATTCCTATCACAGAGCTCGGGTCAGAACCGCCGACGGAGTCTCCATTTGAAAGCTCAAATACTGTCAGAAACTACCAACCCGACACAACCCCCCACGGGTAAGATAAAGGATGTACCCCGACAGACTTGGTGACCTGCTCTGTCGGGCCTGAACGCACATTCTGGGGGTTTTCCGAGACTGTCGTGGTGGGGCTTGGAAAGGCACAGTCACTGGATATTACCCAGGGAGCCCGGGTGGAGAATCGGTTTCCATTTCAGTGTGACCTTTCTCCGTTCCCAACGGTGGTCAGCTCCAGCGCTACCTCCTTCCTCTCAGAGCCCCACTGAGAGGCCTCCGCCCCTGCTGACGTCTCTCTCGCTCTTCATTTGTCAACCTATCCATCTCACTCTTTTACTCGAATAGAGCGGTCCACCACCCCCCCCTCAACAAAGAGATCACATTCCCATAGCTCATCTATCTTGCCATCAGCTGCCTACACAGCTCTCAGTTGTTGTTGATGAACATTACCTCTAAATGCCTCCATATTTTTGCAGGGAGCTCACCCCTCAGCTCAGGATGGGAGTCCTCCGTTTTCCAACACCAACGTTATTTTAAGCCACAACCTCGTATTGTCTCCTACTTTCATATTAAACCTCGTGTGATGACTTTGTCGTATGCCGACAATGCAGGGAAGTTGTTTGTCACACCGCCGACGGTTCGAACTCTGACACACCATGGACACGCCCTTTGACTCCAGCTGTTATCATTTAAGCATATTCGGCTTTTCTATTGAACACGGATCTTTATATCGACTGTTCAGTAGTTAAGGCTCATGAATATAATCTGTTATTTTACTGATTTGGGTTGTAAAATGTTGTTTTGCCTTAAATATTCTTCTAAAAAGAAAACAATCCTAAATTCCTGAATCAAAAATTATAATTATATCATAAACATTTTTTAATACAAAAATGTTAAATAAAAATAAAATAAAAAAATTAAAAAAAACAATACAAGCATGCATACAAGCAACAATACATATCACTATATTGACAGTTACTATGGTACCCATTATTGTTATTATATGGTCATATCACCTCGTACTTCGGTACGTGACAAAAAATAAAAATAAAAATAAAAATAAAAATAAAAATAAAAATAAAAATAAAAATAAAAATAAAAATAAAAATAAAAATAAAAATAAAAATAAAAATAAAAATAAAAATAAAAATAAAAACTTAAAGTACCAGATGGAGGGGTAGGATGTAATTTATGTCATTGTATGGTCATATCACCTCATATTTCAGTATGTGACAAAAAATTAAAATTAAAATTAAAATTAAAATTAAAATTAAAATTAAAATTAAAATTAAAATTAAAATTAAAATTAAAATTAAAATTAAAATTAAAATTAAAATTAAAATTAAAATTAAAATTAAAATTAAAATTAAAATTAAAATACCAGATGGAGGGGTAGGATTTAATAACTGTGAACTGATTATGTGATGCACTCAATTGTAATCTGATGCATGTTCAAATGAAATAAAACCATTACCATTACCAAATTGATCCATTATATTAACACAGTTAACATGTGAGAGTTAAATTATTTTTACCCATAAACTACTGTATGTCCCTTCTACTAATTGCATTGCATTTTGCAAAAAATAAAAAATAAAAAATCCCAATCAAATCCAAAGTTCACATAAAGGACACCTGTGACATCACTGCGCAAAGACTCTTCATAGAAAATAAAGATGCTTCACGTCTAATCGCCCTAATGTTGTTGCCCCTCGCATGCTGATAAATGAATCCATTGTGGTGTGATTATCACAGTTATTCATAGCCTCTCCGCTACATTTGCTACATTGCATAGGAGCACACACAGCTGCGGGTCTGGGCTGCATGTTTCTCTGTCGTCGCGTATTAGAGGCGAGCCTATGACATTTAGAGACACTCTGTAATGTACCCTGCTATATGCGTCATGTTATTAAAACGCTATTATGTTGACAGCCTGCAGGACCCGCCCCTGTGATGAATTAGCTTTGAGCCTGCTTCAGGACGCTACCTTAACAATTGAACATAATTAGCAAAGCATTGTAATGAGCTCAGCTTGAAATAAACTGTGTTCATTAATTGCATTGAAGAGTGATTTTCGTGTTTGGTATGTAGGGATGATGCAACGAGATTTGGCTCCTGATAGGAGATAAACAACAGAGAGTGTTCTGGTGAGTGTCAAGCTAAAACATTTAGTGTTTTTTTATGTTTTGGACCGAGAAGAATGAAGCTTAAGTCATGTCTACTGTGTCTTGCAAATAAAGTAAATGTAGATGATATAGTCTAACAATGCGTGCCTTTAAAGTCACACAAGAGCTTGAAATTGGAACCAGAGTTTGTACCTAACAAGAAGTCGGGTAGGGGAGCATTAAGGGAATAACGGTTGTGGGTTTTTTTGCTTTTTCAGAGTTTACATTTGATATTCATATAAGCTTGTAGATTTGATGCAATTTAATGCAAAATAAGGTTCAGACGTTCGCTGTGAATGGACCTTACTCAGTGTTACTCAATGAAAAAACAGCTCCCCTCCCATTCAGTGTGGAAGTGGTCAGTTTTGGGCTTCTTACTTTTGTAAGTTTCACTTCTCTCACTTGTATAACAACTTTGTCTCATTCCATCTCAGTTTATGTGCATCCTGTATTTTTGTTCCACGCTTGAGCAGCTGTAGATGAGGTTGGCACACGACTTCCGAAAGCTTGTCGATTTGATGCAATTTAAGGCAAAATAAGTTTCAGACGTTCGCTGTGAAATAAAATGCATGAATGGATCTTACTCAGTGTTCCTCAATGAAAAAAAAGCTCCCCTCCCATTCAGTGTGGAAGTGGTCAGTTTTGGGCTTCTTACTTTTGTACTTTTACTGTAATGCAAAATAAGGTTCAGACGTTCGCTGTGAATGGACCTTACTCAGTGTTACTCAATGGAAAAACAGCTCCCCTCCCATTCAGTGTGGAAGTGGTCAGTTTTGGGCTTCTTACTTCGTAAGTTTCACTTCTCCCACTTGTGTAAAAACTTTTTTTAAACATTTCATCTCAATTTATGTGCATCCTGTATTTTTGTTCCACGCTTGAGCAGCTGGGTTGACACACGATTTCTGAAAGCTTGTCGATTTGATGCAATTTAAGGAAAAATCAGTTTCAGACGTTCGCTGTGAAATAAAATGCATGAATGGATCTTACTCTGTGTTCCTCAATGAAAAAAAACAGCTCCTCTCCCATTCAGTGTGGAAGTGGTCAGTTTTGGGCTTCTTGCTTTTGTACTTTTGTACTTTTACTCTAATGCAAAATAAGGTTCAGACGTTCGCTGAGAATGGACCTTAGTCAGTGTTCTACAATGAAAAAAACAGCTGCCCTCCTGTTCAGTGTGGAAGTGGTCAGTTTTGGGCTTCTTACTTTTGTACTTTTACTCTAATGCAAAATAAGGTTCAGACATTCGCTGTGAATGGACCTTACTCAGTGTTACTCAATGGAAAAAAAAATCTCCCCTCCCATTTAGTGTGGAAGTGGTCCGTTTTGGGCTTCTTACTTTTGTACTTTTACTCTAATGCAAAATAAGGTTCAGACGTTTGTTGTGAATGGACCTTACTCAGTGTTACTCAATGGAAAAAACATCTCCCCTCCCATTCAGTGTGGAAGTGGTCAGTTGTGGACTTCTTACTTTTGTAAGTTTCACTTCTCCCATTTGTGTAACAGAGATTGGTACCCGACTTCTGAAAAGCAAATGTTTAGTTAATTTTAGGTGACGTATTTAACTTCTCACGCTACGTTTCTAAACATGTTTATCGATGGTTTAACAAATGTCTTCCTGTGACCTATGACGAATCCAGAACCTGGATTTGTTTTTGTTTTGTTTTTAGCAGATAAGTCTTTGTCAACTACCTTTTGAACGGAAGTCGTGTATGAATGGTTAGAATGTTGACACCTAAATTGGGGTTTTGGACAATCCTCGGTTCTTTCTGTTTTAATTAATGTTAAATTAATATTGAATACTGGGATGATCTTAACTTCTGGTCTTACATTTCTAATGATTAGCATTCAAAAAGTATCAAGAGCATAATGTATCAGGATCCAAACTGGGATTTTGGGGGTTCACTGACTGTTCCATTTGAAAATACTTGGAAATAAGAGGTCTTTATAGTTTTTGTCCCAAAGTCAGAATCTTTTCCCCCAAAATAGGTGAAGTGCAAAAGCTGGTGTTTACATTCCTCCATGCCATCCTCACTCAGTCCCACTACGGCATTTTTGGCACTCATGTTTTTGGCTTCCAATTAGCGTCCCTCATTTTGTCGTGCAATCGTGGATGTTGTCTGTGCAATGTCACCACCGGTTGGCAATTGGGGTTTTAAATGAGATCCGTCCGCTCCACTTCTGTACATTCAATGTCAGCTTCTTGGATCTGAGAGAGGGAAGAAAAAAAAAAAAAAACCTTCTGTCCAGTGAGCCTCAGGGGGAAACGGACGATCCGGTAGCCTCAAAACACCTCTCCTTTCATTCCAGCTCCCTCCTGAGCTTTAACAGAAGGTATGTATTTTGGGGAGAGACCCCCGGTGATGTGATGGACACGAGCGTTCTGTTTGAAATGGAAACCAACACATTCTGCCCCTGCCAGGGAGGCACCAGGAATATCCCGACAGGGGATGGTGAAAAGGAAATGGGAGGAAAAAAAAAAAAAAGCGTCTTTATTGAGGTTTTCCTTTCAAAAACAGGCGCAAATATAGGAACGACCTTTCCTATTCAGGATTGTGTAACCTCAGTAGAGAAGTGGCTTCTTTTTTCCCGGTATCGCTCGTGTATACACCGTCGACACATGCTGCTTCAGATAAACCAAAGAAAAAAAAAAAAGACATGATAACAGAAATGAATGTAATTCAAGTATATCCTCTTGTGTGTTTTTCCTCTCACACACAGGAGTAAAAAGGATGTGCTGATGTTCTAAAAGGATGATGCATACCTCCTCCCTCGCTATAACTCACCTGCACTGAAGTAGGAAAAGCATCCTTCGCCCGCTGCTCATTCACATGCATCTGTAAACAAGAGCCGCACTTATCATGTAGCGCTCAGATAAGAACGGGTGGATGAAGGAGACCTCCAGAGAGATGGATCGCAAAGGGGGGCCTGCCAGCGCTCTTCTCTCTCTCCCCCAGCACCACCACCACCCTGCCACCTTAGGATAATAAACAGCCTCGGAGGAAAGGGCTTCAAGTGAAGGAGGGGGTCAGATAAGAACCATCACTCACATCGGCCGTGCTGATAAGACACAGACGCACTCTGTCACCCTGCGTGACATTTGTTTTTCATTCCACTCCGGTCCGAGGGTGAAGTCAACCTGTTTCATTTCATCAAGCGGCCGCCCCCCCTGCTGCCCTGGTAACGTGTGTGCCAGCCTCTGACACTGATGGGGGGGTCTTGTGATGGACTACACGGGTCACTCACAACTCCAATAGGGCAAATAAACACAATAAAGTAGCAGGATTTGTAGCCTGGAGGTTAGTATTTGTAGTATTACTACTTAAGATTGATGTTTAAGACAATGTGTACTGAGCTTGTGGACATTTTACACCTAAAACTAGCTTTCTTTGACCAGTGTGAGTGGTCCGATAAGGGGTCCAGAGCATGTTCGGAACCAGTTTCTCATGAACCAGAAAAAAAGCACATGATGTGCCATCGATAATCAGCGTCATCGATCTTCTCAGCAACATTATAAAATGTTTACATAGTTATAAAGTATTCAATGATTCAAGTTCTGAGGGTCCTCAACACAAAGTATGTCATTTGCTCAAGAAAGCCACAACTTTGAGTCATGCCATAGAAAAGTAAATCCCAACATGGTTCATGGGAATTGGACCATGGTTGTGTTCGAAATCGCATACTAACTACTACATACTTCCATGCTCATACTATCCACACTCCATACTGCATACTCAAATCATCAGAAAGTATGCAAAGTGTTTACACTACAGCGTACTACATGATAACCCACAATGCATTGCGCTCCTACCAGAGCCGAAATCAACAGGCTGAAGCTGATTACACTTTTAAATACATCACTTTATTGAGATTTTTTTTTTAATCAGGTGAGAACGTGGCCGTTTAGGCCATTTATTTGTCCAAATACCAACCGCTTACAATTTCGTTCGGACGGATTCAGAAAAATTCTTAACTTTTGCTTATTTTCACAAAATAAAAGACCCCCTTACTTTTCTCATAAAAAAAATATAGTGATAAATCACTGCTTTTACTTTGAAAACCAACCAACTCGCAATATATCCTGCTTGACACCGCCGTTTGGTCCATCCTGCTGCAGTGTTCAGTAGTGGTGTCATTAGGCCTATTTTAGGGGCCAAGCCCATCCTAAATAATTTGATGTTTTTTATTAATTAAAAAAATATTTATTTTTTTTACAAAAAAATTTTGATTTTTTTTACAAAAAAAAATTGATTTTTTTTTTACAAATTTTTTTTTTTGATTTTTTTTACAAAAAAAACTGACACATTTTATATAATAGGGCAAAAATATGAGTTAAAATAAATATTCACATTAGGCGATCTCGGCTCACGTCTTTTATCTCTGTTATTTTGCAACCAAGAGGTAGATTCCAACCATAAAGAAACACTGCATATGCTAATTAGCTAGCCAGCAGCTAATATAATAATATCATGGTCCTGGTTATAGTGTCAAATGTGCCCTGCGCTCTCTTCAGCCTTTGGTGGTCACAGCATCAGTTGTGTTTTTCTCACATTATGGATGCACAATGCAGGTTATTGAGTTGAGCTGATTCCACTATGATTAATCTATTAATTTGTGATTAAAACAATTGAGTATCTCTACTAAATCTGTCCAAAAGTGGGAAAGTTATATCCCGGTTCTTGGTCGTTATTTGTTTTTTGGATTTCCTAATGTCTACTACATTTATCTTGTGCATCTCCAGGGGGCTAAGCGTTGCATCCTGGGTAATTTTAGTGTAAGTATTAAGCTTATGATGCATACTCAACATTTCTCGCGAATGCAGTTTGCATCCGGGAACTTCTCGCATACTCAAAAATGGCATACTAGCCAGTGTAGACACACTGCATACTCAATGAGTTAGTATGAGTACTAAGTAAGTATGCGGTTTCGAACACAGCCCATTTCTACCAAATAGTCCACAGCTGCCTCACCTCACTTACAGATGTATGTACGTATGTACATAGTGTACTAGTATCCAAGTACAAATGTTCCCACCTTGACAACTTGTGGCTTCATTCCTGTAGACTTGTTCACGGTCATACAAAAGTTGTAATACTAAAAATAAAATATGTCGTGAATAAACCAAAAGGGTAAAACAAGCAGGAAAAGAGCAATAGGTTCCAATCTGTCCCTGGCTGACCATAAATGCAACGTTGGAGTGAGTTATTGTCAAAACTCCTTGAACAAAACCTCCAGTTACAAGTTGTAAATGATCCTTTGGAGATTCATAATCCTGACGCTGTGCAGGAAGGTACTTGACTTATTTGTCTTTTAGCACTTTTAATTCCCTCAACAGGGAACCGGCCAATCAGAGGGGCATACGGGGTCCGTGTAAATCAAGCCGCCCTTGGGTTGCCTGAGCCGAGGTCACTTACAAGTCACAGATTTACAAAAAGGTATAAAACGCTGACTTTACAGCTATTCCCAATTGTTATACGTGGGGACTTATGTGCATTGTATTACCACTAATGAAGGGCGTAAATTTTCACTTTACGACAGAACTTTTTTTTTTTTTTTTTTTAATGGAAAGGGTTGTAAAACACCAACGTTGCCCGTGTTTGTCACCGTGGTTCTGGGAGTTCAGACCGAGCACACACTGTTTCCATTAACCAGGCAAGTGCAGTAATGGGGGGCCTGTGGGCCGTGAGAGCGCCGTAGAGTCCTCCGTCAAATCACGCTTGACGTTCGACAGACAAGGCCGGACTTCTTGGAACGAGAGAAAAAAATGGTTGGATGAAGTCAGTGAGAGATTGACACTTGGGGTTAACTGTGTTGACCTTTGAATCTCGGCAAATATGTTCCTGTTCTGGCTCATTGAAGGATCTTTGAATGCTTTTCTTAGCTAAAAACACCAAAGACACGCCATTAAATCAATCAATGAATTTGTGGTGCACCTTATGGGTACTAGTACCGTTTATGCTGTTTGCAGGCGATGAGGGTGGAAAAACTTGCTAAACTGGGTACTACTTGGTCCTATCTTCTATATAGTACATATATTGGGTGGTAACAGGTACTATACTAGGTGCATCACCAGGTACTACCAATTAAAATCAGGTATTACTCTTTACAGGTCCTATACCGGGTGCTACAGGGTGTAACCAGGTACTATGTACTTTGTACATTGTACTACCATGCACTACATAGTTAAATTAGAGGTGGTAATAGGTGCGACTTAGTAGTACCAGGTAATACACAAGGTGACAGTAGGAATAATAAAATGCTACACCAGATACTACCACATACTATCAGGGGCTAGCAGGTAATACACCAAGTAGTAGATTATGAAGCTGATACGATATCTGTGAAGTAAACTAGCGCCGGCCACTCATTTGGACGAGTAGAATCTGAATCAGTGGTGTCATTAGGCCTATTTTAGGGGGACTTCACCCCCCTAAAAATGTTCTTAAGCCCCCCTAAATAATTTATATTTTTTATTGATTTTTTAAAATATTTTTTATTGATTTTTTTTTTTACAAAAAAATGTCTGACAAATTTAATATAATAGGGCAAAAGCAGGCGTATTAGCCTGCCCTTCAGCCCCCCTAAAAATGACCCCCTAAATAATTTTATATTTTCTCATTGGACGAGTATCTGACGAGTAATCTGAATCAGTGGTGTCATTAGGCCTATTTTAAGGGGGCTTCACCCCCCAAAATAATTTGATATTTTTTATTGATTTTTTTTTTCACAAAAAAAAATCTCTGACAAATTTAATATAATAGGGCAAAAGCAGGCTTATAAGCCTGCCCTTCAGCCCCCCTAAAAATGTTCTTAAGCCCCCCTAAATAATTTTATATTTTTTATTGATTTTTGAAAATATTTTTTATTTATTTTTTTCACAAAAAACTGACAAATTTAATATAATAGGGCAAAAGCAGGCTTATAAGCCTGCCCTTCAGCCCCCCTAAAAATGTTCTTAAGCCCCCCTAAATAATTTTATATTTTTTATTGATTTTTTAAAATATTTTTTATTTATTTTTTTCACAAAAAAACTGACAAATTTAATATAATAGGGCAAAAGCCGGCTTATAAGCCTGCCCTTCAGCCCCCCTAAAAATGTTCTTAAGCCCCCCTAAATAATTTGATATTTTTATAGATTTTTTAAAAATATTTTTTATTGATTTTTTTTCACAAAAAATATCTGACAAATGTAATATAATAGGGCAAAAGCAGGCTAATCAGCAAGCCAATAAGCAGGCTAATAATAGCCCGTCTAGTAATAATACTTGTAATAATATAATAATAGTAATGGTAATAATAGGCTAATTATATTAGGCTAATTTTATCATTGATCACATCATTTTTTGCAGTGTAGATTGTGTGTACTTGTGTAAATTTAATGGTGGCCTAAAATAATTGAGTATCTCTACTAAATCTGTCCAAAATTGGGAAAGTTATATCCCGTTTTTTTTTCCGTTATTTGTTTTTTGGATATTTTGATGTTTTTTGACTTTTTTGAATGTCTACTACATTTATTCATATCCTGTGACGCCCCTGATCTGAATCATGATATGAATTTTTTGAGTATTTCTTTTTACACATTCAATAATGTATCTGTTTTTACCTGCGGTACGTGAACGTAACGATCCACTATGCAAATCCCAGGTTAGTCCTTGTCAGCGGGAGTAATACCTGACAGCGAAAAGGATGCCTGCAGACGAGAGGGAAGGATTGAGAGGGATTGACAAATCAAGCAATTAAAGTGGAGAGGTGATTATGTCATCATTTTCAAGCCCAGCAAATGTTTCATATTCACTGGGAATGAATGAATAAGAGATGGGGGAGGAAGGGCGCCGGGATTGGGGGGGGATTGAAATATCTGACTGGGACATTCTGCTTACTTTTGCTGCCGGGTCTTATCTGTCCACGTTCAGCCCTGTTAATATGATGAGGAACAATATTTCGTGAAGGGCGGCTCAATGTGTCTCTCCTGTCGCCTCACCATGTCCTCATCTTTCCTTTGTATCACCTTTTCTCTACCGGCTTGGGGGGGTTAGGTGAGCGAAGGGGAAATGAGGTAAGATAATCACGAGAAGAGGAACCCTTATTCCCTTTTTTTTTCTAACACTACCCCTCTAAAACATTTTCATATCAATAATCGAGCAATTTCTCTGCATGCTAATCCATCAAAGCGTGCTGAGACGAAGAGGTGGGGGGGCTAATCTTACGCTGCTTCCTCTTTTCAGGTGTGCCCCACCATCCCATCACCCCGCCCGCCGCAACGTAGCCACACGGTTTGTCGCCGCCGTGTGCCACACAAAAGCCCCCTGCCCTGTCAGCACTGATTGATCAGAGGCCCCGGCTATTAAAGGCGGGCCCTATCAATGATGCTCTACATCTGCACCTGAAAGGGGTCCAGGTCTCCTGGTGGAGATAATGAAGGCGCGCTGCTAACAGCTTTTTGTCATGTGTATATACGCAAAGTGCTTAGCTTTCACATGGAGGTAGCAGACACACAGGAAGATTACCATAATGTCTACAAACGCTGACAGCATGAAATTCCACTCGCTCCTTTTTCACATTAGTGAGTTTTTTTTTTTTTTTGAAAGAGGTGCATTTGAAGAACAATGTGTTTGCATGTTTCATTTCCAGCGCCAACATGGATGTGCATGCATTGTTGGGATTTAAGCAAACTCTGCATGGTATCTAGTCACAACTGATGTACTACTTTCATTGGTAAAATCAGGTACTACCAGGCATTACCAGGTACTATCAGGTGCAATAATGGATGGAATTGGATTGTCACTCTAACTTCCAACATGTACTGCCAGTTGCTATATGGGATACTACCAGTCAGGATTCTAACACTAACAGGTACTACCATATACAAATGGGTACTGTGCTATCAGGTTACACAAGGTACTACAGCATATTCCTAGATCCCTGTTGTATTATACGCTACAGCAAGGGGTCTCAAACTCAATTTACCCTGGGGCCGCATCAAAAAAAAAAAAAATTTAAACAGAAAAAAATATTTATTTTTATTTACTACACAAAATAAGATGAAAAAATTAATTTAAAAAATCCAATTAAGAAAATAAATCAGTAATAAATAAATAAAATAATAATAAAACAGCAAACAAGAAAAAACTAAGAAACCACATATAGTTGGTGCATAGAGAAATTATATTTTTTCAGATTCAAATTAACAGTTATTTAACCCTTAACATGAACATTAATGAAACTTAACCATTTTACTCAATTAGCAAGTTAGCATCGTTAAATCTAGGAGCCGTGTCGTCAATTGTGTCCGGTGTGCACACAGCTTTAAAGTGCCATTTCTGGGTACATGATACCATACAGCATCCATATCTATATTAGGAAAGCAGGAAGTGAACAAATGTAACAGTTACTGATGGGAAAAGTACCAGATGTTATTATTATTAATGTTATTATTATTATCATTAGGCCTATTTTAGGGGGGCTAAAATGTTCTTAAGCCCCCTTAAAAAATTTGATATTTTTTATTGATTTTTAGAAATTTTGTATTGATTAAAAAAAAAATTGACACAAAAAATATCTGACAAATATTATCATTATATTATTATTATTTTATGTTATTATTATTATTAAAAAGCATTATTGTTATTATAATAATAATTATAAATAATAATAATAATAATAATAATAATAATAATAATAATAATAATAATAATAATAATAATAATAATAATAATAATAATAATAATAATAATAATAATAATAAATAAAACCAAACCAAACTCGTGCGGGCCAAACTAACATTAAACTTTCATATCAAGGCGGGGGCCTCAAACTAGCGTCCCGCGCGAGTTGGAGCTCCCTGCCCTACAGTATTCGCTTTACTGCAACACTCTGCAGTTGTATGGGTTTAGGTTTTGTTCTGCCCTCAGTCTCCTCTTGGATAAAGTGTCTAAACAACAGGAGGACTCGTTCTAACTGATGTGCTCAATGTAGCGTGGTTACCCACGGTACTACAGAACCCAGCCATGTAAGGACGGATGCAGCGGAAACGTAGCATAAAAGTGTTAGCTGTGGTTTCCGAAACTATGAAGACAAAGCAGGCACTTTTTTTTTTAAAGCCATGGTAGTCCTGTTGCAGGAGGAAGAAGAG
Source organism: Doryrhamphus excisus (assembly GCF_030265055.1). Classification (NCBI taxonomy): domain Eukaryota; kingdom Metazoa; phylum Chordata; class Actinopteri; order Syngnathiformes; family Syngnathidae; genus Doryrhamphus; species Doryrhamphus excisus. The sequence continues at coordinate 19,647,014 of NC_080477.1, read as the reverse complement.
CAGGAGATAAAAAGCAGAGGCCTCATTAGCAGCACATTTATCATCTCCTCTGTGCGATTTCAAAGAATGACTGGGTCAAATCACTTTAAATACCTCGGGGGAAATCAACATTTGTCATTGCAAAGCAAACCTTGCCTCTTCTCTCTGGTCTGGCATTAATTCATGGCGGAGATGCGGCCCCATTCACCGCCGCGCTGATTTTAATTTCACTCTTGCACTCGGCCGACTGTCTCTCTCGATTCATTGCTTGAACACACAATTGTCCCTTCCAATTGGCGGAAGCGATACTCACCACCAGCGAGGCTGCAGCCCATTCCGCAGACGGCGGGGGCATGTGATGCAAATGGCCTTTTTGTGGAACACTTAGGCGTGTGAAACATTGCAAATTATTCCTCTGATGTCCACAATTAAAAAGGGATTACACCCGTGTTGAACTGAGTGACGTACCGGCTAGGAACACGGAGGGGATGATGTATTATAAATGTGTTATTAATGCGTAACTGGGCAAGGTCGGGGGAAGTCAAGATGTGTGTTGAAATATGGATGTCACCCTCAAAGAGGCCCGCTAACATTGCTGCAAGTGGACCCTCTGGACACACGCTAGGCTGATAGAATATTGATGTGTTTGTGCAGCACACAGCTTTATGTTTCTGTGGACAGTGTAACCATGTTAATGCCACTGGTTAGCACCACCAAGGCTTTTTTTTTCAGTACACCACCTGCAGCTTGAATGCTAAGATTAACAAACGCAAACGTGCATTGTCCGGACTAAACTAAACTGGTCCTGGTCCTCATCTCCAATCAAATATGCCCAACTTTCCCCAGGTTCTTTTACTCTTACAAAGCCATAGACCCCAAAAAACTGTTTTGCTGGTGGGATTGAATTCAATTACCCCACAACGATTGACTCACACAGTGGATAAGGGATGCTGGTTCTAAGTTTCTTCACCATTAAACTTAAAGTGAGGTTCACCTGAATGACATGCATAAAATAAATCAATAATACCTACAGAATTATCTTTGTCTCTATCGATAGGCAAGACCTCGGAGAATGGTCACTTAGTACCATTATGGCTCTATTGCCTTTTTGATGAAATACACATTAAATGTTGGGTTTCTAGGGTCCCGTCTTTCAGCTACATTCCAAATAAACATGCCCACCGATGGTCAAGTAGGGCTCAAGATATTCAAATATTCATTTTTAAGGGAAAAACTTGTTTTTTTTGTTGGACTTTACAAGAGAAATATGATCTCAGGGAAGATCTAAACGTGAAACACTTAGCAATCTTCACTCGCTAAATGTACTGCAAAAAAGGCCAGTAAGGATAATTCATAATGCCGCCTACAGAGAATATACTAACTCCTTATTTCTAAAATCACAAATACTTAAACTTACTGATATAGTTAATCGTCAAACAGCTAAAATAATGCATAAGACTAAAAATAACCAATTACCTAAAAATGTCATCTAATACTTACAAGAGAGGAGAAATATGATCTCAGGGAAGAAGTACATTTGAAACACTTATATGCTAGGACTACGTTAAAAAGCCATAGCATTTCAGTAAGTGGAATCAAACTATGGAATGGATTGAGTAAGACCCTCAAACAATGCACAACGATGAGCCAATTCAAGAAACAATACAAGCAGTTTATGTTTGCTAAATACATTGGATGGTCATATAACCTCGTACTTCGGTATGTGACAAAAATAAAAATAAAAATAAAAATAAAAATAAAAATAAAAATAAAAATAAAAATAAAAATAAAAATAAAAATAAAAATAATAAAAATAAAAATAAAAATAAAAATAAAAATAAAAATAAAAATATTACGAAAGCAGGAAGTGAACAAATGTAACAGTTACTGATTCTAAAAGTACCAAATAGAGGGGTAGGATTTAATAAGCTTTGCTTCTTCCTACTCCTTTCGGACATGTGGAACTGTGAACTGATTATGGGATGCACTCAATTGTAATCTGATGCATGTCCAAATGAAATTAAGTCTGTATTCGGGTGGACCAATGTGTCTTATATGGGGTGCCCTTCTGGACGCAGTGTCTGGTGGGACAATTGAAGCAAGGTCTCGTTGGAGAAGCCATTTGAGGGACCATGATCCAGCCTCTCGGTTGGCAAAACATGTTTTAGAAGTGCTCTTCTGGTCTGTGGACTATAAAATGGGCAGCAGCGTGTCCAGTGTATACCATACCACTATGTTAACAACTGTACTAGCTGGTGTGCAAACTGTACGCAACAGTCGACCCAGACTAATGCCACCTGCTGGTAACGCGATGGATTTATATAATATAACTTGACAGATATCTTCATAGACTTTATTAATCCCGCAAGGGAAACAGGGAGTCTCTTTGGTGTGTTTTTTTTTTTTTTTTACGCTCTGAGCAGATTGCTATCGTAGCTTAGCACACCACCTGTCTTTCTATTAGCTCTACTGAGTTAGGATAACAAAGATTTCGGATGATGAGGCGCTGCATAAACATGAAGTCGCCATAGGAAGCCAGCCAAGAGTGCAGATGCTGAACAAGTCCCCTGCAAGACGTGCGGCACCAGAATGAGCGTTTATCTATTTTATGCCAGTTCAGACAGAATAGTCTGCCATATGTAAATAGCAGTTCAATAATGAATGCACTTCCTCTTTGCTTTTATTTGCTTTAAGCAGTCACACACATGCCGCCTGGCACCGAGCGAGACACAAATTAGAGGCCTTTTTTTTTTTTTGGAAATATTCAAAGAGCCGCCTTGCCTTGCCGGAATATCAGTTATTATTTTTGATGTTGCAATTTCTGACACTTTGATGCAATCAGCGAGTAGCCACGGCATTCAGCCCTCTCCAGGGAGGGAGCTGTCAGGAGTGAGGAGCCGATGGGGTAGATAATTACAGGAGATCAAACCTCCGCTAGTTAGCAGGCAGCAACGTGGAGGCAAATGCCAAAAACCAGCCAATGTTGCGCAAACGCTTGTTCAAGGATATCCTAATTGCTGTAAGTGGTTCCTTCAGGACACACACTTCAAAAACGCCGCATGATGTCATCTTTCCAATGTGCTTATTGAGAGAGCAAAGGGGGGTGGGGGGGCTCAGTAGAGGACAGACATGACATGTGACCCAAAACAGTAGTAGAAGTAGCCTATACTCACTTTATGATGACTTCAAGCTTCCACATTCGACTGTTTTTTTTCTTCCAACTATTTTAAATGCATCTCAGTACGGTGTTTTCTGCGCTGACTGTGTGTTCTGCACTGCGAGGCATTCAGGTGCACTTGTAATTGTGAGTGTTGGGCTTTTCATTTTTATTCACGTACCCAATATGGCAACGGATATACCAAGGACCAATTATTTGATGTGGTCTGTTGTTTCCAAGGTGCTACTGAAAAAAGGGACACAAGCACATAATAATAATAATAATAATAATAATAATAATAATAATAATAATAATAATAATAATAATAATAATAATAATAATACATTTAAAAAATGTATAATAATAATAATAATAATAATAATTATTATTATTATTATTATTATTATTATTATTATTATTGTTATTATAAATTTATTTATTTTATAATAATAATAATAATAATAATAATAATAATAATATAATTATTATTTTATAATAATAATAATAATAATAATAATAATAATAATAATAATATAATTATTATTTTATAATAATAATAATAATAATAATAATTATTATTATTATTATTATTATTATTATTATTATTATTATTATTATTTGTATTATTATTATTTTATAATAATTATTATAAATATTATTATTATTATTATTATCATGCTACGTTAGCTTTTGCATTGTAAAAAAAATGTCAACCTGCATGTCTGTAGCCGACTGACGGGTAGATGGCACAGCATCATTTTAAGATATGTGGCGAAGCCTGTGCACACACAGAGCGGGTTCATCTAGCCCCATTCGGTGCTCATTGCTATTTTTCATCATACTTTGCACAATAACAGAATCTGTAAATTTGTAAATGTAAAAAAAGCAGGCTAACTGATATGCTACAACAAGAAGTACGTGTAAATATGAGAGTTGTGTGATCACAACCGACGTGTACTCGCTAATTCAAAGCGAGAAATCTGTGCTGTCTGTCAGTTCCGTTTCCAGCCTACCTCTCCCCTTGCCGCGACTGCCTTTTGCAGTTCAAAGCAAAGGAGAGGCGAAGGTGAGCACAATTAGATGAAATCAGTCAGAACAAATTGTCCAACAGCGCTTTTCTCGCAGGGAGACGTCTGTCCAGTTTTTGACCTCAGGAAACCCGCCACATGGAGAAAAAAAAAAAACAGTCCTTGACTAATCAGACACTCATCCATTACACAAGCTTAGACCTGTTTGTGTCTGCCTGAGCTGCATCAAAAGAAACTGTCGCCAATCAAAAAGAAAGATTTCAGAAACAATCTCCAAAGGGGCAGCACAAACACAATCGCGGTAAAGCCATTGAGTCCTCCGCTCGATCATTCATCCTCTCTTCTCGCAGTGAATGCGAATCTTGAGGGTCATTGATCATCTCATTTAATTCCGCCCCAAAGAGAAAGCCATCTTTTTCACAAAGCTCAGGAATTCAAACATGCAAAAACACTCCCCCATCCTCTTCCACCAACACGCTTGCGCCATCAAACATGTGCCCAAATGACGTGCAGTAAAATTATAAAATAAGTTCAAATTTGCTTGAAAAAAGCGTAAAAAGGAGGTCACTTTACGCACTGAGCGCCTGAATGGTTAGCATAACAAAGCCGGCGAGCTAATGGCTCCTCATCTGTGACAAGGACCTCGCTCGCTTTTGTTGCTGCTCATAAACCGGTCTTCAAACGACACTTCTCATTTCTCCTTGCAAACTATTCTGAAGAACCCAATGTCGGGCTCAAAGTTTACTCCCCAGTGTACACAAACTGATATAATAAACACCTCCAAACTGTGCCACACTGCAAGAACTTCAAGAGTCGCTCACCGTGTCAGAGTTTGGTACAAAAGAAAAACATAGGCTTCGCTACATGTCTCATAATAAGGCATGCCAACTGTCCATCAGTTAGCTCTCATAAGCTTCATCAAGACATGCAGGTCAATCAAGGGTGCAGGACCCTCAATTGGTTGAAGTTGACTGTAAGGCGACATAAACATAAACTCACTCTTCACAAGAAACCTCCAACAAAACAGAGACTCTTATGACATTTATGAGACATTTATGTGGTACGGCAGAGGCAAGGAAAAAAGTCATTCAATCCCAGCCACAACACAGACAACACTCAAAACAGTAGTTTTACATGAAAATGACCATTACCATAGAATCAAGAGTTTGTATGGGTCAACAGATGCAAGAAAGTACTCCCTCCTACCTAAACCAAGACGCAATGAAAGGCAACAGAGGTAAGGAGAAACTCCCTTTTTCGGAAAAACCTTAAATAGAATCAAGAGTCCGTATGGGTCAACAGATGCAAGAAAGTACTCCCTCCTACCTAAACCAAGATGCAGTGAAAGGCAACAGAGGTAAGGAGAAACTCCCTTTTTCGGAAAAACCTTAAATAGAATCAAGAGTCCGTATGGGTCAACGGATGCAAGAAAGTACTCCCCCCAACCTAAACCAAGACGCAGTGAAAGGCAACATAGGTAAAGAGAAACTCCGTTTTAAGGAAAAACCTTGAATAGAATCAAGAGTCCGTATGGGTCAACAGATGCAAGAAAGTACTCCCTCCTACCTAAACCAAGACGCAGTGAAAGGCAACAGAGGTAAAGAAACTCCCTTTTAAGGAAAAACCTTGAATAGATTCAAGAGTCCGTATGGGTCAACAGATGCAAGAAAGTACTCCCTCCTACCTAAACCAAGACGCAATGAAAGGCAACAGAGGTAAGGAGAAACTCCCTTTTAAGGAAAAACCTTGAAGAGAATCAAGAGTCCGTATGGGTCAACAGATGCAAGAAAGTACTCCCTTCTACCTAAACCAAGACACAGTGAAAGGCAACAGAGGTAAGGAGAAACTCACTTTTACGGAAAAACCTTGAATAGAACCAAGAGTCCGTATGGGTCAACAGATGCAAGAAAGTACTCCCTCCTACCCAAACCAAGACGCAGTGAAAGGCAACAGAGGTAAGGAGAAACTCCCTTTTAAGGAAAAACCTTGAATAGAATCAAGAGTCTGTATGGGTCAACAGATGCAAGAAGGTACTCCCTCCTACCCAAACCAAGATGCAGTGAAAGGCAACAGAGGTAAGGAGAAACTCACTTTTAAGGAAAAACCTTGAATAGAATCAAGAGTCCATATGGGTCAACAGATGCAAGAAAGTACTCCTTCCTACCTAAACCAAGACGCAGTTAGAGGCAACAGAGGTAAAGAAACTCCCTTTTAAGGAAAAACCTTGAATAGATTCAAGAGTCCGTATGGGTCACCAGATGCAAGAAAGTACTCCCTCCTACCTAAACCAAGACGCAATGAAAGGCAACAGAGGTAAGGAGAAACTCCCTTTTAAGGAAAAACCTTGAATAGAATCAAGAGTCCGTATGGGTCAACATATGCAAGAAAGTACTCCCTCCTACCTAAACCAAGACGCAGTGAAAGGCAACACAGGTAAGGAGAAATTGCCTTTTAAGGAAAAACCTTGAATAGAATCAAGAGTTTGTATGGGTCAATAGATGCAAGAAAGTACTCCCTCCTACCTAAACCAAGACACAATGAAAGGCAACAGAGGTAAAGAGAAACTCCGTTTTAAGGAAAAACCTTGAATAGAATCAAGAGTCCGTATGGGTCAACAGATGCAAGAAAGTACTCCCTCCTACCTAAACCAAGACACAGTGAAAGGCAACAGAGGTAAGGAGAAACTCACTTTTACGGAAAAACCTTGAATAGAACCAAGAGTCCGTATGGGTCAACAGATGCAAGAAAGTACTCCCTCCTACCCAAACCAAGACGCAGTGAAAGGCAACAGAGGTAAGGAGAAACTCCCTTTTAAGGAAAAACCTTGAATAGAATCAAGAGTCCGAATGGGTCAACAGATGCAAGAAGGTACTCCCTCCTACCCAAACCAAGATGCAGTGAAAGGCAACAGAGGTAAGGAGAAACTCCCTTTTAAGGAAAAACCTTGAATAGAATCAAGAGTCCATATGGGTCAACAGATGCAAGAAAGTACTCCCTTCTACCTAAACCAAGACGCAGTGAAAGGCAACAGAGGTAAGGAGAAACTCCCTTTTACGGAAAAACCTTGAATAGAATGAAGAGTCCGTATGGGTCAACAGATGCAAGAAGGTACTCCCTCCTACCCAAACCAAGACGCAGTGAAAGGCAACAGAGGTAAGGAGAAACTCACTTTTAAGGAAAAACCTTGAATAGAATCAAGAGTCCATATGGGTCAACAGATGCAAGAAAGTACTCCCTCCTACCTAAACCAAGACGCAGTTAGAGGCAACAGAGGTAAAGAAACTCCCTTTTAAGGAAAAACCTTGAATAGATTCAAGAGTCCGTATGGGTCACCAGATGCAAGAAAGTACTCCCTCCTACCTAAACCAAGACGCAATGAAAGGCAACAGAGGTAAGGAGAAACTCCCTTTTAAGGAAAAACCTTGAATAGAATCAAGAGTCCGTATGGGTCAACATATGCAAGAAAGTACTCCCTCCTACCTAAACCAAGACACAATGAAAGGCAACAGAGGTAAAGAGAAACTCCGTTTTAAGGAAAAACCTTGAATAGAATCAAGAGTCCGTATGGGTCAACAAATGCAAGAAAGTACTCCCTCGTACTTAAACCAAGACGCAGTGAAAGGCAACAGAGGTAAGGAGAGACTCTTTTTTAAGGAAGAACCTTGAATAGAATCAAGAGTCCGTATGGGTCAACAGATGCAAGAAAGTACTCCCTCCTACCTAAACCAAGACACAATGAAAGGCAACAGAGGTAAAGAGAAACTCAGTTTTAAGGAAAAACCTTGAATAGAATCAAGAGTCCGTATGGGTCAACAGATGCAAGAAAGTACTCCCTCGTACTTAAACCAAGACGCAGTGAAAGGCAACAGAGGTAAGGAGAGACTCTTTTTTAAGGAAGAACCTTGAATAGAATCAAGAGTCCGTATGGGTCAACAGATGCAAGAAAGTACTCCCTCCTACCTAAACCAAGACGCAGTAAAAGGCAACAGAGGTAAGGAGAAACTCCCTTTTAAGGAAAAACCTTGAATAGAATAAAGAGTACGTATAGGTCAACAGATGCAAGAAAGTACTACCTCCTACTTAAACCAAGACGCAGTGAAAGGCAACTGGGGCAAAGAAAAACTCCCTTTCAAGAAAGAGACCTCGAATAAAAGTGAGATTCTTAGAGGATACCTCAAACAGAATGCGACGACAGAGGCAAGGAAAAAAAAATCGCTTAAGGATGAAACCTCCAGCTGTCAGTTCTGTAACAAGCCTGAATGGTCTGCATGGGCACGTCTCGCCCCATGCGGCCCGTCCAACGTCCATCTGTTTTGCTGCTGACGGACCTGATTAATTCCCTGGAACGCCGGTTTGTCTTCCTGCAGTCGATGACTTCATTGAGCAGGGTGAGCTCACTAGAGGCCTGGCAATAAAGGGCGCTGCACTTCACAGTAAAGACAGCAGTGAAAGATACTTCAAAAAGAAACTGGTGGGGGGGGACATCCAAGTGTCTTTGGCTCGGGAACGTCAGTCCTTCTTCTCGCTCTTGCCTCCCATTGTGAGAGATAATAATTGGCAGGTCAATGAATTATTTGCGCGTGCGGAAGAAACAGCGTCCCTTTCTGGTGGAAACGTGGTTAAATGTAGCTTTCCTTTAAAAGAACAGAGGTTCACACGGCGTGAATAAAAAATAAAACGGCTGCTTTGAGTTCTGACCCACCGTTATGCGACTTGAAAAACTTTTTTTTTTTAAGCGTTGTTAATAATGTGTCAACGTGATGAACGAGCGCTCTGCAAAGAGGTGATAACGATAGAAGTTGTCCTCCGCTCTCCTTGAGTCATAACGGATGGTAGCCTCATATAACAATACCTCGTCGAACCAAAGCCCCCCCCCCCTCTTTTGCTTTTAAATAAGTCAAATAAAATTGATGTCATTCACTTTTCCAAATTCCATCTCCGGGAATTTCACTCCAACAAGACGGAATGCTGTGCGAGTAACTCACTCCCCCGCGCTTATGGGACTGTAAAAAATGACGATTTCTCGAAATGCGCTATAAATTTACTGAATTGCTCTCGCCGTCGCCGCCGTAATGGTCGCCTTTGCCATGCAGGCCCAGTCAATTCATATCGTCGGGTGTCACAAATCACAGCAGAGCCCCCCCAACCCCTTCAACCCATGAGGAGTAATATGGCCTTTCCCCCTGGCTCGGGTTAACCCAGCAGACCTGGGACAAATAGATGGCCTGCCCAGCCATCCGTCCTGCCTGTGGGATGGAAAGTGGCTGGAGTGGGGGAATGGGGAATAGTGATGCACGGTGCTGCGAGCTCATAAACCAGACCATCGGCTGACCTCTGAGGCATGAGTCGAGGAGGGGGGGACAGGCTGGTCCTTTACGACCATCACCAGATTTAACAGCCAATAATGACTGGAATAACTGCTTAAACCTTTACCGACCTGCACAGCAGTGACAGCAAAAAAAAAAAAAAAAAAAAAAAAAAAAAACAACCGCGTGAGTGATATATTCAGTAGGCGCACTGACAGCAGCCATGTTTCAAGCAAAGAGAAAATGACAGATGCAGCATAAGGCTGATATGTGCGAGTGTTTAAGTGGAGCCAACTGGCTTGTCCGCTCCCATTCCTGATGAATGCTCGGCAGGGAAGACCCGAGTGAAGACAGGAGTGATGCATGGAGCTGTCGATGCCAGCGGAGAACAAACAAAAAAAAAAAAGAAGTGGAGAGTTTAGACGGAATTAAGTTCATCCCTGACAATGAACATAATTTATCAAATCTAATCATAATTTAGGAGGAAATCATTCAAAAATTTTAAGAAGACATTTATTCTTTTTCCACTTTTCTGACCTGTAAATGTCGGAACGTTGGATTCTTGTGTTGGACCATGTCAAAGTTCCAGATAATGATGTTTGCGCATTTGGAAGTGAGCCCTAAAAGAAGTTTTTTTTTTCCAACACCGGCTCACTGTGACATTACACTGAGCTCCAACGCTGAGCTGTTAGCTGTGCAAGCTGAGTGGAGCCAACCACAGTGGAGTAGGCGTCTCCAGAGATGGACCGTGAGTGGAATAAATGAAAATAAACTGTTTTATTCAGCTGGAATAGGTGCAGATTCTGGAAGATCTACAAAGTCCAAAACTCAATACAAAGGGCAAGAATTCTGTAAATGAAGTATTTAATTCCAGGAGCACCAAAAAACAATCTCCACAAAACTGGGGATGGAAACAAAAAGCAATCCTGAACAAAAAGATGCGAAAGAAACCAATGAAACAAAAATAGTTAGCACAAAATGGCTCCGCACATAACAAACAGCACGCAACAAACAGCACACAACATTATTAATAATTATGTAACACAAACGTACTGTACACAAGCAAACATGGCGGATATGCCTTCCGCACATTTTCTATAGACCGTGCTTTTCCCTCAAAATGAATTTTCACTTTTGAAATTATTATTATGATTATGATTATTATTAGTAGGAGCCATAGTATTGTTACAGGTAGCAGTTATTGTAGAGCAGAAACCACTGGCATGGGTCAATTTATTCCGTTAGTATATTATTATTATTATAAATTCCATTTGCAGTTTTAAGTCAGTACCTTTATAGGTAAACCCAAATTATTTTTTGTACTTTTTGTACTGACTCCTGCTAATTTTTCTATCTAAAAAATAAATGAATTTTAGCATTCATTGATTTATTTTTTGTGAAATTAGTTTATAAAAAATTCAACAAGCTAAAGTAATGTTTATGACTTTATTTTTTTCAAGTAATATATTTTATTGTATATTTTTGTGCAGTGTATTTTTTGTATTTCTTGTTCTTTTTGTAGTGTTTTTTAAATTTTAGATTCAAGACAATAGACAAAATTTAATTACTTATAAATTGAATAGCTAACTAAATATAAATTGCATAATTATTATTATTATTTTTAAAATGTATCTGCAATAGCCACAGTGCACACTGAATGCATCGCATCCACTACAGTAAACAAGCTATAAAGGATATTTGAAAGTGAAGTATATTAATTGTCTTTACTGTTGAGTTAAAAGTAAAATAAAAAAAAGACACAGTCTGCTTAATAGACCTTTCTCCTTCATCTCCAAGTCAAGCAAAAAAAAAAAAAAAAAAAAAAAGTTCCAGCGTGCTTCGGCTCCATTTTGGACTGACATCATAAGGCTAATTCATTAAGTGTTGGCAGCCAAACTTCATTCTAATTTCCAATAAACTCTCCAAAGCTAATACTCGCCTATGAAAGGAGACCCCGCTTCACAGGCTGGCACGCGTTCAAGCGACATATGCTGGCGTAATCTCTTAAAAAGCGCCCGTCCAAGTCCAAATTTAATTATGTAAGAGCACAAACGGAATCAGAGTGCCGACACAGCACTGCTCTGATACGCCGTTCATTTGTTTATTGCTCCGACCCGAGTCCACCTAAAGGTCCTCTAGGATGAGATATATTACAATTGTTATATGACGCTAGTGCTCTCTCCAGCCATTACATTTGTTTGTTATGTTTTTACACACTGGCTTTTATGCTGATTTTATTTTGTCGTTTTATGGATTTACAACTGCTAGTGGGCAGAGTGGTTGTTCATGGTTCCCCTGAGAGACCGAACTTACTGTAAGTAGCGATACATAGCGCCCCCCCTCTATGGGTTGTGGTCAAAATGCTTTGGAAGACATGCTAGTACAAGCAGTACATACAGTATATCCTCATGGTTTTATAATCACTAGACAAATGGTTAATGACTTATGGTTAATTAGCTACTTGGTGGCGGCCATGTTTTTTCAAACAACCTTGCCAAAGTTTGTGTACAAAATTTCAAAGTGATACGGATAGTTCTGTGATTGTTTTAGATGGACAGTTTATTCCTCGCCAAAATAAATTCACATTTCCAGCAGCTGTGCAAAATGTCATCATAAGCTAAAACACTTTAAAAAAAAAAAACAAAATAGGAGTTTAAAAAAAAAAGAATAAATAAATACAAAACTGATCAATTCAAATTGAAGAGAAAATAATGCATAATAAGGTAATACTATGCAGCCTTGGTGTATTTTTTTTATCACTAATGACCTCCTCTGTCTTCCAGTGGAGCAGGGCAGTGATAGTAATCAGCCGCTGAAACTACTATTCTGCAGGGGGTGATCCAGTGGTGGAGTGCATTTAGGGGGGCTTCAGCCTCCCTAAAATGTTCTTAAACCACCCTAAATAATTTGATATTTTTTATTGATTTTTTTTATTTTATTTTTTTTTTTTACAAAAAAAAAAAATATCTGACAAATTTCATATAATAGGGCAAAAGCAGGCTAATAACTAAGCCAATAAGCAGGCTAATACTAGCCTACTAGTAGTAGTAATAATCAGAAGAAGAAAAATAATGATAGTAATAATAATAATAGGCTAATTAATAATAGAATAATGAATATTATATAATTGATCACCGTGGCGGCCTAAAACAATTGAGTATCTCTACTAAATCTAGTTATAGAGCCATGGGGTCGCAATCCTCACCCAAAACATTGCTGAGGTGTAAAAATAAAGTGTTAACAATCCACAAAGGGTCTCTCCGTGGCGTGGAGGACTTTATCCGAGATACCAGGTCACCTTTTTTTTTCCCTGGTATCAATAAATCCTGGGACAAAACTGCATATCTTAAGCACCTTATACTGGCGACTTTCTGCAGTCTTTCCTTTTGGCACGATAACATTCCGCCCTGCACAATGGTCTAATCTTCATGGCACAGGTAGCAAACCGGGATTGTCTGGGATGTGCACTCCAGCATTAGAGCCCCCATGCATTCCTTTTGTGCTTTTTAAAAAAAAAAAAAATTACAGCAAATGAATTAAAGAGGATTCCAACAAAAAAATACTTGGGAGATAAACAAATCGGGCTAAATAAGTTGGAAAGAGTTGGGCAAAGTGCTTGAGATAAGGACGTGTGATTTAGACATTTCCTTACACAATGAACCTTTAAGCTTCATTTTTCAACAGACGCTTTGTTGGGTAGTTTACAATTTCTACTCAATCAGATTGTGAGTACATAAATGAAAAGTGTTGTGGGAAGCATTGTTTGTAGATTATATATTCAGGTCACTTCTCGCCTCGGAAAATCTTTTAATTTTTTAATCTGCACAGATGTTTGTTTTCAGGGGGAAAAAAAAAAAAAACTTTCTCAAGTTGCATCCCCAGATGAACACTGAAAGCATTCCTAAGTAGCTGACTTGCTCTCGTACAAAATACCTCAAAGCGCGGAGGAGATAATACTTGTGGATTGAAACGCAATCTGCCCGAGATAAGCGCAGTGCCACCGACAAGACCTGACTTCCTCGTCTTATCGTCAACACGCGCCGTACCAGGAAGTCGAAGTCTTTGGAGATTGTACAAAAAACTGCAACATCTCCTGATTGTAAGAAATATGCTGCAGTCACACTCGCAGTGTCTTTTAATGTATGCTAAGCTATTGTCGTAATTTCATTTGGAGGGAGATTATTACGAACAATAACCTTAAAGCGAGACAATGAGGAAGTGGAAACTGAGCATTTGAGTAAGCTTTAAGCCCATTTCCACTCCTGATGGATTTACTGACACCCCCCCCCCCCCCCCCCCCGTACTCACACCACAAGAAGATGTAGTATTAGCGAGTACATCCTGAGGACATGCAGCCCATCCTTCAGGTCCGTGTTCATGTTTAATTACTTTTTTTTTCATTTAAATACACTTTCTGTGAGAATGTTTGGCGGCATGTTTGCTTTAAGGATAGGCACCAGCTGTACACACGCCTAACCACTAATTGATTTTTTAATACTATTATATTTTTTTCAGTACTATTATACAATTAAATTCTGTATTCTGGACATTTTTATGAGTCAAGTTAATGTGAAATGACAAAAAACTAATACCAGGTGATGGCAATATCTTGAAAACTTAAAATTCCCACCACACCTAATAAAAGGTTTTGCCAATTTGCCAAGAAATCAAGAATGTTATCAATGCAAAGAAAGCACACAAATCCATAATATTCAGAGAAATATGCCACATAATCAGTGTTACGTCCTTTAGTGTGTGGGATGCTTTTGTGTGTGTGTGTGTGTGTTCCAAACCCCCCTTTTCTCTGCAGAGTGGTGACACACCTGGAAGGTGCAGCCCAGGTGTGCCTGATTTCCAATCAGTTGGAGCTGGCATATAAGAGGCAGAGAGCACTCAGTGCTTTCTTAATTCTCTCTGTTTGTCTTGTGCTGCTCTCACGGGAGTGTTGTTGCGTGCTGTTTTGTTGCGTGCTGTTTTGTTGCGTGCTCTTTAGTTGCGTGCTCTTTAGTTGCGTGCTGTTTAGTTGCGTGCTGTTTAGTTGCGTGCTGTTTAGTTGCGTGCTGTTTAGTTGCGTGCTGTTTAGTTGCGTGCTGTTTAGTTGCGTGCTGTTTAGTTGCGTGCTGTTTAGTTGCGTGCTGTTTAGTTGCGTGCTGTTTAGTTGCGTGCTGTTTAGTTGCGTGCTGTTTAGTTGCGTGCTGTTTGTTTGTTATGTGCTCAACCATTTTGTGTTAACTATTTTTGTTTCACTGGTTTCTTTCACATCTTTGTGTTCAGGTTTGCTTTTTGTTTCCGTCCCCAGTTTTGTGGGGATTGTTTTCTGTTGCTCCTGGAATTAAATACTTCATTTACATTGACCTGCTAGTGTACTACCTTTCCCTTGCTTGGTATTTTCTTTCTACATTTTTTTTTGTTGCACATTTTGGGACGTAACAATCAGTCAGTTATTATGCCTATTTTTAGATTGGATCATCCTGCTGAATACTTAATTCCCCGTAAAATACCAGCATGTACACTACCGCTCAAAAGTTTGGGATCACTTGGGAATTTTTTTCTTGGTAATCGTGCCATGAAGTCCAGCGTCCTGAAGTCGCCGCTTCACTGTTTTGATACTGACATTGGTGTTTGATGGCTACTATTTAGTGCAAGCGAAGTGACGATCTTAAACTACACACTCTCAGATATTTGTCTTCTTGCACAGTTGTGCATCGTTTTTGTGTCCTTGTTAGACCCAGTTTGTGCTGCCCTCTGAAGGAAGTAGTTAACAGCATGGTAAGAGGTTTTAGTTTAGATTTTTAGATGGGTTTTCTAATAATCTATTAGCCTTATAAAATGATTAACTTGGATTAGCAGCCATACCAGTAGATTGATGCCGAGGACTGACAGTTGTTGATAGTAGGCTTCGATGCAAAAATGTAGATCGTTCTTTGAAAATCATCTGATTAAATTTAATTGTTTGTAAAATGGATAAAAATGTTTGAAATACATGAAAATGTGTTTTTCTTTGGAAAAAAAAAATTGCAAGTGATCCCAAACTTTTGAGTGGTAGTGTACCTCAGTAGTCCTCCAGTCCACAGTGTGGCACTATAGTCTCTTTTATGTGTACCTACACCCTCCTTCGTTTTGCTTCAAACACCATCAAATATGAATACAGTACATGTGTGTGAAGTAGGAGCGTGTTTAATTAATCTCCCTTGCAGTGTTGCATGCTTCTGAATCCGCTCCATCACGGATGCCACTTTTACTGAGATCTTTCTAGATCTCCTTTTTGAAGATTATACCTCGTGTTTTCTCTGCTTTTTGATAGTGTCCCCTGCAACGGTTTGCTGATGGACTAGTTGAAAACATTTCCACCTTAAAATGAAAGCCAAGATCAATAGACTATATACACACACAAAGGAAAAAGTATTATTTTTCATCCTCAAATGTATAATGGATATCATTCCTTATTTAATACTTTGTTCAGGTTCTGTGTAAGGCACAAAGGGAAATATTTCCTCTGTTAATGCTAGGAAAAAAAGATCATTACACAGCAGAGAAAAGAGCTGGAATTGAGCATCTCACTCCTGTATTATACCACAATACAGTTAATCTTCTGTAATTATAAAGCTTACAGACATTTACATATTAATCTGCTTGGCCGGCCACAATCAAGGTGTTTTAAATCAAGAGCGGAGGTTAATCGGAGAGAGCGCAGCAAAGGAGAGCAGATAAGCACGGAGGGAAGATGATGGTCGTCACTTCAGGTGCAGCCTTATCGGCAATGGCGGCGGCGTGCCGGAGAGGACCTTTTTTTCTTATGTAATCTGTGATTTCATTCTGCCTGCGTATCAGATGATTGTCTGCTAGAAGAAAAAGCCATTTTGAGTGGAGCGGGGCGGCGTGAAAAGGATCGTCTCCCCAGCAGCTCACCCCTCCATGTCGAACCAGCCGCACGGCGCCGAAGGTCAGCGGAATTATTGGGTGGTGGCGGCGCAAGACAATGATACGGCCTTAACCCTCATTTAGAGGTGCCGTTTTCCCACCTGACCCCCCCTCCTGCTAAAGTGTTATTTTTCCATGTTATGAAATGTGATAGCTCTCTGGTGAAACAGGAGTCTCCAGTTAGGGAGGTAATGTGCAGTACGTGCCAGCGACGGCACGCCGGGGGGGCCCTCGCCTCGCCTCTAAAGACGACGCTCGTTTAACACCCCGCTCGGCTCGGCTTGGCCGGCTGGGCATTCGGCGCACGCACGGGCCCGGAGATTGCCCACTTAGTGGAGATGATGATAATGTCGCTGTGAATTTCACCCAAACGTGTCGTTTTGAAAACACACAGAGGAGCTGCATCGTGACCATGTGATTGTGGGGGGGAGGATGGTTGGAGCTCAGTGTAAACGTTTACAGTCAATAATTGATGACGAGCAGTGATTAAGTGGCCATGAAGATCATGTTCCTAACGCTTGTCCGGCAATTAAAAAGCCAACTTTTACCTGGTGGGTGTGGTGTTAATAAGTCAGGTGGAAAAAAAAAATCATGAATGGATAATGCCTCATTAATTTCCTGTCATATTTTCATTAACGCGATGCAACTCCAGTCGGGTGCTGAATAACTCAGTGCTCCTTGTGTAAATCTAGTGTCACACTCAGCCGAAGGGTCTAAAACCAGTGGTTTGGAAACATTTGTCAGCCATCTACCAACAACATTCTGCCTCAGGAGAAATGATATAAACTGGTAATGAGGTGTTTCCTAAGCTTGTACTGATCATTCCCAACCATTCGTTCATTCATTTTCTACCACTTATCCTCACGAGGGTCGCGGGGGGTGCTGATGAGAGGTGGTGTACACGCTGGACTGGTCGCCAGCCAATCACAGAGCACATATAGACAAACAACCATTCACACTCACATTCATACCTATGGACAATTTGGAGTCGCTAATTAACCTAGCATGTTTTTTTTTGGAATGTGGGAGGAAACCGGAGTACCGGAAGAAAACCCATGCATGCAAACTCCACACAGAGATGCCTGAGGGTGGGATTGAACTCGGGTCTCCTAGCTGTGAGTTCTATGCGCTAACCAGTCGATCATCTTTTAAAAGCAATGGCGACACCATCTACGGACTGACCATTAATCCCCTCAAGAGAAAAAAAATTGGTGTAGCAAACTGCAGAGGTCTGACCAAATCCGGGTCGACACATCTTTAGATAGTACCGCCACTGAAAGATGAAGTTTCAACGCCGAGACAATCGAAGCCCCCACCTCCAAATCCTCAGCACGACTCATGTTCACCCTCTAGGGCCTTGGCTTTGTACAAGGGTGGAGAGCCTCTATGTTACGGAAACCAGACAACACCCACAGAAGACAAATTGAGGCATATTGACAGCAGTGGGGACGGGGCGGAAGCCTTTTTGTCCTTGGCGGTAACTAGGGAGGATCCTCATGGTACTAGTCTATGGTCTAGTGGTGGGTAACCCTGGTTTAAATGCTTACAAAGGTGGATGACACCATCAGGAAGTGGAGGGAAAAAAGAGCAGTACTCCGAGAATCAGGTCCGAACTCCATCAGCAACCAATTCCCTTCTGGTCCCTGGGTTTTGGCTCTGTTCACAAACCAGGGGGCATCCACGGAGCATCAGGATCAGACACACTGATGGGTATTAGCAGGAACCGTGATGAGTTGGCAGACTTTCTGCCTGGATGGACATTGAGGAGGATCTGCAGATCCCCTCAAATATTTCAAAAGCTGGCTCAGCCTTACTCATGGTACCAGTCCATGAGGCGGTGGTTGGTACCCCATAAGACCACGCACCACCAGGAAGTGGTAAAAATATGTGTGCCAACCCTGATTAGTCCCTTCAAAATGTGGAACACAACTCCAACGTGGGGTCAACAAATCCTCAGCATCACTCTTGTGTGGCTTTCTTGAAAGGGGGGTGTCTCTTTGGGTCCCTTCTAATTGGGGCACTGACAGGTAGCCTCTATTAAAAACGGGTACCCACAAATCTACTCACATCCCACAAATGCAATGCAGAATCAAGACAATTAGCTAGACCAACCGACTCCTTCCATTGTCCTCCGTCATTCCCCCATCGTTTCCCCACTAATAGAGGCATGGGTCCCACTTATTAGATGTGATTATCCACCCGGAGCTGCATGTAGATGACTTTTTATTACAGTGCACCAGCACCATTTAGACAGAAAATGTAATTCAATGTTGTAACTTCAGATATAAATCTGCATTTAGAAAGCAGAGTCCCACTCTGGTGGCTGCTTGTGATATGTCAGCTGATTGTTTAATCAGGCAGACGAGCCCCGGCAGCCACACAAGAGGACAGGCTAAAAGTACAAAGGGCTTCTTATTATAGAAAATCCCCCAGAATAGCCAACGGTGGGGATATGCTAATAGAGCGATACCTCTCTTTGGCATGGCAATTACAGAAATGATTGTGGACTACTGTACGCATGTACAATCCATATACAGTGGATCCCTGTTTATTAGTGATTCAGCATTCATAAAATGGCATATTTGCAAATTTTTGATGAAAGAAAAAAAATTTTATTTGTGGAAATTTTTTTCTCGTTGACCTCCATGGCTAAATATTGACTGACTCGCAAAGAAAGTAGTCATGAATTGAATGAGTTTGATATTTACACAATAATACAATTTTATATTTTTATAGTAATTTATAAGCCACAAAGCATGCTGGAAAGCACACTTGCCCACATGTTCCACAGGCGAGAGGTGTTTGGTTTGATGACCTCCTGTTGGTTTGGGTGTCCCAATTACTTTTTCATCATTTGCAGATTGTGTGAAAAGGAAACTTACAATTACACTGTTATTAACACACACACATTTATCTACCCAATTGCCTCAATCGGCTGAATATGACGACTGGCTTGGGGAATGACCTTCAGACAGAGGACGAGTCCTTATTTTGTGGTTCCCTCCTCCTCCGTCTACCCCTCTTTTTGAGTGGGTGTTGACCTTGCTGTGCTTCTGTGAGCTACATCTTGTCACACAGTGAACAGGTCATTGGAAACCTGGTTTTGTTGCCTTTTTTGAAAGAGCCCATGATGGCTCAGGTGATAAGCAGAATGGGGGTGGGATGCTTTTATTGTGAAAAATGTAAAAAGAAAAATCAAAAACGTGATGGACACGGGGTCATACATGGTGTTGAAGTCGTGTTACAGGATTTAATCCATACGTCATCGTAGTTGTTAGAAGACAAGAAATTCAATTGAGAGCAGACCTTCGTCAAGGTGGAAAAGATTTTGATCTGCAGACGAACACTATGGATTCCTGGTAAGGAACAGTTCAAAACATATATGTATCCAACAAATGATAGGAAAGTGCTCTGTTGAGTCTTAGTAGGGGGTTATAAAAACAAGCAAACCAAAATAACATGGGAATTTAGCAGTGCAAAATGTGGCTTAGTACTAGGCGGTCCGAGGTTTGCTGTGGTTGGTCTCCACTTCCATTTTCATCCACTCCTATTTGCATACTCTTAAATCATAAAGGTCACTTGACAACTCTACGTTTCAGCTACCTTCACATATTTTCTATGGGATTAACGTCCATCGTCTGGCCAGGCCACTCCAGGATCTTAGTATTCTTCCTAAGACACGTTCTCTACCCGTTTGCTTTGGGTCAGTGTCATACTGGAAGAACCATCCACAGTCCATTGTCAGCATTGAGGCTAAAACCAGGAGGATCTCATACAGGATTCAGCACGAGCCTTCACTGTACATATTCCCGATGACCTCATACAGGATACCATATCCTCTCCCCTTATTTGGAAGTCTGTACCAAAATGTAATGGGTTCATTCTATGTGTCCATGTGAAACTTCCGTGCAACTCTCTGTAATCCAGCAAAATAACCGACAAACTAAAAAGACTGAAAACAAAACCTTTCAATTTACTTTCCTCTTTTGAAAATAAGTCGGTATATGTTAATGATGTTTCGGGAGGGAAATTAAACTAAATTAAGGGTTTCTTTCCAAAGTGCCGTCTCTGGGACGGGATTTAAATTTCATTATGTGCACAGATATACAAATCCAAGCTATGGCAAGGGTGCACACATACACAGTCTGGAAATGTCTTCTTTTATCGTGTGTGTGTGTGTGTGTGTGTGTGTGTGCTCTCCAAACAAAAGCTGGCATCTCCCATGGTCTGCACAAATGTTTGTCTAATGTAAACCACCATATAGGAGCATCTAATTAGGGGGTGTCAGGCTGCATGTGGCTAAGAAATCTCAGCCAACTGTCAGCCAATTCGGCTGATACCCAATCAGTAGGGGGGGAGGATGGAAAGAGAGAGGGGGGGCTCGAACCAAAGAGGCTTCATATGGGTGGATAGTGGGGGGCAATTAATGGCCAAGGTGGAGCCACTCGTCGGCTAGCCATGCATGTTGAGACTCTGACCCCTCCTTGTTATGTGCTACCGTCCTGTGGCACTTTTTGGTAATTAGGACCCTGAACGCAACAGCCGAGGCCCCCTAGCTACCTTTCGGTGACACATGCTGGGTAAGCAGTAGCACAAAGGTGGGTCCTTTCCAACAGGGCTTTGGTGGATCCTCAAATAGAGACCTCCACCCTTTTTATAGACTCCATATCTCAATTAATTGTAGTTTATAGCAAGTCTATCAAAGAACATAATACAGTCCCATACGTCCCAATTTTTTTTTTTTTCTGGAGCATATTTTGTGGTTGTTTCAGCTAAAAAAAATCAGTTTCTGCTCGGAAATTAAAAAAAAAATGAAACTTGTATAAAAACCTAATAAAAAATTGGACACTCCCGAATTACTTGATACAAAACGGGAAAAATGTCAAAACAACCACGTGGGTAAGATTGTTTGGATTGCCACCAGGGGTTGGACATCCTAAGAAAGGTCACGGTGACCCAGCATGGGTCGGTGTCATCCTCATTAAAAAAAGCCCTTCCTCTAATTAAGCAATCGAGAGAAGGACAAGGCACTCCCGACCGCAGATTTTGGGGGAACCAGGGGTGAGGTCGAGCATGAATAGCGGTGGATACAACTTGAAAGGGGCAAAGAGAGGGCATGAAAGGCTACGGAAGAGACCAAGTAAAGGTGTTTTCTAAAGCAGCTCCCCTGATGTTGATGATTAGTGCATGAAAACTACAAGAGGAATGCAGTGTTTTCTTTTGTTACCCTACCGAAAAACCCACGATTCACTTTGCATAAACAACAACAACAACAATAGCAAGGCAGCCTCTTCAGTTGAAAAGCACACACAATGAGCTCAAGGCTTGCTCATAACATCTCATTATACTTAATGAGCGCTGTGTGTTTACAATGTGTAGCTCCATAGACCTAGCAGTGTTTACCCATCCCCTCCTCTCAATGGAGATCACTCAACACACACACACACACCAAAAAAACAAAGGAGGATTTGTTTAGCCAAGGGCTGTGTTTCTTCCCATCTGGATCACAAAGCTCCATCTAGCAAGGTTAGCGCTATCACCCCCAATTGAACGGGAATGATCACCATCTAATTGGATTACAAAGCAGAACGATTAGGTTAGATACAGTTTTTCAATGTAAAACAAAACCTCCAAATCGGTAAAGGCAAAGTTGCATTTACTTTGTTTACTTGAAGCACTTGTGAGAAAGGACAAAAAACTATAATTTAAAATATATGCACAAGTAAAATTATTATTGTGCATACGCCCATACAGCAAAAATGAATAAATAATACAAAACAGTGGAATAATTGTGCACCAAATGCATTTTGGTACCTCCACACACAGTGTCGCTAAAACTGAATCTCAATGTGATCTATTTTCCGAGTGAGTTGTCTTCTTTTTCATCAAAATTAATTAAAGTGACACAAATTCAAAATCTAGAAATATGGCGTAATGTCCTATCATACATATTATGATCCGTTTGTCTAAGCCAGGGGTCTCAAACACGCGGCCCGCCGGGCCAA
Organism: Doryrhamphus excisus; assembly: GCF_030265055.1. NCBI lineage: Eukaryota > Metazoa > Chordata > Actinopteri > Syngnathiformes > Syngnathidae > Doryrhamphus > Doryrhamphus excisus. Next base: position 19,624,618 of record NC_080477.1, on the reverse strand, counting down.
ATGTGGCCCGCAGGACACTAGTTTGAGCCCCCCACCTTGATATGAAAGTTTAATGTTAGTGTGGCCCAGAAAAAAATATTACGTTTGATTAATGTTCATGTTAAAGGTTAAATAACTGTTAATAGTTATCCTCCCTATCCGTGTGGAAGTGGTAAGTTTTTCAGCTATTTAAGTTTAAAGGAAATAACTTGAAGGCTACCGTTTAGGTCGGTAGCGCTCTAGTTTGCGAGTTAGCATGTGTCTCAAGACCCTGCAGTTGCGCAATATGTTGTAAATAAAAGTTGTCTTCGGACGAGAGGCGGGGTACACCCTGGACTGGTCCCCAGCCAATCACAGGGCACATATAGACAAACAACCATTCACACTCACATTCATACCTATGGACAATTTGGAGTCGCTAATTAACCTAGCATGTTTTTGGAATATGGGAGGAAACCGGAGTACCCGGAGAAAACCCATGCATACATCCACAGAGATGGCTGAGGGTAAAATCGAACCCGCGTCTCCTTGCTGTGTGGCCTGCATGCTAAACAATCATGCACCGTGCAGCCCCTCTACTAGCTGTTACGTGAAATTTTTTTAACAATAAACAATAGAATTGAGATTTCAGTAATAAATCCTCTGCTGTCATGAAATATAGGTTTTCCTTCAAAAATAAACAGTAGTCATACTTTATTTTAACATGCAAATTGGATTTAAAAAAAAATTAAAATATGTGCTGACTGTGTCACACTTTTGGTACCCCTCAAAATTTCTGATAAACTAAATATTTTTAATAAAAAAAATAAATATTTGTAATATTTTTTTACTAGATGTCACAACTGTTTCGTGTCTCTGCAGCTTTGATGCTATAAGCTTTATTTTAAGATGTGTAGCGAAGCCTGCCTTTTTAAAGTTTTTTGTTCTACAAAGTGATGATCCGTGAAGTGATGTACCAATCTATCTTGGGGTGCTTCATATCCATGAAGAAAGATCCCTGTCCCTGTGGTTCCCCCCATTCGGTTCTCATAACCATGCTCCCGTGACACATATTAGTCAGAACATCATTAAAAAGTCACACTTGAGTGTCAAACAGGTAGAAAGAATTAAGACAAAGTTATCGCTAGGAGTACAATGCATACCTGACTGAGTGTGTCATATTCAGTAATTAATGAATACAGTACATTAAAAAAAAAAGCAGATTATCAACACCTAAGATCCATGAGTGAAAAGCTGTAGGAGAGTTATGCTTGGTGTCTTCTCATCTTAATCACTTTTAAAGGAAGTGCGGTACTGAAGAGGCTGATTGAGTCTCACACCACGTGTTAATCTCTCATTCAAAGATGATCTCATGGCAGAGTGGCAAACGCCATGACACATCCAGGCGTGTAATAACCTTTTGTTTACAAAAAAACAAAAGAGGGGTTGGGCGGCACAACATGTACAACCTATTGCATTCTTTTAAAAAAAAGGGCTGCGCTATTAATTGCTTACTGGGGACAATAATGACAAACAAAATACTTATATATAGTGATACTTGTGATTTACCCAATAAATGTTACCTACACATTTAGATTGCTAACATTAGCATGCAAACACGTAGCATAATAGAGTTTATATGTGTCCCACTATAACAATGCTGCTATCATCATCGCTAACATGTTAAAATTAGCATGCTAACACCCAGCATGATTGCAATAAGTCTTTATATAATTGTCTACAAAATAAAATGGCTAGAAATGCTATGTTAATCTTAACATGCTAACATCTAGCATGATACTGCTAAATGTTTACAATGTATGTGTCTACCCATGAAAATAGTCATGTTCACATGCTAACAGCTAGCATGATACTACTAAATGTTTATAACGTATGTCTGCACACGAAAATAGTAACGTTAACATACCAACACCTAGTATGATACTGCTATATGTTTACAACGTATGTGTCTACCAATGAAAATAGCCATGTTAAAATGCCAACACCTAGCATGATACTGCTAAATGTTTACAACGTATGTGTCTACCCATGAAAATAGTAATGTGAACATGCCAACAGCTAGCATGATACTGCTAAATGTTTACTACGTATGTGCCTACCCATGAAAATAGTCATGTTAACATGCTAACACCTAGCATGATACCGCTAAATGTTTACAAGTGGTAAGTTTTTCAGCTATTTAAGTTTAAAGGAAATAACTTGAAGGCTACCGTTTAGGTCGGTAGCGCTCTAGTTTGCGAGTTAGCATGTGTCTCAAGACCCTGCAGTTGCGCAATATGTTGTAAATAAAAGTTGTCTTCGGACGAGAGGCGGGGTACACCCTGGACTGGTCCCCAGCCAATCACAGGGCACATATAGACAAACAACCATTCACACTCACATTCATACCTATGGACAATTTGGAGTCGCTAATTAACCTAGCATGTTTTTGGAATATGGGAGGAAACCGGAGTACCCGGAGAAAACCCATGCATACATCCACAGAGATGGCTGAGGGTAAAATCGAACCCGCGTCTCCTTGCTGTGTGGCCTGCATGCTAAACAATCATGCACCGTGCAGCCCCTCTACTAGCTGTTACGTGAAATTTTTTTAACAATAAACAATAGAATTGAGATTTCAGTAATAAATCCTCTGCTGTCATGAAATATAGGTTTTCCTTCAAAAATAAACAGTAGTCATACTTTATTTTAACATGCAAATTGGATTTAAAAAAAAATTAAAATATGTGCTGACTGTGTCACACTTTTGGTACCCCTCAAAATTTCTGATAAACTAAATATTTTTAATAAAAAAAATAAATATTTGTAATATTTTTTTACTAGATGTCACAACTGTTTCGTGTCTCTGCAGCTTTGATGCTATAAGCTTTATTTTAAGATGTGTAGCGAAGCCTGCCTTTTTAAAGTTTTTTGTTCTACAAAGTGATGATCCGTGAAGTGATGTACCAATCTATCTTGGGGTGCTTCATATCCATGAAGAAAGATCCCTGTCCCTGTGGTTCCCCCCATTCGGTTCTCATAACCATGCTCCCGTGACACATATTAGTCAGAACATCATTAAAAAGTCACACTTGAGTGTCAAACAGGTAGAAAGAATTAAGACAAAGTTATCGCTAGGAGTACAATGCATACCTGACTGAGTGTGTCATATTCAGTAATTAATGAATACAGTACATTAAAAAAAAAAGCAGATTATCAACACCTAAGATCCATGAGTGAAAAGCTGTAGGAGAGTTATGCTTGGTGTCTTCTCATCTTAATCACTTTTAAAGGAAGTGCGGTACTGAAGAGGCTGATTGAGTCTCACACCACGTGTTAATCTCTCATTCAAAGATGATCTCATGGCAGAGTGGCAAACGCCATGACACATCCAGGCGTGTAATAGCCTTTTGTTTACAAAAAAAAACAAAAGAGGGGTTGGGCGGCACAACATGTACAACCTATTGCATCCTTAAAAAAGGGCTGAGCCATTAATTACTGGGAACAATAATGACAAACACAATACTTATATAAAGTGATACTTGTGATTTATACCATAAATGTTACCCCTACATATTTAGATTGCTAACATTAGCATGCAAACACGTAGCATAATAGTGTTTGTGTCTCACTATAAAAATGCTGCTATGTTACCATGCTAGCATTGCTAACATGTTAAAATTAGCATGCTAACACCCAGCATGATTGCAATAAGTCTTTATATAATTGTCTACAAAATAAAATGGCTAGAAATGCTATGTTAATCTTAACATGCTAACATCTAGCATGATACTGCTAAATGTTTACAACGTATGTGTCTACCTATGAAAATAGCCATGTTAACATGCCAACAGCTAGCATGATACTGCTAAATGTTTACAACGTATGTGTCTACCCATGAAAATAGTAATGTTAACATGCCAAAACCTTGCATTATACTGCTAAATGTTTACAACGTATGTGTCTACCCATGAAAATAGCCATGTTAACATGCCACCACCTAGCATGATACTGCTAAATGTTTATAGCGTATGTGTCTACCCATGAAAATAGTCATGTTCACATGCTAACAGCTAGCATGATACTACTAAATGTTTATAACGTATGTGTCTGCACACGAAAATAGTAACGTTAACATACCAACACCTAGTATGATACTGCTATATGTTTACAACGTATGTGTCTACCAATGAAAATAGCCATGTTAAAATGCCAACACCTAGCATGATACTGATAAATGTTTACAAGTATGTGTCTACCCATGAAAATAGTAATGTGAACATGCCAACAGCTAGCATGATACTGCTAAATGTTTACTACGTATGTGCCTACCCATGAAAATAGTCATGTTAACATGCTAACACCTAGCATGATACCGCTAAATGTTTACAACATATGTGTCTACCCATGAAAATAGCCATGTTAACATGCTAACACCTAGCATGATACTGATAAATGTTTACAAGTATGTGTCTACCCATGAAAATAGTCATGTTAACAGGGCAACACCTAGCATGATACTGCTAATTGTTTACAACGTATGTGTCTACCCATGAAAATAGTCATGTTAACATGCCAAAACCTTGCATGATACTGCTAAATGTTTACAACGTATGTGTCTACCTATGAAAATAGTCACGTTAACATGCCAACATCTAGCTTGATACTGCTAAATGTTTACGTGTATGTGTCTACCTATGAAAATAGCCATGTTAACATGCTAACACCTAGCATGATACTACTAAATGTTTACAATGTATGTGTCTACCCATGAAAATAGTAACGTTAACATGCCAACACTTAGCATGATACTGCTAAATGTTTACAACATGTGTCTACCCATGAAAATAATCATGTTAACATGCTAACACCTAGCATGATACTGCTAAATATTTACAACATATGTGTCTACCTATGAAAATAGTAACGTTAACATGCCAACACCTAGCATGATAGCGCAATGAGGCTAAATGTCTTATTATTATTATTATTATTATTATTATTATTAGTTGAAAACTTTGATGTTGGGACAGTATGAATCGATTGACGAAATGTGTAAGTCGGTAGAACTCTTTAGATCAAAGGCATTTTGTGTTCTGGACCTTGGATCACCCTCAAAATATAATCACTTGTTCCATATCCCATTTTTCATCAATTTCTTAAAATTTTATTAAAAATCTATTTAGAATTTTTCAAGAAATTTTGAACACTTTACACGAGTACAATAACAAACAAAAAATGTTGTGGAGGTAATTAAAATAACAAAAAACTCCAAATTATATATATTTTTTAATTACATAAAATGCATGTGACTAAAAAAAAATAATATATATATATATATATATATATTTATTCCTATAAAGTTCCTATTTTCCTGCGTTCTCAAATGGAACATTTGGAGGTAGGTGACCTGTGCCCTACCCCTACCCCTAACCTGTCAAAATTAGCTATAATTAGCTATAATTAACTATAATGTGCCAATATGCAAAGGTCTATCTTATTTCTTGGTGGTTGGTGGCAGCTTGCCTTGATTCAACTGTTCATATTACCATAACCTGTGTGACTGAGAAGCCACACACACACACACATCCAAAACAAACATGATTGACTTGCAAAAAGTGCAAAAGTAAACATAAAAAAAGTGAATTGCGTGCAGACGCCAACAAACCATCTAAAGCATGAATAGACATCATCATATCATATTATATGATCTGTTGTTCCGTCTTCCCCCTTTAAGAACCATAAAAAAATGCAAAAGTCCATTAGAGCAAAAACACACAGACAGCAAACACCAAGCCCTCGCTTTTCACAACATGATTAAAAAAGAAAAATTAACAAAAAAAAAAAACAAGCTTGCGGCATCACTTTCAATGAGCCTTTCAAAGTGTGGCTGAATTAGCATATGAGAGGCTATTTACAAGCTACACTCAATTTTTCCGTGCATTTCTGCAAGAGTTCAGTCCGTCCGTCGCCGTGATGGAACAAAATGAAAAGACTGCCTCGTACTTGTTGCACGCAATTAAGCGCCGGCAAAGAGACAGTCGGGGCAGTTTAACATTTCATAGCGGCTGTAATTATTCTTTAACTGTTAGAAAGTGGCGTCCCCCAGGAGCCAATTACTTGAAAAGCGCTCATCACACGCCAGATATATACAAACAAATCCTTCAAGCACAAAGTAAATGTTTAAAATTAAAAGGGATGAGCTAGCAATCCGTTTTGGAGGGAGCTAATTACTAATAAGAGCAGCAAACCCGGTTGTATTAGATAATTATGACACCGGCGTGCACCTCAAACATGGAGGACCGCCGCTTGCGTAGCCTGCTATGGTTCTAATAGTCACTTGGGGGTGGGAGGTCAAGGTGTGTGTGTGTGGGGGGGGGGGGGTCATGCTCATTTAACAGGGGTGTTATTGGACAATTTGGAGTCGCAAGGGGAAGACTATAATCATAATAATCTAAAAATAAATGAAAATAAGAAATTTTTAAATTTAAATAAAATTATTAAAAATATAACAAATACAGATATTCTAAACAAAATTGTATTAACCCTAAAATAAATAAATAAATATATTTTTTAATTTAAATAAAATTATTAAAAACATAACAAATACAGATAATTCAAAATAATATTTTAATAACCCTAAAAATAAATGAATATATATTTTTTTAATTTAAATAAAATTATTAAAAATATAACAAATACAGATAATTCAAAATAAAATTATAAAATAAAATAAAATAAAATAAATTTATTAACCCTGAAAATAAATGAATATATATACTTCTTAGTTTAAATAAAATTATTAAAAATAAACCAAATACAGATAATTCAAAATAAAATATTATTAACCCTAAAATAAATGAATATAATTTGTTTTAATTTAAATAAATTGATTAAAAACATAACAAATACAGATAATTCAAAATACAATTTTATTAACCCTAAAAATAAATGAATATATATTTTTTTAATTTAAATAAAATGTTTAAAAATATAACAAATACAGATAATTAAAAAAAGTTTTATTAACCCTAAAAATAAATGAATATATATTTTTTAAATTTAAATAAATGTATTAAAAATATAACAAATACAGATAATTCAAAATATTTTATTAACCCTAAAAATATCAATCTGTTGCTGTACACCAAGATGCCACCTTTCTAATTTGACACGACCTTGCAGATAAAAAGTTGTTTCTTTGTGTACTGTGGCTATCCTCGCTGCCAAGTGCCCACTTAACACCGAACAAGCACATGTTACTTAATAAATGAGCAGCGTATGCATGTATAAACAAGGCTGTCAGTGTGACAGCAAGAGAGCGAGAGAGAGTGAGAGAGAAAAAAAAGCTGTCTACAAATCCCATTTGGGGCTGAATATGGAAAGTTACCAAAAATAGTGTTAATACTACTAATAGGATGTTCCACTCTAAATAGGAGGCTCGTGTTAATACCCAGATTTTCATTCATAGCTGGAAATTGTAGTTTGAAATTACAGTTTAACGCTGGAGATTTTTCCAAAAAAAATAATAATAACAAGGGAGGAAAAAAATCCACACACACACCAGAAAATGACTAGCGAGCAGCGCCTCAGTCTGCCATTGTCAGCCAATTACTATGCAATCTCTTTCTTATGACTGAATAGCTCACTGTTAGCAAATAATGAAAAGGCAATTATGGCAAAGCTGTGTTCATATTACCCTCTTCATTTTATGCAGGCTGTAATTATTGTCAATCCTAGAGGCTTACTCTAGCATGTAAGAGGCAGCAGGGAAGAAAATGGAGTGGGCTGGTGCATGGCAAATTGGAAATGTCACAGCTACCTACTTCTTTTTTTTTTTTTATCAGTACTGCTAGACCTTTTTTTTTTATACATCTGTGTGTGTGTGTGTGTGTCAGTGTGCATTGCTCCAAAGTGTCCACACACTTAGCACTGGGATATTTATTTACACATCATCCTTACTAGTGTGGACATAAATACACATGACATACACAGATACATGTGCACACCTCAAGCTATTAGAATAGCCTATTGGTGGTGTGAGAAATAAAGAAATAAATAAAAGTAGAGATGAAGAAGGGTGCACACACACATATTCCCTATGTCCCCCACCCTTATGAAAACAATGACTCCCAAAAGACCGTTTTTTTTTTTTTTTTCCTCCTTTTTCCAACCTGCCAGTCTGGCAAAAAGCAAAGCGCTGGCTGGATGTATTCCTTTTGCCTTGGCCCTCATTAGTCGTCTCCATGCTGTTCAGTAATGGGGAGTGGCACATAAATGATTCCCTTTATAGAGTTTGATGTGGCACACTGAGGAGGGCCGCAGCCTCCGTATGGACAGCACACACACACACCCCGGGATGCTGGAGGAGTGGGAGGGGCAAGGCTTTTTAGATAGAAGAGGTTTTGAGTGTGTGTGTGTGTGTGTGACACGCATGACAAGCATTCGAGCCCATGTTGACATTCATTCTAATAGGTAGCCATGACCCTTAAAAAAACACATTTAATCAATGTGCCCCTGAAGTGGCATAAAGCAGAGCTTTGTAATTAGAGACGATAAAGGCCCAATAGAGCATCAGGACTGTACCCCCCAAACCCATCATTCAGGATGTTAAATTAAAAAAAAAGCCCTAAAAGGACAGGATTTTAGCTTTAAAAATGTTTTGTTATTGATGCATTATGATTAAAATGAACGCAAATTTAATAATTGAAAAATTATTTAAAAACATTATTTTATTATATATGATTTATTATTTTTATTATAAAATAATATCATAATATTATTTTAAAAATATTTAGGGTTTTAATATATTTTTATTTTTATTATATATTTTTATTTCATGTTTTGTTAAATCTAAAAATCTTAAAAATTGTATCCTTCTGTTTCTTTCTATTTTCCAAACACAGTTGATTCCATTTTAACTTAACTTTTTTTCATGTTGAATTCATATTTAGAATATTCAGAAAGCTGAATACAAATGTAAATAATGGAAAGTTATATTTTGATTGATGTAAGAAATGCACTGTAATGTTTCATATATTACAGTGAAAAATAATAATAATAATAGAAAATCATATTTTCTATTATTCATTTTTTATTTTAATTCATTTATTGAAATTATTTTTGAACTGAGGCAAAATGAGTGCCTTCATGGTTTTTTTTAATATATTATATATTGTAAACATCTGCATGTGGGGCCCTGTATTTACTTAGTATCGTATCACTACCAAAAATTGCTAAGCATTAATTGTCGGTACAGTTTTAACAGATGTTCTACGATGGTGACAGCTCGTCATGTATTTCCTTTCCTCCCACTTCCTGTGCTACTATTTGTCCCACGGAAGCAAGCCTCGCTCTGTTTGTGTTTAACAAGAGTCTCGGGGTGGGGTGTAAAAGTGTATTTCTAAAAGCTGTCACATGACTTCACCTGGAATGTAACAAGTGCACTGCGGCACGCAAACAAAACAAAAAAGGACGAGCCGAAGAGGAAACATCACAAAAGGATCATGGAGAAGAAAAGCCAACTCCTTAAGTTTTTCCCAGCGACTCCGGTGTGCCTGCAGCTTACCACGGCGCCCCCGCCTGCTGCCTTCCAGAAGAAGGGCTGGAGAAGGAAACAATGTAGTCATTACCAGTCACTTTTGTGTCACTTTGGCAGGCGGCGTCATCCCCGCTACTCGCCGTGTGATGTCTACCTCGGCGGTAAACAAAAAAAAAATACAAAAAAAATAGGCAGCAATTTAGTCTACGACATCGCTGTCTGATTTGTGGTGACAAAATGCGAAGGAGAAGCTACAGTGTTCCATCAAAGGTCGCTACCTTCTTTTTGGTTCCAGATCTCGCTACAACGACACAACCTGCGATGACAACACCCGCATTACACAATTGTGTAGCTGGTGTGTGTCACGAATCATAAACACGCCTCGAAAGTTACACAAAACCAACACTACTGCCAACCGCTACGCAGTTGTGTGCTGGGGGAGACGCCTAAAGGACGCCACAAGCCTGGACAAGCTGCTGAGGAAGGCAGGCTCTGTCGTTGGCACTGAGGTGCTTTTCCATTATGGACAACCAGCATCATCCAAAGCACAGCATCATCAGTTTCTGTGGCAGATTACTATCACTGCCCTGCTCCACTGAAAGACTGAGCAGATCATTCCTACAAAGTCAATGTGATCTGTTTCCTATCTGTTTATTCTTATATTATTTTCTTCTCCCTCATTTTGATATTTTTGCAGTGCAATTGCAGATTAATAAAGTATTATTCGAGAAAAAAAATCAATGATTTGATTTTTGAAAATAGTGCGAGTTTTATTCTTTTACTTTTACTTTTTTTTCCTATTTTTTTAATATTCTTTTACTTTTTTCATCTGATGGAATTTCCTTAATTACGACTACAAAAATATATTTTTTATTATTCTTTAATAGTATTTTATTCACCTTTCCAGGAACGGGAAAAAAAGAACAGGCTAGAAGAACACACAAGCATGGATTTCAACATGCAACCAATTTGAATTAAAAATACTAAATAATAAGTCTGTAGCACTTAATCTAATATCTAACATAAAATAATCAGATAATATACTTAGATACTACTAGTATACTAGCAATAACAATAATAAAATAATACAAATATTTATCATCATAATAATACTAATAGAGAAAAAAATGTAAAACTAATAATAAATAATATTTAATAATAATAATAAATAATGTTACATAAATAAATTGTCATCTTAATGCTATTTGAAGATAATAAAAATACAAAAACAACAAAAACAGTAATCATACAGTAATACTAATCTCAAGGTCACACTCAAGTTCACCAATAGTAATAACTACACAAATTACTTAAAATAAAAAATTATAATAAGACAATATTAATAAACTAATAATACTTACAAAAAATATTTAAAATGTAATAAAAACAACAACAGTGATAACAATAATAATGGTCCGCACGGTGGACTAGTGGTTGGCATTTCAGGAGAGCTGGAAGATCTGGATTCCACTTAAGAAAATTAAATTAATATAAATAATAGACTTTTTTTTTCAACCCGACCACTCGCTCCCAAAGATGTATTTATACCACTCTTAGGTTTTTTCATGCAAGAGGCACAAAGAGGTGATGATGCAACTCCACCATCAAAGAGATCATGATCGGTGCTTTTTTTAACCTGAAAAAAACAGCCACACCTTTAACAGTTACAGTACTATTAATACTGCAGTACAGTATATTGATACAGTTATTCCTCTTGATTAGCTGCCATTGCCTACTGCACAACTTGGGTGTCATGTCTATTGTGGAGATATTACTGCGAAAGAGCAAGTAGCCCCCAGCTACAGTAATCCCCTGTTAATCCTGACCTAATGAGACCAAGCATGGGAGAAGAATCGCATTTAGAGTGCATGGAAATGATAACGTCCACGTCACGAGCCACACCCCCACAAGCTAATGACATCCAATACAAGTTTCTGAAAAATGTCTGCAATAAAAAGAATGAACACTTAAAGTGGACGCAAGCACAGCTCTCACATCAGCGCTTGCTATTATAGTTAAGGTAGAATGTTTCAGATTTTCCGGTGGTTAACTTCTTTTTATTCCTGTGGCATCGGCAACATTACACGTCCGTCAGTTAGAAATGTGGGTTTTATTGTGGTTAACTTTTTTTTACACTTGTATGAATGTGAAATGCATTACGGTGATGGCCTCTATTAAAACATTAAGCCTCTGTCACACGTCTTCTAAGTATTTTTAGTTTATTTTAGTTTTATTAGACATTCAACTCATTTTCGCACTTACATGAAAACAAAGTATGATTCATAAATTTAATTTTTTCCTTGAACATGACTTTTCTGCCGCATATACTCAGAGGCTGAGTAGTTTTGTTTTATTTTACTTTTGCTAGACAGTGGTTCACTTTTTTTTACACTTGTATGAATATGCAATTCATTACGGTGATGGCCTCTATTAAAACACTAAGCCTCTGTCACACATCTTCTAAGTATTTTTATTTTATTTTAGTTTTATTAGACATTCAACTCATTTTCGTACTTACGAAAATTGGCGGCGTTCTGCATTTTCTTTGAACATGACTTTTCTGCCGCACATACTCAGAGGGTAAGTAGTTTTGTTTTATTTTACTTTTATTAGTGGTTAACTTATTTTTTTTTACATTTATTTGACTGTTAATTCATTCGGTACCAAAGATGCATTTATTAGTGATGTTCTGATCAGGGTTTTGTGATGCTGATATTTATCCCAATAATCCATGAGTGAAATCGTCCGATACCGATGTTCTTCCAATGCGTGCATGGATTTTCTCCGGGTACACGGGTTCCTCCAACACATCCAAAAATATACACTTGAGTTTATTTGGCGACTCTAAATTTTACATAGGTATGAATGTGAGTGTGAATGGCTCTTTGTATATACTATGTGCCCTGTGATTGGCTGGCATCTTCAAAGTATTTTTATTTTATTTTAGTTTTATTAGACATTCAACTCATTTTCGCACTTACATGAAAACAATAAAGTATGATTCATGAATTTGACGGCGTTCTGCACTTCCTTTAACAAGACTTTTCTGCCACACATACTCAGAGGGTGAGTAGTTTTGTTTTATTTTACTTTTCTTAGACAGTGGTTAACTTTTTTGTACATTTATTTGACTGTTAACTCATTCGGTATCAAAAATGCATTTATTAGGGATGTTCCGATCAGAGTTTTATGATGCCGATATATCTATCCCGATAATCCATGAGTGAAATTGTCCGATACCGATATTCTTCCTATGCGTGCATAGATTTTCTGATTGGCTCTTGTGATTGGCTGGCAACCAGTCCAGGGTGTACCCCGCCTCTCGCCCAAAGACAACTGGAATAGGTGAGGAAAGCGGTATAGAAAATGGGTAAACGGATGCACAGGGGCCCGAGTGACTTGAGTTCAACCCTACATCATCCTTGAGGGAGACGGGTGACAAAAGTGACAATTATGAAAAAGGATTCTCACGTTTTAAACCCCGTCAACTAGCATAACAGGAGTAATAAGTGTGTATATAAGCAGATAAGGTGTGCTATCAGACTGATAATTAAGGTCGCAGCTCTACACACGCACACACACATTCACACACACACACATTCACACACGCTCCAGACTTCCACGACTGTCAGATTCGAGAAGGTCCTTAATTTGTGTGACTAGCTAGAGTTTCACTAGCTAATGAGATAGGGCTAATTGCCATCGTTACTGTAATCTCCTGAGGCAAACATGTTTTAAACATACACTCAAGTGATCACACTTAAAAACCTGCCAGCAGAGCTAAAGGTCATTAGCAGCAATGTGATGTCACGGCCAGGCGAGGAGAGCACGAGTTAAAACGCTGCCGAGGTTCACAGAGGTTAAAACATTCATTTGCTAATTCCAGGATGCGTGTTGCCAAAAGAAAACACGCTGTAATTACGAGAGAGAAGGGGGGGAAAAAAATGAACAAGCTAGAAAAACACATGAGCATGGATTTCAACATGCAACCAATTTAAATTAACAATACTATATAATAAGTCTGTAGCACTTAATCTAATATCTAACATAAAATAATCAGAGAATATACTTAGATACTACTAGTATACTAGATACTACTAGTATACTCACAATAACAATAATAAAATAATACAAATATTTATCATCATAATAATACTAATTGAGAAAAAAATCCTAAAACTAATAATAGCCTGTCATCATAATACTTTTGGAGATAATAAAAATACAAAAAAATGAACATAATACAGTAATACTAATGTCGAGGTCACAATAAAGTTCACCAATACTAATAACTACACAAATTACTTAAAATTAAAAAATGATGATAATAATAAGACAATATTAATAAAATAATACAAATATGTATCATCATAATAATACTAATTGTGAAAAATTCCTAAAACTAATAATAGCCTGTCATCATAATACTTTTGAAGGTAATAAAAATACAAAAAAAAATGAACATAATACAGTAATACTAATGTCAAGGTCACAATCAAGTTCACCAATACTAATAACTACACAAATTACTTAAAATTAAAAAATGATGATAATAATAAGACAATATTAATAAAATAATACAAATATTTATCATCATAATAATACTAATTGAGAAAAATTCCTAAAACTAATAATAGCCTGTCATCATAATACTTTTGAAGAGAGTAAAAATTAAAAAAATAACATAATACAGTAATACTAATGTCAAAGTCACAATAAAGTTCACCGACACTAATAACTACACAGATTACTTAAAATTAATGATAATAATGATGATAATAATAAGACAATATTAATAAAAAATACAAATATATATAATAATAATAATAATAATTGAGAAAAAATCCTAAAACTAATTAGACTGATAATAAATGTTAATCATAATACTATTTGAAGATAATAAAAATACAAAAAAATGAACATAATACAATCATACTAATCTCAAGGTCACAATCGAGTTCACCAATACTAATAACTAAACAAATTACTTAAAATGAAAAAAATATGATGATAATAATAACACAATATTAATACACTAATAATAATCACTAGTAATAATTACTGAAAACATTTAAAATGTAATAATAATAATAATAATAACAATAATAGTGATATTGCGGACCATAATAATGGTCCGTACGGTGGGCTAGTGGTTGGCATATCAGAAGAGCTGGAAGATCTGGGTTCGACTCTCCGCTTAGTTTGCATGCTGTCCTTGTGTGTATATTTTTCCCTCCCTCATTAGACTAATTGGCGACTACATTGTCCATAAGTAAGAATAACAGTGCGATGGTTGCTTGTCTATAATCGACAAGCCCAGGGTGTACCCCGCCTCTTGCCCAAAGTCAGCTAGGATAGGCTCCAGCATACCCCTGCGACCCGAGTAAGGACATTCTGGGATAGGCTCCAGCATCCTCCATCGTGAGGATAAGCGGTAGAAATTGAATGAATAATAATACCTATCACTTGAACACACGATGGTAGTTATAGAGTGTTTTTACAGTGCTTGTTTTAACTTAGTAGTTTTAACTTAGTAGTTTTAACTTAGTAGCATTTTATATATGGAAACGAACACAAACATATACTACAAAAGAAATATTTGTGAGGAAAATACTCAATGGAGTGTAAAAATATTTTTGTATTTTGCGACATTTTGTTGTGCTACTGACCTTTTTCACAGCTGTTATGTGGACACAAAAAAGCTAATAATTCCACAGCATTTTCACAAACTAACATTTGGAGGATCTACATAAAAGGTGTCGCTATAGAGGTTGACGTTTTGTCACCCTGGTATCAATTTCGATGTATTCGCAACCAGGAAGTAGCCTACACCAACAATTATTATAAATAGTCATGAGGGATACACAATCGCCTTGCTTAAAGTACATAAAACTGCAGTAATCCTACAAAAAAATACTTGCATATGCAATTAAAATAACTACCGAGGGCCGAGCAATTGGCTGGAGCCCCCGACTACGGATCAAAGGAGAACAGTAGCTTAATGTTAGCGCTAATGTTAGCATTAGTGTTCGTATTTGTAATGGAGATGGATGGATTGCGCGGCAGGCGGCTCTCATCTGTCCACATCGAGAGACAGGTGGGGATGTCATACACACGGCGTCGAGTTACCCGGGGCGAGCCGCGATGTGCGTCAATGCCAACATTGAAAATAAACAACACAAACAAGACTGCAGGCAGGCAGATTCCTGTCACATTATTATAGAATTCAACATGTGTTATTCACTGATATTGCCAGGGCATGCTTGTCGTTATACAGCACATAAGTCAAGAGCACCGCTTTGCATGTGTTCTTTTTTGTGTGATGTGAAAATATAGTGGGGAAGTTTGCTTTAGCACCATTGGGGGAAGTTAAGCTCTGCCACCTGTTCACCAGATCCACAGGCTTTACTGAATATTCCTATAAAATCTAAAAAAAAAAAAAAAAAACACACAAAACAAAGCATTTCCTGGCCGCCTGTGACCCAGCATCTGAAGACTTGGACTATTTTTAGCTTTTGACTTGAAGTTTCAAGGCACTGTTTTTTTTAACCTCAAAGCTGGCAGAGCCACTGCATGTTGCCACGGTAATAAAAACTCAGAATAGATACCGTGGCTGTGTTCGAAACCGCATACTTACCTACTACTCGTACTAACTCTTTGAGTATGCAGTGTGTCTACACTGGTAGTATGCGAGAATTTCGCCAGAAATGTTGAGTATCATCAGTTTACTACTCACACTTAAATTACCCAGGATGCAACGCAACGTGACGTCACTGCGAATAAAAAAAAACGAGAGTATAAGTCGCATTTTTTGCAGGTACCGTATTTTCTGCACTATAAGTCGCTCCGGAGTATAAGTCGCACAAAGCCAAAAATGCATACTTAGGTCGAAAAAAAACATACATAAGTCACACAGGAGTATAAGTCGCATTTTTTGCGGGTACCGTATTTTCTGGACTATAAGTCGCTCCAGAGTATAAGTCGCACAAGGCCAAAAATGCATAATTAGGTCGAAAAAAACATACATAAGTCGCACGGGAGTATAAGTCGCATTTTTTGCGGGTACCGTATTTTCTGGACTATAAGTCGCACAAGGCCAAAAATGCATAATTAGGTTGAAAAAAACATACATAAGTCGCACTGGAGTATAAGTCGCATTTTTTGTGGGTATCGTATTTTATGGACTATAAGTCGCTCCAGAGTATATGTCGCACAAAGCCAAAAATGCATAATTAGGTCGAAAAAAACATACATAAGTCGCACTGGAGTATAAGTCGCATTTTTTGCGGGTACCGTATTTTATGGACTATAAGTCGCTTCAGAGTATAAGTCGCACAAGGCCAAAAATGCATAATTAGATAAAAAAAAACATACATAAGTCGCACTGGAGTATAAGTCGCATTTTTTGCGGGTAATATATTTTCCAAAGTACTTGACCAAAACAGACATTACGTCCTCTTGGAAGGCAAGTTCTAACAATAAAAGAATAGAGAACAGGCTGAATAGGTGTAAGATATGCTAACACAATGCTTATTCAGCTACACAAAAATTAAACATGAACAGAAAAGGTGTCCAGTGTTTATGTAACATAAACATTTTTTTCATTTATAAGTCGCTCTGGAGTATAAGTCGCAGGAACAGCCAACCTATGAAAAATAGTGTGACTTATAGTCTGGAAATTACGGTATTTATAAGGTGTTATGAATGATTTTAGAAGATCCACTGGCCTTCCACCAGTTTCTTACAATTAGAATGAAATCAAATCCTTTGATTGATGATTCCCTATGATTCCCTGAGCTAATGGTCATAATGAAGTCATCAGACCTCCGCCGACGTTAGCACCCTTCCCAGCTGCAGACCATGTTTACAAAAGGGATGTAGCGAAGAGATGCTATGTTTGCCTTGCAATCACATCTAAGCTGGAATGCGGACGAGGAGGGAGTCGGGTGGGATGGAAAAGGCCTCGCTGTGTGGGACGCGAGCTGGATGCGCTGACGGGGAGTTGCTATCGCTATTTCAAAGTGGCACTCGTGCCTCTCCGATAAATGTAACCCCAGCTGAGTACAGAGAGGGAGCCCCCGAAATAACACACAGCCAGAGCGGGTTATGTTGGATATTCATGCATTGATTCTGCAGGCAAAAATAGACAGTGTACATAGTTTGATGGCGTTCACACACGTTATGCACGCTAGCTGGTCTCCTCGTAAAAACAAACAGCTTATAAGCCAACATACTGCAGACTTTAGACTTCTTCACATGCAGGGGTGTCCAACCTGCAGCCCAGAACATTAATTTACTTGGTTAGCTATAACACAAAGCTGAAATGTGGTTGTTTTGTTCCGATAGCTTAGCATATGTTGATCAACGCTGGATTGGTTTTATATCCTTCAGGTATTTGGTAAATGTTCAAACGCCCCTGTAATGTCACTTTAAGCTTTTATTTTAAAATGCACGCACAAACATAACTCACTCAACAATGTTGCTATATCTGTCATTCACTTTATATACATTTCAACAAATGTGACCTGAAACGTTGGCATCGTTTAACACAAGAACTAAACATTCTAACAATATGTATATGTCAGAAAAGTGGAAAAAACACAATAAGTCCCCTTTAAGTAAAGGTCTGCTATTAACAGACACATAATTTTTAATTTTTAAGTACCAAAACAGGCTATTTAGAACAGATTCTATGCAAAAAAAAGCATGCTGAGAAGCAGCCTTGGCCTCCTCCCCTATACTCACAATGGTACAATCCTCATCACATGACATTGTTATGATTTGACTGCCGAGATTGACAGTCGATCAGACCATATTGTACTAGAACAGCCACAACAGACCATTAATCAGTTACCTTTTTTTTTTGAGTCGCAATAAGTTGTGTTTCTGGCTCTATGGTTATCATCACATATTGGCTTTTATGGAAATGTATGGGGATTTCAAGTGTCGAAATTCAATCACTGCTTTGCAATGCCAATGTTACTGTTGACTGAATTTATTTGAATATACTGTATGAGGCTGGCTGTTTTTTTTTGTTTGTTTTTTGTGATTTTTGTGTTTTTTTATTTTGTTTTTTATTTTTGCAGTTGAATCATACGGAACTAGGAGTGATATATCACGATATATCACAATACTGTTAACAAGGTGATATTTTTTTTTGTTTTTCTTGTAGTTAAAGATTATTTCCTGGAAAAACTGAATTACACCAGTAATATGCACTTACTAAACACATTTTTATTCCATTAGAACAGTATGTTATTCTGTATCACAAACTTTCCTCTGTAAAAACTGTGTAGCATTTGGATGAATAAAGCTTTTATGTATATCCAACTTTAAAAAAAAAAAAACATAAAAAACAAATAAATTAAATTATGTTTCAAGATCCTGCTCAAATGTTCACATTCTATTAACTGTGAAAAAAATGCAGAGTATACAGTCCCTGAACTATCCACCATCAGAACAGTATTTTTGTGGAACTAACATGTGGAACTAACTAACATCAGTAAAAAGTCCTTTTAGGATGCTTGAAATAACCATAATTTAACAAAATAGTGATATCAATTATATCAAAACCAAACGATCGGAGGTTTAAATTAAAATCAGAAATGAACCTTTGCCGTGTCTGCACTTGAATAAATACCATATACAGTCTATGATAAATACCTAAAAATATTGATATCATACTTTTTAATATCGATGCAGTATCGTGGAATGAAGTATTGCGATATATCGCAGAGACAATATTTTCTTACACGCTTATACGGAGCTGTACCAACATCAGGTCCTATTTCTCACTATCAACATCCATTAAGAGGTTATGGACCGAAAAGGTCCTGACAATATGCGTCATGAAACAGAGGCCTCCATTTATCGAGATCAGTATCGGGTTTAAACGCTTGTTAAATCCGCCCCCCCCCTGAAAAAGTCAATCTTGTGACTGTCGTCTCCACGTGAATAAAGAGAAAATAAGTCCTTTGTAGCTCACTCCTGCGCCACATCAAGCCAATCAACGAGCTTTCTCCACTCAAAGATCAAACTAATATTGACTGCTGGGGAGAAAAACACCTGAAAGATTTCAAAAAAGACTCAATTTACAGGAGCAGGGATGTGTGACTTGTATATCAGCCTCCAAAGCTGCTACTTTAATCCTATTTGCATTCATATGAATAAAGTTGGATCCCGGGAGTGCTTTTTTTGCTTTAGATTTAGACAGTCTTTGCAGGGCAGCGTCTTAAACATGGAGGCTTCTTGAGCAGGTAATGGACTCTCATGCAAACACTGACAGAGAAGGAAAGAGAATTAAATACTTCTGGTTCCCTTGGTAGACACAGAGAGAGAGAGAGAGCCACGGGCTTTCGCTTCCACGCCGACTGATTTGTGAATCTCTTCTCCTTAAACAGCTCTGCGCCTCTGTGCACACGTTTTGGGAGGGAGAGGAGAGGCGCTTCCATCCATTTGCACATTAATAAACCTCCAGAAACATTTATTCAATGTTGGGGGAGAGAATAGACGGTATTTACACGTTGAAGCTTCCCCAGGCAGGACGCACCAGGGCCACAAGGGGGGGTGGAGGGCGTGATAATGACATCATCTCTGTCCAATTACTGCTCCTGCCAATAACACTGGTAATGATGGACGGGAACACAACATTACCCTTGTTTGCATTAACACAACCACAGTCATTTGTGGCCTTCATGTGTAAAGTGCCATGAGATAACTGCTGTTGTGATTCGATGCAGCTGTATATAAATGAATAAAGTTGAAGAAGTGTATTTTATAAGAACTCTGCCTGCAATGGATTGGGTAAGACCCTCAAACAATGCACAACGATGAGCCAATTCAAGAAACAATACAAGCAGTTGATGTTTGCTAAATACAAGGATGAAGAGTCTTGAACCAGTCATGATGTGCTATATATATCACTATATTGACACTTACTATGGTACCCATTATGGCATTGGATGGTCATGTCACCTCGTAAAAGTAAATGTTTTAAAATATAAAAAATTAAAAAAAAATTACAAAGATTTTAATTTTAATTTTTTAAAATATGAAAAAAGATTTTTTATATTTTAAAAAATTAAATTTCAATTTTAATTTTAATTTTTTATATTTGGAAAACAGCAGGTTTTCCAAAAAAAACAAAAAAACACTTTTATTAAAAACGAAAAAAATTTAAAAACTTCAATTTTCTACAAGAAAACATTCCATTTTTTTATATTTAAAAAAAATTAATTTTAATTTTTATTTTATTTTTTATATTTTAAAAAATTGAAATTAAAATTATTTTTTTTGTAATTTTCTTTTTAATGTTTTATATTTTAAAAATTTTAATTTTAATTTTAATAAAAAAAATTTAAACTATATGAGGAAAGCAGGAAGTGAACAAATGTAACAGTTACTGATTGTAAAAGTACCAGATGGAGGGGTACGATTTAATAAGCTTTGCTTCTTCCTACTCCTTTTGGACATGTGGAACTGTGAACTGATTATGTGATGCATTCAATTGTAATCTGATGCATGTTCAAATGAAATAAATCCATTACCATTACCATAGAAATACAAACTGCACAGCAACCAGGAAGTGGAAAGGCACAAAGTCTTGTAGTGTTAAAGAGATAATGCATGCAAGGGAAATTTGAATACATTCACACATGTACACACACACAGTTCTGTTCCAAATGTAAAAATTGTAAACAATTCCTAGTGTTATAGTTGTAAATAACTGAAACCGGCAAAATGTAACAAGTGTGTAACTAGCGTATTTGAGGGTCAGAATGCATGATCTGATCTGGCAGGTCTGATGAGGACGCCAAATAGGAAAGAAAAATATGCCAAATATTTAAAAAAAAAGCATAAAAAAATACCAATCCTTTTCAATCCTTTAGTTCCAGATCCAACCACAATAAATGAATATCCGGGATATAGGCTTCAATGTTAATAAATGGAATACTTTCATATTTAGGGCATAGGAAACCTAAAAATATTTTAACATAATTATAGCCATGCAGGCAGGAAATAATATGCCTACAGCCACCTTTACACTCCTAGCAAGGAAGTGAGCTATCCAGTTAGCCATTGAATCTATTTCTTCTAAACGTAAGAAGCAAAAAAAAAAGACCACTTCCACACAAAATGGGAGGATAACTTTTTTTTCAGTCTCTCTCTTAAAAACATATTGCGAGGGACATTTGTATAGTCTAAATATTACTAAATAGAAATGCCAAAAATACAAAAACAATGCTCATTTGATGAGTTATTACAATATGAATTGTTTTTATACGACAATATTTAAATATAAGGACTCCCTATACTAAAAAATAATGCAAACCAAAACAGGTTTATGCTGTATGTCATTTCCCAGGACTGATCTTCATTCTCTGACGTGGTACACACTATTTGCCTTTATCAATATTAATGTCAGGCTAAGAAGGAAGCCACGCTTGCGCAATCTGAAAATATAATGGCCCCAACCTTATCAATTCACAGCACAGGCCCGGCTAAACTGTCAGAAAAATCTCAAGTCACACTTAACCGCGCCCAATACCTACTATTAAGATGGCTCGACATAACAGGACGCCTGCCAATAATTGTACATAAAGATATGGAGCAGCCACAGTCCCGCCCATGAATATTTCATGAATTCCGACACAAAGAGCATGCTAAAAGGATCAAAGAGGAAGAAACGGGAAGCGGCGAGTCCATGTGAACGCCCCAAACAATGTGCGGTATAGGTCGCATGCAAAAGAGAGCGAGGTCACGGCGAAATTGTCCATCAGTCAGACAAGCAGAACTGATTTGGATGCTAAATAATGGTTTAGATATTCAAAAATTCCATATATATGCGAAAGGCTTCAGTGCACCGAGGAGCCGGCCCATCGCTGGAGCCACGCTCCCTCATGCGAGGGAGCGCACACACACACACACACACACACTTGTACATACAGAAACACACTTTTACACTTGTGTTAATGACACCCACAAATGCAACATATTAGGTACAAATAATATAACTTCTGAGTTGTTCTAATTTCAAAACAGTAAGAATTAATGGTCAGGGAATTCATCTGTTTCAGGGTCAGGGTCAAGCCACCACTATCATAAAAGCTTCTTTAAATGTACAGGATAAGTTTGGTTTTAACTTTTTAATGCAAAGTTAACAACTGGATCATAAAACTTTGAAGAAAGGAAATTCATTCCAAAAATGGTTGTTTGTCTATATGTGCCCTGTGATTGGCTGGCCACCAGTCCAGGGTGTACCCCGCCAGTCTGTAGGTTGAGTTTGACTGTTCTCAGTATCCTTCGCCTCTGCTTATCTGAGGTTTTTCTTGGCCTACCACTCCGGGCCTTAACTAGGATTGTGTCTGTGGTCTTCGATTGTATCTGAATTCTCCGGTAGCTTTTTGTATTCTACCCCTAGACCATGATGTCGAACAATATTTGCTTATCTGAGGTTTTTCTTGGCCTACCACTCCGGGCCTTAACTAGGACTGTACCCGCGGTCTTCCATTTTATCTGAATTCTCTTGTAGCTTTTTGTATCCTTCCCCTAGACCATGATGTCGAACCATATTTGCTTATCTGGAGTTTTTCTTGGCCTACCACTCCGGGCCTGAACTAGGACTGTGCAATGTGGTCTTCCATTTTATCTAAATTCTCTGGTAGCTTTTTGTATCCTACCCCTAGACCATGATGTCGAACAATATTTGCTTATCTGAGGTTTTTCTTGGCCTACCACTCCGGGCCTTAACTAGGACTGTGCCTGTGGTCTTCTGTTTTATCTGAAATCTCTGAGGTAGCTTTTTGTATCCTTCCCCTAGACCATGATGTCGAACAATATTTGCTTTTGGGTCATTTGACAGTTGTTTTGAGGCTTTCGTGTTGCTACTCTTCAGAGAAGATGCAACTTGCAATTGGCCGCCTTAAATATATATTTCTCATGATTGACATGTAAGGAGGTCAAGGGTCAATGAGTTTATCAAACACATTTTCTGTTCCAAAAATTTGTGTTAAAGGTATTCAAATCAATATAACCTGACTATTTTTGTTTAAATAAGTATTGCATCCAATTGTTGTGGTTGTAGATTGCAGGTGAAATAGGGTCATACATGCATGCTAAAAATCATGACATCGGGTATGCTAGCATATTTTAGCATAATGCATCCTCCATGTGCAATGTTTCTAAGCAAAAGGCAAGGTGTAATATCAATCTGCTTTGTATCATTCATGTTCCCCAACATCGTAATCACTGACTTTTTGTGAAAAAAGGAAGGAAAAAAATGCCGCCATGCTTCTATTGTGGCACTATTCATTCAAAGCGTCATCTTGTCATGATTGTCATATGCCACCTGCCATTGAAATTTATTTTTTTCTCTTCCTCAACGCTAAATGTCAAACAGCTCTTATTGAGGGAGCATCCTTTTTTCCCCCTTTTTCTAGACCACTCAGATGGAAATGGTGGCATGTGACAAAACAGCAGCTATTAACATAATAAAGGAATTCAACTTGCAAAAAAAAAAGTGAACATCTGCTAGGTTGGAGAGAGAGTAATGGGTAGCATCTTTCTTTGAATCCAATTGATGGATCTGATGGCGCTTCACATAGTCATTCACACGGCGGTGTCTCAGGAGAGGCCAATAATAGGAACGACACAGGATTAATTTCAACACTCCGGACATCAACAAGGGAGGGATGGCTCTGTGGATTCAAACACACGTTATTATAAATTTGTTTTGTCATTTTTACATGGAAGTTTGGAATATCCAAGTGAATATGACCTCCATCTTGACAAGAACTAAAATAAAGTCCGACCTCAACAAGTCTGGGAAATCTAAGATCCTTCACTGTTTGTTTTTTTTAACTAGAATAGAGGATTATTTTATTTTATTTTATTTTATTTTATTTTATTTTATTTTATTTTATTTTATTTTATTTTATTTTATTTTATTTTATTTTATTTTATTTTATTTTATTTTTTGAGTCCTTACAAGTTATAAGCACTGTTAATTGTCTCCCATTGCCAATGCATTATATTATATTATATATGATTAGATTATTATTTTATTATATTATATTTATTATATTATATTTTATTATATTACATTGTTATATTATTATTCGATTATTATATTTTTGAGTCCTGACAAGTTATAAGCACTGTTAATTGTCTCCCATTCCCAATGCATTATAGTATATTATATATTATTAGATTATTAGTTTATTAAATTATATTTATTATATTGTATTTTATTATATTATATTTATTATATTGTGTTTTATTTTATTATATTATTATATCATTATTCAATTATTATATTTTTGAGTCTTTACAAGTTATAAGCACTGTCAATTGTCTCCCATTCCCAATGCATTATATTATATTATATATTATTAGATTATTATTTAATAATATTTTATTATTATATTATTATTCGATTATTATATTTTTTGAGTCCTTACAAGTTATAAGCACTGTTAATTGTCTCCCATTCCCAATGCATAATCTCTTCAACGCCACAAAATTCCATGCCTTTTCACTTCCTGGTTGCTGTGCAGTGTGTATTACTATTGGAAAGTTGCAGCAAAGTTCTTATAACAACACTTTTTTCCACCTTTAAACGGCATCAAACATGCGCTATTTTATCGTGGAGTTGCGTCATCACCTCTTTTTGCCTCGAGTGTAAAGCACGTTTAAAGATGTGTAATTATTCTAAATTAATAAGACAGTCAAGACAATGTAAATGTTTGTTGATGAGTCTCGAGTCATCTGATAAAAATCCACTTTAATCCCCATCAGAAACAAAAGATTCACAAACTCTTCTGAATCCTGTCCAAATATCTGCCACTAATTCCGAGATTTGTGTTATTATTATTTTTTAATCCTTCCCGCAAGTTAATTTGTCAGCGAGCCAGCAGGCCCCCCCCCCCCGTGTGATGGCAAACCTTTGTGGACCAAAGCACAGATGTCGAGGGCCGACGTCCTCAGCTTGACGAGGACGACATCGCTTGTGAATGTATAATTCCAATCTCTGACCACTGTCATCTGTCTCTTTCAAAAAACCCTCGCTCCCCCATGACTGTTCATGTTTAATTCGGGTCCCGCTACACTTCTCTGCAATGCAGCGCTTCAACACTGGCCTGATGGCTTATGACACGGGAGGCAAATCAAAGTGAATAACAGACGCGATGGGAAAAAAAAAAAAAATGCGGCGATGATCTGGACATCGTGTGTGATGGGCGGAGCCCTCGCGATCTGACCTCCAAGACAATGGTTTAATAATAAATAACGCGAGTGTCTGAATTAAAGACGGAGCTCTACATATTTAATGTAAATGTATTTCTGCATGTCATTAAAAATTAATTACCCCTCGTCTATGCGCTAAAACCGTCTGCCAGCTTTAAGAACCAGGAGACTTTGTGAGAGTCCGAAATATCCAAAAAAACACCCGAAAGACAGACAGGTGATTAAGTTGCAAAACGGAGGTTCAAATCCCTCCATCCAGTGTCAATGAGAGCAACTTTACTGATGGGAAAAGCAACCGCTGACCTGAATGAGTCTGGGGCTAACGTAAGAGGCTATCACATTAACCTGACAGGGGGGGCTCCCCTTCATGGGGGTCCTCGGCTTAAAGCGATATATCAATTCCCCTCGGTGTGGACAACTTCAAAGATAGGGGGCTCATTCCGTCCGCTTGTGTTGCCCACCCGCTCATCAATCTCTGGCTGCTGTGGGCATCATCACCTCCGTCCTGAGAAAAGCCGGGATCAAGCTTGGCCGTGACTGACCTCCACTTACTCCACAAACGTAACCTAAACAAGATCCTCTGGAATCGCTTTAGTTTTACTATAACAATTTTAAAACCTGAAAACCTGAGTTCAATTCCACCCTTGACAATCTCTGTGTGGAATTTACATGTTCTCCCCGTGCATTATCTGTTTGAATTGTTTTTCCAAGTCATCATCATTTTTTGGGCTGCACGGTGGACAAGTGTTTAGCACGCAGACCTCACAGCTAGGAGACCAAAGTTCAATTCCACCCTCTGGCATCTCTGTGTGGAGTTTGCATGTTCTCCCCGTGCATGCGTGGGTTTTGTCCGGGTGAGTTATGTCTTAATATTGCTTATCATGTCTGCTATATTACGTCATGTATGTATAAAGGTGACTATAGGGGTGTTATTTCATGTTTACAGGGCTCTAATAAAGGTAAAAAAAAAAACATTTCAAAGGTCATTTCCAAACTTGGAAAATATTCCATTTATTAATATTGAATCCGACTGCATGGTGATTGAGTGGTCAGCACTAAGGCCTCACAGCTTGGAGACCGGAGTTCAATTCCTCCCATGTCTGTGTGGTGTTTGCATGTTCTCCCTGTGCATGTGTCCCTGTGCATGTGTGGGTTTCCTCCGGGTACTCCGGTTTCCTCCCACATTCCAAAAACATGCTAGGTTAATTAGCGACTCCAAATTGTCCATAGGTATGAATGTGAGTGTGAATGGTTGTTTGTCTATATGTGCCCTGTGATTGGCTGGCCACCAGTCCAGGGTGTACCCCGCCTCTCACCCGAAGACAGCTGGGATAGGCTCCAGCACCCCCGCGACCCTTGTGAGGAAAAGCGGGAGAAAATTAATGAATGAATTTTAAAACAGGGTCCGTGGCAAACGAGTTGTTAGCGCGTAGACCTCACAGCTAGGAGACCAGGGTTCAATTCCACCCTCGGGCATCTCTGTGTGGAGTTTGCATGTTCTCCCCGTGCATGCGTGTGTTTTCTCCGGGTGAGTTATGTCTTAATATTGCTTATCATGTCTGCTATATTACGTCATGTATGTATAAAGGTGACTATAGGGGTGTTATTTCATGTTTACAGGGCTCTAATAAAGGTAAAAAAAAAAACATTTCAAAGGTCATTTTCAAACTTGGAAAATATTCCATTTATTAATATTGAATCCGACTGCATGGTGATTGAGTGATTAGCACGAAGGCCTCACAGCTTGGAGACACGAGTTCAATTCCACCCATCTCTGTGTGGTGTTTGCATGTTCTCCCCGTGCATGTGTGGGTTTCCTCCGGGTACTCCGGTTTTCTCCCACATTCCAAAAACATGCTAGGTTAATTGGCGACTCCAAATTGTCCATAGGAATGAATGTGAGTGTGAATGGTTGTTTGTCTATATGTGCCCAGCCAGGGATCACACATATTTGTGGGTCCAGACAAAATGGCTTCTTATCGGAGGATAGCGGGGTATAGCGGGGGACTGCTGGGGTGCTGGGCACTAGGTGGGTGCACTCAGGGGTTAGGGGGGTCGGGGGCCAGGTGGGTTGGTGGTGTGCTTCGGCAATGTCCTGGGGTTTTGCTGGGGTGTCCGATGTTCCCACTCTTTCTTTTGTTGTTTTGTCTTATGTAAGATTCTGTGATTATATATGTGGAAAAAAATCACTTATTGAATTGGTAACTGCTATGGCGTGGAGAAGGGGTAGTATTTAATAAGCTTTGCTTCTTCCTGCTCCTTTTCAGACATGTGTAGTAATGAGGTGTTATGTGTGTGTATGTATGTATATGTATATGTATATATAAATAGATATTGTAAATGCATTATATTGTAAGTGTATATGTGAGAAACAATAATGTAACATAGTATGCATGTCTGAAATAAATTAAGAATTAAGAAGAAGGATCCAGACTGTGATCCGGATCACCCCCATCATTTCTCCCATGTCTCATTTCTGCAAATTCTTGAAAATTTCATTTAAATCCATTCAGAATTTTTCAAGTTAACAAACAAACAGACAGATAAACACAGGCAAAAAAAAATAATGGGTGAATGACATGTTTAGATTATTTATTATTTTAAGATTTGTTCCTTTTATAATCCGCCATTTTGCCCGTTTTTAATGCATTCCTGTCGCTTTGTGTTCCTTCAGTGAGGAAAGTGAAACAAAAAGGACAAAGGGGCAGCATGTGAGTGTGTCATTGTTTGTTTTTATTACTATTATTAATTAATTTGGCTTGTGTCTGTTCTTTTTATTGTACTGCATCATTTTTTTGTTAACCATGACAATAACAATGAAGATTATATTCTCTTCAATTCTTTGTTTTCATCTTTGTGAGTATGCTAAATCAGACCAATTTGATGCAAAGAGAGTCCACGTTATGATAAGATTGGTCGCTCCAATCAAACATTTCACGAGGTAAAAAATCGAAATTGTCAATGTTCCTGTAAATACAAAGTGATCGCAAATTGCAAGGCGGCAACTGATGAGGTTCAAAAAAATCGACAAGTAACCCCATCAAATTCATTTCAACGTGTTAGGTCGGCTTTTTAGTGTCACAGAATGATTGCTATTCTAATCACGGCTGACAAACAAGTCCTTACCCGTGTTCTCTAATGTCAGCATAATTAGCTCTGTCACAGTAAAAGTGTAATTTAGCATCAGCCATCGCAGCCTTTTACCTCAACTGACAGCCACCGTGATAAAGATTGGGTAAAAGCGTGGCGGCAGGAGCACCTTCCGTTTTTCACCGCCACCTTTTGTATAGATGGATTTTTTTTTTCTTCTTCTTCTTTCTCTCTCCAACAACAGAGACGCCAGCGAAGCGCCTTTCTTTTCGCTAAACTCTTCAGTTCTCAGAAATCATATCAAAAAGATCCTCTCGCAGAGTGCAAGCCCTCCAGGGTTCTGATGTCACATTCGCTGTAACACCTCGGCGATGACTGACATACGCTTCACAAAAAAAAAAAAAAAAAACACATACCCTTTTCTGTTTTGACTTCTTTTTTGTTTTTTGTTTTTTCATCGCTAACTTGTTTTGTCAAAAACAATTCCCGGAGAAATTAAACGAGACATTACTCAAGTCAAAGCTGAAACCCAGATCTGCCACAACAAAACTAATACAATTTGAGATGTTGCTGCGTTTGCCGTGTCCTCGGAGTCCATGCGGCGCTCTTCTGGTGCCCTGTTCTGGTTTTTCGGGAAGTTTAAGAACGGGAGTCGGTTATGGAGATGTGAAGACGAGAGTACAAGCGGTGTCTTTAACTGAGGCTTTGAAGGATGGTTACATAAATAGTGCAGGTCACAGTGACTAGAACAAGTAGAGGGAGGAGTTTTAAAAATTACAACAAAATTTTCAATGTCGGGCCAGAAAAAAAAAATTCCCCAAAATCTTATATATTATTAAAAAAATTATCTTATCTAATTTTATTTTTGTACTATATTCTTGCGTGCTTTTGTACTTTTGCTGCTGTAAACCTGAAATTTCACCTTGTGAAACAAATAAAGGTATTCAGTCATTCATTTTCTACCGCACCCTGGACTGGTGGCCAGCCAATCACAGGGCACCTATAGGCAAACAACCATTCACACTCACATTCATACCTATGGACAATTTGGAGTCGCCAATTAACCTAGCATGTTTTTGGAATGTGGGAGGAAACCGGAGTACCCGGAGAAAACCCACGCATGCACGTGGAGAACATGCAGACACCACACAGAGATGGGTGGAATTGAACTCGGGTCTCCAAGCTGTGAGGCCTTTGTGCTAACCACTCAATCACTATGCAGTCGGATTCAATATTAATAAATGGAATACTTTCCAAGTTTGAAAATTGACCATTGATTTTTTTTTTTTTTACCCTTATGAGAGCCCTGTAAACATGAAATAACACCCCTATAGTCACCTTTATACATACATGACGTAATATAGCAAACTTGATAAACAATATTAAGACATAACTCACCTGGAGAAAACCCACGCATGCACGAGGAGAACATGCACACTCCACACAGAGATGACCGAGGGTGGAATTGAACTCTGGTCTCCTAACTGTGTGGCCTGCGCGCTAACCACCCGACCGCCGTGCAGCCCTTTTCAATCATACACGAGCAAAAGATAATTCAACCACTGTACAATAAAACTAAAATAAAGTAAAATTTTAGCCTATCATAGCTGTCTTCGGGCAAGAGGCGGGGTACACCCTGGACTGGTGGCTAGCCAATCACAGGGCACATATAGACAAACAACCATTCACACTCACATTCATACCTATGGAGAATTTGGAGTCGCCAATTAACCTAGCATGTTTTTGGAATGTAGGAGGAAACCGGAGTCCCCCACGGGGAGAACATGCACACTCCACACAGAGATGACTGACGGTGGAATTGAACACGGGTATCCTAGCTGTGAGGCCTGCGCGCTAACCACTCGGCTTGTAACACTGTCTTCTCACTACAGTCCTCCTCACTCGCCATCTCTCGCTATGCTGTATCGCACTTCGGACGTGCTCTTAACACCCGCCCACCCAAGTTCTCCCAAGTTCCACCCAAGTTCTCTGATTGGCTGAAGACGCAATTTTACTAAAACCTGAGCCAATCCTCATTGGTTATGTGGTTATCTCACCCCTGTAGATTAGTTATGAAGTTGGTGATATATTTTTAGGTGGCTTCAGTAACGTGCAGTAACGGGGTGTCGAAAATGGAAACGGTGTTCGATTTGTTCGATTTCCCGTTAGTGAAAAAAGTAACGATGTTAGCAGCGCCGTTATTTTAAACGCTGTTATTCCCATCACTGCTTATAAGCCATTCTTTTTCACACTAACGTCAGTAGCAAGGCACCATTGGAGAAAACGGTAAAACAGGTGACACATTTTGCTGCATGCTTTGAAGAGGAAACCATGGCACCATCCAATGGATGAATACAAATTTGAAACCCAGTAGTTTAACTCGCTTTGTCGTGTTAGGCTAATTTAAGTAAGTGAAATGACATGAAATCATTGTAAAATTATTCACAATAGACATATTGATTTAACAACCAAAATGAATCTGAATGGCACAAAATGTCCCAAGAATCTCCTCACCTTCTCACTATTAGGGGCCATTAAACAAAACCGAAAGAAAGTCGCCCTCGCTACATCAGAAGCATGATTTAGATATTTTTCGTGGGTGAAGGAAAGGTAAAAAAAAAAAAAGCCCCCCAATAAGAGTCTGTCCTACGGCGAAGGCTTGGGTTTTTTGCGGCAGCGGAAACAGGCGAGATGTGTGAATACAGATCAGGAGAGATGTGAGGGAATTTTACAGCAGGTATTGTCTGTCACTCACCTCGTCTGTGTCTGTGATCACTGACTCCGTGGCGGCTGTTTCATCTTATGCACACACACACTCAAACCCCTCCACCCCCACTCCAGTTCCAAGAAGGTAGACCTGGCACTGGGGTGTGCCCTTGACAAAAAAAAAAAAAAAATAGTGACAGGTGCACCAATAGGAAATGTAAAAAAAAAAAAAAAAAAATCAGAAGGTCGTTGCTGCTATTATCCATCTTCTGCTTCTGTCTGACTCTGTGGAACTTCCTGCCATCTAGATTCCACTTCAAATGCAATTTAAGCTAAGAAACAACACTTTTTTTCATGACAAGGAGCTGAAGTGTTTTACTCTACATTTTTTCCTGCATGCTTTTATTCTGCATTGCCCGGAGGTTTGGAACGCACACCTCAACAATGATGACGCCCGCAGAGAACATAATCGGAATTTACAGCAAACAAGCACATTTTTTTTTTTTTTTTTGGTCATCACTCACGCAGAAACTTGAATGGCTCATTCAGAGGATTTAATAGGAAATCATGACCATCTAACTAAATGGTGACGTTACTTAGAAATTGCATCTCTGTTGCAAATTCGGAAGCCCTCCTGAGTAAAGAAGTGAAAAAAGATGGACCACTAGCCTGTTGTTTGCTTTTACATCTGGGTGTCAATGTTGATTCCTGGCATAAGGGGTGAGGGGGGGTGGGGGGGCACACCCATAAACGCGACCCTCAATCAGCTAAGTGTAAGGGCAGCTGTTGCTAGCGGATGTGGTGTGTCATTGATTCTGTAAATAGAGCTTCACTCATATGTCCGGGACACATTGAGGCCATATGAGTTTGGACAACATCTGGCGTCGACGTAGTAGGAAGAGTCTTATTTTGAAAAGCTTGACAATGTAACTGTATCAACTGAGACTAAGAGTAGTTATTAAGTAGTAGTTTTTGTTTCAGTTCCAGGAAACACCTATTGAAAACAATAGATTAGTTTTTATGGGTGGAGGAGATGCAACAATAACAACAACAATCTTGTGACGCCATATTTGCTGGAAGGGTTGGGCGGTTGGAGACTTCTGAGAGGCAACAAGTTCGATGTGATTTCTTCTTTTCATTCATTCATTGCTGGAGCCTATCCCAACTGTCTTCAGGCGAGAGGCGGGGGGTACACTCCGGCCTGCTCGCCAGCCAACAGCAACCAAAAGCCAACAGCCAACAACATAGGTAAGTTTCCGGAAAATATCAGTTCCCGACTAAAAAAGGAGAATTCGAAACTGAGAGTCAAATTGCATGTTCATTCATTCATGGGTGCTGGAGCCCATCCCAACTGTCTTCTGGCAAGAGGCAGGGTACACCCTGGACTGGTAGCCAGCCAATCACAGGGCACATATAGACAAACAACCATTCACACTCACATTCATACCTATGGACAATTTGGAGTCGCTAATTAACCTAGCATGTTTTTGGAATGTGGGAGGAAACCGGAATACCCGGAGAGAAAACACACATTCACAGGGAGAACATGCAAACTCCACACATGGAATTGAACTCGATTCTGCACGCTAACCACTCGTCCACCATGCAGGACTTCTTTTTTTTTCATTCATTCATTCATTTTCTAACGCTTATCCTCACGAGCGTCACAGGGGTTCTGGAGCCCATCCCAGCTGTCTTCTGGCGAGAGGCGGGTACACCCTGGACTAGTGGCCAGCCAATCACAGGGCACATATAGACAAACAACCATTCACACTCACATTCATACCTATGGACAATTTGGAGTCGCCAATTAACCTAGCATGTTTTTGGAATGTGGGAGGAAACCGGAATACCCGGAGAAAACACACACATTCACAGGGAGAACATGCAAACTCCACACATGGAATTGAACTCGATTCTGCACGCTAACCACTCGTCCACCATGCAGGACTTCTTTTTTTTTCATTCATTCATTCATTTTCTAACGCTTATCCTCACGAGCGTCACGGGGGTGCTGGAGCCCATCCCAACTGTCTTCTGGCAAGAGGCGGGTACACCCTGGACTAGTGGCCAGCCAATCACAGGGCACATATAGACAAACAACCATTCACACTCACATTCATACCTATGGACAATTTGGAGTCGCTAATTAACCTAGCATGTTTTTGGAATGCGGGAGGAAACCGGAATACCCGGAGAAAACCCATGCATTCACGGGGAGAACATGCAAACTCCACAAAGGGAATTGAACTCGATTCTGCGTGCTAACCACTCAACCACCGTGCAGGACTTCGTTTTTTTTTTTTTGACAATGGCATTTCAGAAAGGATGCTGTGATTTTATTAGTTTGTCTCCAAGAAGCGCCATGGTACACTTTATCCACTTTTCAATGTACACTAGAAATCTATGTGTGCTACAGTTTGAACACCATGCCAAGTTCGCTGGTGAAGAACCAAAATTACAGCTCCCACTGGCCGAGGCATCGGCTTCATTTTAAGATGTGTAGCGAAGCCTGGGAGATTACTCTCAGAAGTGTAGGAAACGAATGACAGAGATGATACTGTATATTGGGCTAAATTTGGGGGGGGGGGGGGGGGGGGGCTGTAGGTCCCATCAAGAAAGCGCATTTCTAAATTGGATCTTCATCGTTTTTTTCCCCCTCGGTGGCATCCTTTAAGAGCTGCTGGTAAAATTAAATAATCTGGTGTTTGAGCTACAATTAACATATTTGCCTCTTGAGGGCGAGATTTTACGCATACATTTTTTTTTTTTACTCCTCATCAGGATTCTCTGAGTTTTGAATAATTCACCAACCAAACACTGTAAAGGTGGTAAAGGCCTACATGTTAAGTTAATAAAAATGTATTCCAGTATATATTCTGTCATTTATACAAGCAGAAAGGCAT
This sequence comes from Doryrhamphus excisus, assembly GCF_030265055.1. NCBI lineage: Eukaryota > Metazoa > Chordata > Actinopteri > Syngnathiformes > Syngnathidae > Doryrhamphus > Doryrhamphus excisus. The sequence goes on along the minus strand of NC_080477.1, from coordinate 19,590,175 downwards.
TTTGCGTAACAGAATTACCAGTCAGCCAGGTAGTAATCTCACTTTAATAACATGCATTACCAGTGTTCCTGGCATAACACAACAGCCTCTGGTGTACTTCCTTATTAGAGTCAGACAAAGACAACAATAAGTTCTGCAAGTCACGCTTGTTGAAATGCGGTTACAAGCTATTATAATAAGAATATGATTCAGGTGTCTCAATCGAAACAATGAAACGGCAGTTTCAAGCTGAAAAGTCGGTGACGATTAAAGTCGTTGCTCGTCAGTGAACATAAAAGTCCGGAAAAAACTAGTCAGAATCAGGGGCGTCACTAGGTTCTGAGGACAGACAAAATCCAAAAAACTAGTAAGGAACAAGAACCGGGATATAACTTTCCCACTTTTGGGCAGATTTAGTAGAGATACTCAATAGTTTTCGGCCACCATTAATTTTACACAAGTACACACAATTTACACTGCAAAAAAATTCTGTCCAGTGGACAGTGATCAATTATATAATAATCATTATTATATTATTAATTAAGCTATTATTATTACTATCATCATTATTCTTCTTTTGCTTATTACTACTATTAGTAGTAGTTGTAGTAGGCTAGTATTAGCCTGCTTATTGGCTTGCTTATTAGCCTGCTTTTGCCCTATTATATGAAATTTGTCAAAAAAAAATTTTGGTTAAAAAATTTAATTTAAAAAAATCAATTGCACGCTAACCACTCGACCACCGTGCAGCCTGGTCAAGACCAAATATTAAAAAAAAAAGATACATGGTGTGGCTGTCCATTGGACAGTGATCAATTATATAATAATCATTATTATATTATTAATGAACCTATTATTATTACTATCATCATTATTCTTCTTCTGCTTATTACTACTAGTAGTAGTAGTTGTAGTAGGCTAGTATTAGCCTGCTTATTGGCTTGCTTATTAGCGTGCTTTTGCCCTATTATATGAAATTTGTCAGAGACATTTTTTTGGTAGGGCGGTCGAGTGGTTAGCGTGCAGACCTCACAGCTAGGAGACCAGGGTTCAATTCCACCCTCGGCCATCTCTGTGTGGAGTTTGCATGTTCTCCCCGTGCATGCGTGGCTTTTCTCCGGGTACTCCGGTTTCCTCCCACATTCCAAAAACATGCTAGGTTAATTAGCGACTCCAAATTATCCATAGGTATGAATGTGAGTGTGAATGGTTGTTTGTCTATATGTGCTCTGTGATTGGCTGGCGACCAGTCTAGGGTGTACCCCGCCTCTCGCCCAAAGACAGGTGGGATAGGCTCCAGCACCCCCGCGACCCTCGTGAGGAAAAAGCGGTAGAAAATTAATGAATGAATGAATGAATATTTTTTTGGTAAAAAAAAAAAAATCAACAAAAAATATCAAATTATTTAGGGGGGCTTAAGAACATTTTAGGGGGTCTGAAGCCCCCCCCCCCTAAAATAGGCCTAATGATGCCACTGGTCAGAATGTCAAAGTCAGAATACTTTTGGGCATCAAATTTACCAAACCTGTTACAAGGCTGTTACAACAACACCAATAATTATGATTATGTCTGCATTTGGGATTCAACCTGACCCATACCAAAGGCAAAACCAAGCTAGCACTAAAATTGAATTTGTTGCCAGGATTTAACTATACCATACTGGAGAATTGGTCCGAATGTGTGTATTTTTTGTCTTGCAGGTACAAAATTTTGCGTCCCCTTTCACTAATCAAACCAAGTTATCAATTTCAGTTGTTACCCTGCTGAAAAGTTCATTCAAACTCCGGAAATCAAACCTTTTAATGACTTCCAAGTTGGTTCAACACTCTTCAGAGTGAATTTTAAAACACCTCCCCCGTAAATAAACAACAAGTCGCCAATTAACCTAGCATGTTTTTGGAATGTGGGAGGAAACCGGAGTACCCGGAGAAAACCCACGCATGCACGGGGAGAACATGCAAACTCTACACAGAAATGGCCGAGGGTGGAATTGAATTTGGGTCTCCTAGCTGTGAGGCCTGCATGCTAATCACTCATCCACTGTGCAGCCCCCATGATTACAAACATATTAAAACACACCTGGTCTGCCAGAGAATAAGAAAAGGGAGCAAGAGGGATTAGTGTTTTCAATTTAGCGAGCAAATTCGACAATAACTCTAATAATTAGCTTAATAACTCTATAACTCTTAATAAATTAGCTTATAACTCTAATAATTAGGTTTCTGTTATGCAAAAGGTGACTTCTTTTTTGCGGAAATGACTGTGCGTATGTGTATGTTACGTAATTAATTAACCTAGCATGTTTTTGGAATGTGGGAGGAAACCGGAGTACCCGGAGAAAACCCACATATGCTAGTTGTGAGGTCTGCACGCTAACCACTCGACTGCTGTGCAGCCTAGTCAAGACCAAATATTAAAAAAAAAAGATACATGGTGTGGCTGCACGGTGGATGAGTGGTTCAATTCCACTCTCGGTCATCTCTGTGTGGAGTTTGCATGTTCTCCCCGTGCATGCGTGGGTTTTCTCCGGGTGAGTTATGTCTTAATATTGCTTATCATGTCTGCTATATTACATCATGTATGTATAAAGGTCACTATAGGGGTGTTATTTCATGTTTACAGGGCTCTAATAAAGGTAAAAAAAAACATTTCAAAGATCAATTTTCAAACTTAGTTTTAGAAAGTATTACATTTATTAATATTGAATCCGACTGCATGGTGATTGAGTGGTTAGCACAAAGGCCTCACGGCTTGGAGACCCGAGTTCAATTCCACCCATCTCTGTGGAATTGAACTGGGGTTGTGCGGTTTCCGCCCACATTCCAAAAACATGCTAGGTTAGTTGAATACGTAACATACACATACACACAGTCATTTCCGGAACAAGGAAGTCAACTTTTGCGTAACAGAAAGCTAATCAGATGGCATTCTCATTCTAATGACAGCTATTTTGTCCGATACAACTGTCAATTATACTCGCTTTTTGCCATGTTGTTAACTGACAGGTAGCCCATTAGTGTTTTTTGGTGCACATTAGTGTTTGGATGATCATGGAGTTCTTATCAATCATTGACGAGTATCAACACAAAGAGAACGGAGTCGACTTTTTCCATTGAATATCGTCCATCAGTCTTTACTTTATTAGTATGTATTTCATCCCATAAAAGTACACCAAAGTGTACACTAAGTATGTTCCATCGAGTGCAAAACCATGATTGTGAACGTACCCCAATCAAATCGTTACGCAGCGTTAAGACTTTCATGGAGTCATCACAGGCAATTAAAGTTAGAATAAACAAAAGGTCCTTTTTCTCCCACCCCCCCCGTCTCCGGTCGATTTTTTTTTGTCGGACGTCAACTGGTGAGCGCATTCCTCTCTAATTTTCACACATGCCTTCTTTTTTTTTGTCTCGCACTTTTGCTTTCTCTTTACATCCCTTTGACACTTAAAGGGAGGAAATTCCCTTTTGGCTCCCGTGGCGGTGGCAGGCGTGGACGAAGGCCTTCAGCCTAATTAGAAAACTAAATACTCAGAGTAATGCTCGCCCCTATGGGGAATACAAATGCCATATCTTTTACACAAGTGTGTGTCTATATATGTGTGTGTGTGTGTGTAAGATGTGGAAGGACCCCCCGGATGCCGCCCGGGGGGTTTGGGGGGGTGTCTCGACGGTTCCTTGTCTTACACAGCTGTCCACACACATATACGCAGACTCCTGCACTCTTAAGACAAGCTCGTAGTTAAAACAGAAATTTGCGTCCTAAGCGCTGCAACACAGCTAATGCTAAATATTTAATTCCCGCGGGTGCTAATTATGAAGTACCGGCAACACAGATCCCCCCCCCGACCCCCCGCTCCACTTTTTTTTTTTTTTTTCTCCACTCCTCATAACAACTGTAAAAGCAATTTAAGCATTTTTTCAATTAATTAAACACATAGTCTTCCAGTAACCTCTTGTCATTTTGCCCTCAAGGACCATAGCTAATTTGTGTCGAGTGGAAAAAGGAGTGTGTGTGTGTCGGCGGTGAGGGAGGGGGGGTGCGTGGAAGCTGTTTTCATCTCTGCAAAACGCTCCAACAAAGGAATTAAAAAGGCAAGACGCGTCATTTTCATGAGAGTTTAGACAGATCACACTGTGCCCCGTGGTATTGTATGTGTACTCTGTTTCACGCTATGAAGCCACATATCAGATGACTGGAACCACCAGCGAGATGCTCCCATTATGCTATCAAAGCTCTGCCAGATAGTCTGGCCGTGAGAGCTAATCCCTGATGTATTTTTAGTCACAACTGACTGATGAAGTGAAATTACTATATCAGTGATAATAACATAAAAATGGGGGTCTCTCTGAAAAGCCTTTTTTACAAGATGGCGCGGGCGAGCGAGCGAGCTCTTTAAGGCCGCCGCCAATCTAAATGAACTTGTACGACAGCGGCGACGAGCGCCACAATACACGCGAGATGACTCGGGGTGAAACAGAGATAAGGATATATTATGCCTTTAGAATATAATATGCTGAAATGATCATTTTTTTTTCTATAAATGTCCATTGTGCTGGCATATGAAAACAGCTTCTCCATTCATTTATACATAAGTCAATCAGCAGGGGGAACAAGGAGGCAAATCTAATCGGAGTTTTAGTTATTATAAGTATGGGCACTTTCTCAAGGGCAAAAATGGACTTCCAATCGAAGATGTTCCGCAGTCTGGCGCCTTGATTCCTATTGCACCACATTGTTATACGTGCCTTATCATTTATTGATGCATTTAGAATAGTCAGTTTTTTTGGAATACAGGAAGTGAACAAATTTATTGTAATTAATGTGGAATTGTAAATTGGACTATGTCGTGTATTCAAATTCAAAACTTGCACACATGTTTAAAATAAATTATTCCATTATAAGGACAGAGGAGAAATATGAAAAACTAAATTTAAAACACTTATATGCTAGAACTACGTTAAAAAGCCATAGCATTTCAGTCAGTGGAATCAAACTATGGAATGGATTGAGTAAGGAACTTAAACAATGCACAACGATGAGTGAATTCAAGAAACAATACAAGCAGTTGATGTTTGCTAAATACAAGGATGAAGAGTCTTGAACCAGTCATGATGTGCTATATATATCACTATATTGACACTTACTATGGTACCCATTATGTCATTGGATGGTCATATCACCTCGTACTTTGGTACATGATGAAAAAATAAATAAAATAAAAATACAAAATAATTTTAAAAAATTTAATTTTTATTTTTATTTTTATTTTTATTTTTATTTTTATTTTTATTTTTATTTTTATTTTTATTTTTATTTTTATTTTTATTTTTATTTTTATTTTTATTTTTATTTTTATTTTTATTTTTATTTTTATTTTTATTTTTATTGCAGGAAGTGAACAAATGTAACAGTTACTGATTGTAAAAGTACCAGATGGAGGGGTAGGATTTATTAAGCTTTGCTTCTTCCTACTCCTTTTGGACATGTGGAACTGTGAACTGATTATGTGATGCATTCAATTGTAATCTGATGCATGTTCAAATGAAATTAAACCATTACCATTACCATAATAGACAAAATGTAATTCAGCCCTAATATTTTCCACTTTAAACAAGTCTATTTTTGACAACTATTACATTAGCCTGACATGTATACATGACAAATAACCACATGCACATAACAGTAAAAGAAATTGCATTTTGCTGCATGCTTTGAATGGGAAAAAGTTACTTACAGCATTGCATTAGTTTATGCTGTCTTGTAAATGAGGACTCAAAAACAACATTTCCATGTATCACTTTTTGTGTAGCATTGCATTTTAATCTAATATATGGAACAAAATTAGCTTTCTGATTTCTGATAATTACCTATATTAATTCAACACAGCATAAAATAGCATGAATGGTACAAAATGGAGCCAGGATGTCTAAAGGCTAAAGGAGGCACACCCACCCTTCTTAGGGATCCCTGTCATTGACATCACAAGCAGGGCTGTGAAATCCAACTAATAGTCATTATGGGAATGCTGGCGGTCCCGCAGCTTGCCTACCTGCCTGTATCCACTCACATATTTGCATCGCGTCATCTTTAAGGGCAGACACACGACGGATTACGCCGCAGCTTGACAGCCACGTGGCTAATAAGAGCAAATAGGAGGGACTATTGGGACTAGCATGGCCTGCATTTGGCAAAAGATTAAAGAAGTTATTATACAACATCATGACCCCGTGACACAAAAAAAAAAAAAGCCAGGAGAATATTATTGTTCCTCCTGATGTAAAATTAATGAGCACATGGTTTGTACTGTGTATGTGTGTGTGTGTGTGTGTGTGTGTAAGGAGTCAATAAGGCTATTTCTGATCTCCGGGTAGCTTGGGTTTCAAAGCGCCTGCAAAATGGACTCCCACAATGCCGGAAGAACCACCAACCTCGGTCCACTTCCACTCTTTTTTTTTCCTTTATTATGTTCCGCCTTCACTCTCCTTGGTGGTGCTTTCAAAACCTGTAGTTCACCTTCTCGGGTCATGTTTTTTAACGCTGTTTTACACAGGAACAATTCCAAATTGTATCGTTTTCTCCGGGTACTCCGGTTTCCTCCCACATTCCAAAAACATGCTAGGTTAATTGGCTACTCCAAATTGTCCAGGAGCCTATCCCAGCTGTCTTTGGACGAGAGGCATGGTACACTCTGGACTGGTTGCCAGCCAATCACAGGGCACATATAGACAAACAACCATTCACACTCACATTCATACCTATGGACAATTTGGAGTCACCAATTAACCTAGCATGTTTTTGGAATGTGGGAGGAAACCCACGCATGCACGGGGAGAACATGCAAATTCCACACAGAGATAGCCGTGGGTGGAATTGAACCCTGGTCTCCTAGCTGTGAGGTCTGCACGCTAACCACACGACTCCCGTGCAGCCCTAATGCTAATGTGTTATATTTTATTTATGTCTTATATTGTCTTATGCGTGAGTGTGAATGGTTGTTTGTCTATATGTGCCCTGTGATTGGCTGGCGACCAGTCCAGGGGTGTACCCCGCCTCTTGCCAAAAGACAGCTGGGATAGGCTCCAGCACCCCCTCGCGACCCTCGTGAGGAAAAAGCGGGAGAAAATGAATGAATGAATGAGTTTACCAAATCCAAGAAAAAGAGCTCAGGGAGCTCAGCTTGCCCACTTCCTAGGCATAGAGGAGGGTAATGGGTGTTGGGGCGGGGGGGGGGGGGGGGGGGGGGGGTTATGTCCTCCCCTTCCACATGTACCGTGGTGAGGAAAGACGAGGAAGCGCAGGGTCAGGGCTCCCGGTGCTAAGCTGTGAAAAGGCAAAACGTTTGGCGGAGTAATTACACGCCGCACTGCTCTGGGAGTGATTAGTAATAGTTGTGTGTTCAGAGTGTTTGGAGCCTTGCAGCCTTTATGGGGCCATGCTTGCCTTCCCTTTGCTTAATGTCTATTTGCATCAAGGGGGAGTGGGGGGGGGGGGTGCATGTGTCAACATAAAGAGTGTATGTGTGTGTATTTGATTGAAATATGCATCCTGTTTCCTATCACTGACATCAGAGATTTAGCAACCATTTAGACCAGGGGTGTCCAAAGTGCGGCCCGGGGGCTTTTTACGGCCGTGGTAGTTTTATTATTGGCCCTCGGCACATTAAGAAGGTTGTGAAAGCTAATTTTATGTATAATACTACCATGGGACGTTTGATTTTGCAGCTTTTACTGCTTTCCACGTGATTGTTTGTGGGAAAACCTGACTTTATAAATGTATAAATGATGTATCAAGACAAATATAGACATAGTATTGTCAACCTCACTTGTGAGTGGAAGCCCTGAAGCAGAGAGGTGGTGGTTATAGCAGGGATCAGTGTATGATGTGTAGAGGAATATATGACTTCCTGTATATATATAACGTATTTTCTGGACATATAGACAAACAACCATTCACACTCACATTCATACCTATGGACAATTTGGAGTCGCTAATTAACCTAGCATGTTTTTGGAATGTGGGAGGAAACCGGAGTACCCGGAGAAAACCCACGCATGCACGGGGAGAACGACATGTCTCATCAAAATAACCAAAACTTAAAATAGCATACTTGTGACTTCCTTGTCCATGTTAATACCACTGTGTTCTTAATGCAAAGCCTATTTTGCACTGAACAGGAAGTCACTGTGCATTTTTTGGGAAATACAAGTTGTAAAAAAGACACAACAAAACACATCTCTTGTGGTCTTTGCAGAGAAGCATACGTTTCCCTTAAATAATGCTTGACTTCCCATCGGAACGACTCCACTGTGGTTAGTTTTTTTTCCACTGGAATAGCATGTTTTTGGAATGTGGGAGGAAACCGGAGTACCCGGAGAAAACCCACGCATGCACGGGGAGAACGTGCAAACTCCACACAGAGATGACCGAGGGTGGAATTGAACCCTAGTCTCCTAGCTGTGAGGTGTGCACGCTAACCACTCGACCCCTGTGCAGCTTCTAATTTATATTACATACATATATTACACAAAAAATAAACATCAACAGAAAAGGTGTCCAGTTTTATGTAACATAAACACTTTTTTCATTTATAAGTCGCTCTGGAGTATAAGTCACAGGAACAGCCAACCTAGTATGAAAAAAATTGCGACATATAGTCCGGAAAATACGGTATTTTTTAAATGATTCTATTCAATTTAAAAATGTACTGCAACAATTACATTTGTATATTTTAATATTTCTCAAATATCTATTTTCCCTTGCGTCTCTGACTTTGCAAGCTGGCTGTTATGCGGTCAGCTGACGGACAATACGAAATAGTCGGATCTACGAGTTTCTCTGTTTTTGCATGAGTGCATAAATGCTTAACGGCGTAACAGATGTCTATTTGATGATGCAAATCGACACAGACGCAACTTTTTTTTTCCCTTTTCTTCAGCTCGGTCCCCTTTGAAGACGCTGCCAATAATTGCATAGGCCAATGACATCAAGTGGAGTGTGATACAACACATTATCATTTGGTGTTTTGTTGTATTTTGGTGGCAAAATGTGCAGGCAACTTGGGCAAAATGTGACCCACTGAATATTATATTTATATTGTTTAGCATACTTTCTATTATCTGGAATACTGCATCAAGTTTTATCCACATGGTTTCAAGTACAAAGGTACATTAATTGTCGGAATAATTAATAATAAAAAAAACAGCTCCAACACAAACATGACATGCTTGTTTTTTGTTGAACTGCGTTTGATTGCTGAACATATCTTGATCCAAGTTTAAATTAATACATTAAAATGTTTGTATGCGGTCTTCGCTGGAAATTGTTTGAACACCCCCGCCTAAGGGACTTTGGAGGAAGAATTCTGTGCCTTTTTTAAAATATTCAACTACACTTGCACTTAGCCCTGAAGAAATAAGATGGACACTTTTGCCATCTTTATAAATAAAAATGATGATCAGTTAACGACAAAGACAATTAAACCGGCTTGGTTTATTCCCCCTTGCGTGATGTTAGAAAAGTCGACGATAGAACACTCGACTCAAGGCTAATAACAATCGATCATGGAGACAATTCCAAAATGGAACACCTGGCATCCCTGTGCTATTTCCTGCACGTAAGCTCTTTGCATGCAAAATACAAAGCAGACGAGTACTTGCCAGACAAAAAGTAAATGCTGGCATTATTGTTGCCACAGATGATACATGACACGTCCAATCGAAGACTGCTGATGTTTTAGCGTATTAGCGGCATGGGAAAGGAAACTCGATATGTCAGCAGCGGGAGGCCGAGGAGGATGAGAACGGGCACGTGCGGAATGCGGAAAAAGGAGGGGGGGCGGGTCATCTACATTTCTAATGCTGCACGGGGATGTTTACGAAACATGGCTGGTGGGAGTGAAAGAAGGTAAGAGGATAGGGCATCAAAGTATGCCCTGGCAAAAACAAATACGGACTACTCAGAAGTACTACACCTACGCCTGCTTCTGGAAAAAACGAACCACAGTGGAGTCGTTCCGATGGGAAGTCAAGAATCATTTAAGGGAAACGTATGCCTCTCGGCAAAGACCACAAGAGATGTGTTTTTGTGTGTGTGACTTCCTGTTCAGTGCAAAGTAGGCTTTGAATTAAGAGCACAGTGGTATTAACATGGCTTATTAACATGGAAAAGGAAGTCACAAGTATGCTATTTTCAGTTTTGGTTATTTTGATGAGACATGACGTTCTCCCCGTGCATGCGTGGGTTTTCTCCGGGTACTCCGGTTTCCTCCCACATTCCAAAAACATGCTAGGTTAATTAGCGACTCCAAATTGTCCATAGGTATGAATGTGAGTTTGAATGGTTGTTTGTCTATATGTGCCCTGTGATTGGCTGGCGACCAGTCCAGGGTGTACCCCGCCTCTCGCCCGAAGACAGCTGGGATAGGCTCCAGCACCCCCGCGACCCTCGTGAGGAAAAGCGGTAGAAAATGAATGAATGAATATTTTTATATTTTTATATTTTTATATTTTCATATTTTCTTGCTACATTACAACTTTTTTTCTCATGTTATATTTTTTTGCAACATTACAACTTTTCTCTCTGAATTGTATAATTATTCGGGCCTACATGATGGTTATTTTATTGCCGCATTATGATGCTTTGTAACTTTAATATATATACAAAATATTAATTTATTCTCTCAATATTATATTTTACTCAAAATAATTGTTTTCTTATATCATTATGACTTTTTCTGTAACATTTCAACTTTCTTCTGAGAACATTATGAATTAATTTTGTTACATTAACACAATTTTCAGGTTCAGGTTAATTGGCGACTCCAAATTGTCCATAGGTATGAATGTGAGTGTGAATGGTTGTTTGTCTATATGTGCCCTGTGATTGGCAGGTGACCAGTCCAGGGTGTAGCCAGCTGGGATAGGCTCCTGAAACAGACAGAAAATGTCTATTTACTTTGTTTCTAGGGTGAAAATTGCTTCAAAAGTCAAAGAAACACAGAGTACAGAGAGTAATGTTTTCAATGTTAGAGGTTCCATTGTAAAACTGGTAGATTAAAGGTCCTAAATAACCTAAATAGACATACTTTGGTCCATTTTTGCATTGTTATTGTGATATTTTTTGTAATGTTTGGGTGTCCAGGGTTGAATTTTGGTCTTAAACTTGTAATTGAGGACTCTCACCCTTACTAAAATCACTCCACATTGATGTACGACTGAAGTTGTGTTGCAAAAATGGCCGCTAAGAAAGACCGCACGTCCAAAACGGGTTAAAAAAATAATAATAACACAGAAGAAGACAGGCGCCCACAGCTAAAGGGCGAAGGGTGTTGGTGACTGGAGCACGAGGTGGCGTGTCAGGCGGCTGTAATGGCAGCGTATCGTTTACAAGTGACCCTCGCATGTCGGCCTTCTCCTTAAAGGCAACGAGAGATCAGTGTCTGCATTACAAGCCTATTAAAAGCTACTTTTAATTAGGTGCTCTTGTGGGATCGCTTCTTGCGTGAACTTCCTTCTCATGGCATGTGGCACAATCACGTTTTATTCCCAACCCTTCCTCCAATTAAAGGCCATGTTGACAGATTAAGGTTGCTTCTGGTTTGTGCTCCAATAACGCATTTAGTCGAGGATGAGGATGATGAACACAGCGAGGAAGAGTGAGAAGGAGCGGAGCCCTCCGTGAACCCTGAGGGATTAATGTGTTTACATTACCTGGGCTGTGATCTATCACCAACCTCGTCAAATTCTATTATGCGTCACATACATATGCATGCCAGGAACAGAGCCGGCAGGCCTCTACGACACTCGCTCCTGTTATTCCAATTGGATTAAAAAAAAAAGGTTTTTAGCATCCCCGGTAGTCGTTTTTGATTTGTACGTTGTATTGCGTTTACCTGCATGCCTCGCAGATGATTACCATATGGACGCTGAGGTAGTACAGGCCTGCAAGTGGTTAAGCGAGCAATGAATGACAACAATGCTTTACTGAATTTCCCACAAGTTGCAGTTGGGGGAAAAAAAAATATGCACAAAAAAAGAGAGTCACATGGGTGATGATAGTCATAGAACAGGAAGTAAAACTCAGAGAGTGATATACAGTACATGTCTATCTCAGTACTCAGTACTATATTTGCACATAGAATGCAAATTAAGGGATTGAAAGACTTAATCTGGCTCACCGGGCGGTTCCAAAACCTTCAAAATTGAAGCTGTATCTGGCAACGTGACTTGCAGTGCTATTGTGGCACGCTTGAGTTGTACAGGAAATATTCAGATGCAATGTATAGATTAGCATAGACTAGCATACAAATATCCACGCAAAATACCCAAAATTACACCCATACAGTCTTACCGCAAGGCATGCTGGGTAAGCTTGTGGTACTCTTTCGCCGAACATTTTGCTGAGTTTATCGCATTTTTACTTGACTGCAAAATATATTGATGAGGTTAACATACTCCTGACATCTATTGTGGTCACTGCTGGACTACCCAGCATGCCTTGCGGGCACTTGTAAATAACAACTTATGTTACAACTGAGCTGTGTCTTAGTATTCACATAGTAGTAGTTGATATATGTGATGCATTATCTTGCTGTGTATGTGCGTTTTTTTTTTCGTTGCACCGTGAGTAGCCATATAGTCTTACCGCAAGGCATGCTGGGTAAGCTTGTGGTATTTTTTTGTCTAACATTTTGCCGGGTTCATCGATTTTTACTTGACTGCAAAATATATTGATGAGGTTAACATACTCCTGACATCTATTGTGGTCACTGTTGGACTACCCAGCATGCCTTGCGGGCACTTGTAAATAGCAATTTATGTTACAACTGAGCTGTGTCTTAGTATTCACATAGTAGTAGTTGATATATGTGATGCATTATCTTGCTGTGTATGTGCGTTTTTTTTTTCGTTGCACCGTGAGTACCCATACAGTCTTACCGCAAGGCATGCTGGGTAAGCTTGTGGTATTCTATCGCCTAACATTTTGCAGAGTTTATCGCATTTTTGCTTGACTGTAGAATATATTGGTGAGGTTAACATACTCCTGACATCCATTGTGGTCACTGCTGGACTACCCAGCATGCCTTGCGGGCACTTGTAAATAACAACTTATGTTACAACTGAGCTTTGTCTTAGTATTCACATAGTAGTAGTTGATATATGTGATGCATTATCTTGCTGTGTATGTGCGTTTTTTTTTCGTTGCACCGTGAGTACCCATACAGTCTTACCGCAAGGCATGCTGGGTAAGCTTATGGTATTCTATCGCCTAACATTTTGCCGAGTTTATCGCATTTTTACTAGACTGCAAAATATATTGATGAGGTTAACATACTCCTGACATCTATTGTGGTCACTGCTGGACTACCCAGCATGCCTTGCGGGCACTTGTAAATAACAGTTTATGTTATAACTGTGTCTTAGTATAGTATAGCTGTGTCTTAGTATTGACATAGTAGTAGTTGATATATGTGATGCATTATCTTGCTGTGTATGTGTTGTGTTTTTTTTTGTTGCACCGTGAGTAAGTATGTCTACGCTCCCTCTGATGAGAATGAGAATGATGGCCGCCCCGACCAATTTTTTTGAACCCAAAGTTGTCCCATTCTATGTGATGAGACTCACCACTTACCCTCCGTCATCATCACAGTTCATACAAATAAGTGTGCTTATTTTAACACTTGTTAAGAATGTTAAAAACATCCAACGCACAAAGTGACGGTGCATGCTACATACTTTAAGTGTACAGTAAACTACACTCCTGCAAAAAGGTTGGCACTTCAACTTATTTCTACAGGTGGATGACATCAAATGTGAAAAAAAAAATTGCCTTGATAAGATCGTTATCTCTCCTTAGCAAACCATTCTCCACATTTTAGCATACACTGTGTGCTTCTGCCAAGGTCATGCAACTGTAAATGCAGGTTTATTTAATATCGGTTAACTTCTATTTACACTGAGTTATGTGACAGTTCATGTTAAAAAGCAAAACGCTCAAAGTCGACTGGCGTACGACACCTTCCCACGCGTACGTAAGCCAACATTTTGAATTTGGTCTCATTTTGTTAGATTCACTTATTTTTACACTTGAGAAAAAAAATAAATACAAACAAGACACTTTTCCTCATTAAAGGCTGAATTATTCTGTTTAGTTGTGCACTTTTATGACAGGTATGTTAGAAATGGGGGCTGCACGGTGGTCGAGTGGTTAGCACACAGGCCTCACAGCTCGGAGACCCGAGTTCAATCCCACCCTCGGCCATCTCTGTGTAGAGTTTGCATGTTCTCCCCGTGCATGCGTGTGTTTTCTCCGGTGAATTATGTCTTAATATTGCTTATCATGTCTGCTATATTACGTCATGTATGTATAAAGGTAACTATAGGGGTGTTATTTAATGTTTACAGGGCTCTAATTATGGTTAAAAAAAAAAACATTTCAAAGGTCAATTTTCAAACTTGGAAAGTATTCCATTTATTGATATTGAATCCGACTACATGGTGATTGAGTGGTTAGCACAAAGGCCTCAAAGCTTGGAGACCCGCGTTCAATTCCACCCATCTCTGTGTGGTGTCTGCATGTTCTCCCCGTGCATGCGTGGGTTTTCTCCGGTGAATTATGTCTTAATATTGCTTATCATGTCTGCTATATTACGTCATGTATGTATAAAGGTGACTATAGGGGTGTTATTTCCTGTTTACAGGGCTCTAATAATGGTAAAAAAAAAACATTTCAAAGGTCAATTTTCAAACTTGGAAAGTATTCCATTTATTAATATTGAATCCGACTGCATGGTGATTGAGTGGTTAGCAGAAAGGCCTCACAGCTTGGAGACCCAAGTTCAATTCCACCCATCTCTGTTTGGAGTTTGCATGTTCTCTCTGTGCATGCGTGGGTTTTCTCCGGGTGAGTTATGTCTTAATATTGCTTATCATGTCTGCTAAATTACGTCATGTATGTATAAAGGTGACTATAGGGGTGTTATTTCATGTTTACAGGGCTCTAATACAGCTAAAAAAAACATTTCAAAGGTCAATTTTCAAACTTGGAAAGTATTCCATTTATTAATATTGAATCCGACTACATGGTGATTGAGTGGTTAGCACAAAGGCCTCACAGCTTGGAGACCCGAGTTCAATTCCACCCATCTCTGTGTGGTGTCTGCATGTTCTCCCCGTGCATGTGTGGGTTTTCTCCGGGTACTCCGTTTTCCTCCCACATTTCAAAAACATGCTAGGTTAATTAGCGACTCCAAATTGTCCATAGGTATGAATGTGAGTGTGAATGGTTGTTTGTCTATATGTGCGCTGTGATTGGCTGGCGACCAGTCCAGGGTGTACCCCGCCTCTTGCCAGAAGACAGCTGGGATAGGCTCCAGCACCCCCCGCGACCCTTAGAAAATGAATGAATGTTGGAATGAGGTTCAGCAATCCTGCCTGGATGCTGGCTGCAGTCGGCTTCCTGAAAGAGCTCACAGCCCCACTCTGGCATCATTATAAGCAATCCATATTCATTTAGTCAGGCCGCCTATTGACTCCTCGCTGAAATAATATTACAGGATATTTGTCATGTCATGAAGCAAAGAGAATTATCTCTTTTATCCCATCACTTGTTTGGAAAAAGTGGATATTGAGCAAGTCTGGGTAACAGTAAAGTATTTATTTATTTTTTTTTAGTGAGGAAAAAAAAAATCAATCGGTGCTTCCAGTGATCCATCTCAAGCAAATCAATCATGATTTGTGCAGCAGTGTGAGCAGGAGGAGGAGGACGGCGGTGGCAGCGAGGCGCTGAAACAGAGGGGCCGCAATCTTTAGCCGATACCCCTCATTTTTTTTTTTTTTTTTTTTGGAAGCGCTTCTCATAATGGGGTCATCATTTCATCACTTAGTGCATCCAGCAGCCTGCCATTCAGCCTGGGACCATGATGAGGGGGCGGTACCAGCAGCTCAACACACTAGCTCCCCTGCCATACATCTTCATCATCACCATCATCATCATTTGGGTCAATGAAAGAAAAGGAGATGATAAAAAAACTAACATTACATCAAAAGTGAGACGTATACGGCGTATGAGAGGAATATGCATGCTTTATTGATTGAATGCATTTTAAATCACATGAATTAGGACACTGGGATAGTCATACATATTTAATATTGTTAAATTGTGCTTATTAATGTGTGTGCCGGGTGATTTCTTCAGCTTGGATCTGGATGCAATAAAAAAGGAAAAGATTATTCATACAAAAATAATAATATTTTTGGGTTTAATAAAATACAAAAATTACAGCATTAATTTCTTATTCAAGACATGCATTTAAATTAAAAGGGAGTGTAATAATAATGCAAGAATAATAACGCAAGGTCAAAACATCAAATAAAGCATGCAAGGTGACAAATAAATGGTATCCATTATTTTTGTTCCACATTGGGTCCCCTCCTTGAAGCATTTTTTAGGGGGGTGAAAACTGTTTTGAATTTCAATTGGCTTCCAAGTGGCAAAAGCCCTCAGCTAATACATCAAAGAAAAAATTGATGTCAACTAATCGGTTTAGGACACAGATTTAGAATGGTGTAAAAAAAAATCCCATGAATACTTGAAATATTTTTTTTTTAGGCTTGAGAAAAGAAGGCTAGAGGGATGGAAAGAAAAAAAAAAAGAAAATGCCATTGCAATTAACATGGCAATGATGTCATTATAGCCGCAATAATAGTTATAATAATTCTGAATATCCAATTAAGATTACACTAAAGCTCTCTTTATGCTTTTTTTTAAATGGACTTACATAAAATAAACAATACAGCTGCTGAATTATTTGTTATAATAACAATATATATACTCACCTGGGTGCTTGTCAAGAGATGGATGCGGTTGCCATAACGACGACACCATCTTTTGAAATGCTTCTAAATGCATGGGATCTGGAATTTTGAATTTTTTTGCGCGGAAAATGAAGAGAAGAAGAAGTTCCAGGGATGAGTGGTGGAAGTGGACTGGGTCTCATCGGTATCATCATCACGATGGTACCGCTGTCATCTGCTTATTAGGAGGAGGAGGTACCGTGGGCTCGCTTTGTTTATCCACCTCCTCCTCCTCCTACTCCTCTTCTATGCTTTTTTTTTTTAAAGGCTGCTCCCACTGTTCCAGCGTCATCAGTCTTTTTTCCCTCCTCTCTCTCTCTCTCTCTCTCTCTTTCAGTTGAGTCCCCCCCGCCCCCCCTCCAGTTCCAAAGCTTGCACACACTCTTTAGCAGCGCCTACAGCGATCCCTTTCGGCTTAAGTGAGACTTGAACTCCACTGACTGCAGAGTCAAATGCACACAGCGGAGACAGAAAGAAAATGTTCATATTTTATTTTTAAAAATACAATATTTTTTACTAATTTGGTGTGATGGGAATGTGCTATTTAAACATGCTTTAAAAATACCTAATATAAATATATAAATAGTGCTAAACGTGAAAATGAATCATTTAAATGCAATGAATCAGTCCTCTAAAAGTGCATTACGCACGTTTTACGCACCAAAAAATCACAGAAATACACACACAAAAAAGACGTAAAATAAATAATTCCTATCCACATTGGAGGCAGACATCCATATCAAGTCATGTATGGACTAATAATCAGAAATAATAATCAGAAAAGTTATCTGCATGTAGATCCAGGTCCGAAATGAAGCTGCGACTAACTGGTGTTAGACTGGAGAGGGAAAAAAAGGGAAATGAAGATAATTAAATATATAAAAGAGAAAAGAAGAATGTTAGTTAACGCGAGACATGCGTGGAAGGGGTGAGAAAGAGAGGGAGAGAAAGAGAGAGAGAGAGAGAGCTTTGAGTGAGTGCTCCTCCACTTTGCAGCGACTACACCCCGAGAGGAGGAGGAGCATGCTGTGCATCGAAGTAGGCTCCTCAATTTCCAACTTAGCATCTTGGCATTGAGGACATTTTCCCATGCAGGCAGAGCCCCCCCTCCCCAAAAGCCTGACTGCGTGCTCACTAAAAAATAGTCATGACAGTGGAGGAGCAACTTTTATAAAAGGGAAGCAACAAAGTGGACTGATAAGAGGAAGAAAAGGTTCTTTTTTTGGGCTTCTTTTTTTTAACCGTAAGGAGCAAGAAAACGGAGGTGGAGGAAAAAGGGGGGCAGAAGGTCCTCACACACACAGCTGTCTCTATGCGCCCCTGAGGTCCTTAAAAAAGTAAGAAAAAAACAAAGAGTGGAGGGGGCAAAGTGAGCTGCAGCAGCTATGGCGTATCCTCAGGGCTACTTGTACCAGCCGTCAGCCTCCCTGGCCCTCTACTCGTGTCCCGCAGCCTACGGCACCAGCGTCATATCGGGACCCAGGACCGAGGAGCTCGGCAGGTCCTCCTCCGGGTCCGCGTTCGCGCCCTATGCCGGATCCGCAACCACCACCGCCGCCGCAGCAGCAGCAGCCAACACCGCCGCTGCTGCCGCCTCCGCAGCTGCCGCGGCAGCCGCCGCCGCCTTCAGCGGAGGCTCGCCCGGGTACAACTCGCACCACTTGCCGTACGGCGCGGACGCGGCGGCGGCTGCTGCTGCCACCTTTACCTCCTATGTGGTGAGTTCACTGTCATACACTTTTTTCGGAAAGTTGTGTTAAGTTCGTTATTATTTACTGTATTCTCTTTTATTTATTTTTTTACTGTAATTATAATCTTAAATAATTCCTTATGCAGCTTCGCACTAAAACGATTATTCTATTCAAGTTCTTTTGTTGCTTTTTTTTTTTTTTTGCATTTGCAAAGCTTGGCATGCATGTGGGCCTGCTTATGCTTTACTACAAAGGCTGCGTGATCCCTGCAGAATAGGCTGACACGCCGTGTTAGTTAGAGAAAAGGCCCGCAGGGCATAATGCCAGCTGCATATTTCAATCTTAAATCATAAAAAAAAATATGAAACATGAAAAATAAAATGCATCAAACTAAATCCAAACGAATGCACTCATAATATGTTGATTTTAACTCCGATGTCTCCATGACACACAGAGTTCCCCCTATGACCACACGACAGGCATGGCGGGCTCCATAGGCTACCACCCTTACGCAGCGCCCCTGGGCACCTACCCGTACGGTGACCCGGCCTACCGCAAGAACGCCACCCGGGACGCCACGGCCACACTGAAGGCCTGGCTCAACGAGCATCGCAAGAACCCGTACCCCACCAAAGGCGAGAAGATCATGCTCGCCATCATCACCAAGATGACCCTCACCCAGGTGTCCACCTGGTTCGCCAACGCGCGCAGGAGACTCAAGAAGGAGAACAAGATGACGTGGACGCCACGGAACCGCAGCGAGGACGAGGAAGAGGACGAGAACATCGACTTGGAGAAGAATGACGATGATGACCCTCCTCATAGTAATAATAATAACAAACAAGACAAGACTCAAGATTCATCAGATA
This sequence comes from Doryrhamphus excisus, assembly GCF_030265055.1. Classification (NCBI taxonomy): domain Eukaryota; kingdom Metazoa; phylum Chordata; class Actinopteri; order Syngnathiformes; family Syngnathidae; genus Doryrhamphus; species Doryrhamphus excisus. The sequence goes on along the minus strand of NC_080477.1, from coordinate 19,570,780 downwards.
CTGAAGCAGGTTCGTGGATGAGGGTCGTGGGGGTGGGGGGGGGGTCATCAATTTTTCATCCCAGTCGTTTCCACTCAGGGTGCAAAATTGATTGCTGCTTAATGGTGGTGTATTATTTATAATGGGACAATCGCTTGAAATAATAATCACATTCAACTTGCATGGAAATGCTGCTGGTGCAAAATGTTAAACAAAAATTGTTTTTTTTTAGAAGTCAGAATTATTATTTATCATTTCAATATCGTGTGTTTTTTTTTTTCTTCACATGTTCAGATGCCAAAATGCTGCACCCGGTGGACTGTGACAGGTTCAAAGAGGACACCCTACACGGCAAGGACGTGGACCCCCTCCTGAGTGACTCGGAGTCCAAAGACCAGGAGGAGCGGACTATGACATCCGAGTTGTTATTGGATTCTGCCGGTAAGGCCACCACGTCGTCCCCCTCGGCGACGGGGGTAGTGGTGGTGGTGGGGGCCCGCGGACCCCAGGACAAACCGTCGGACTTGAGCCTCCACGCCCCCACCTCCGTTATCCACTCGCCGCCTTCGGCACCCAAACCCAAACTGTGGTCCTTAGCGGAGATCGCCACCTCATCGGACCGGTGTAGAAGCAGCAGCGGTGAGGCGCAGCGAGGAGGCGGGGAGCAGCAGCAGTCTTGCCCCGCCGTCATAGGCCCAGTTGCCGGGTCTCCTCCGCGGTCCTCCCCGCAGTGCGGCGTCCTTTCCCGGCCTCTGTACTACACGTCGCCCTTCTATCCCGGCTACACGAACTATCACGGGGGTACTTTTGGACACCTCCACGGCAACCCAGTCACCACAGGCTCCCCCAGCACTGCGCACTTCAATGGATTAAACCAGACTGTATTAAATAGAGCAGAGGCTTTGGTGAGGGACAAAGTGAGGGTAGATCTTTGTAAAGACTCCCCTTACGAACTGAAGAAAGGTATGTCAAACATTTAACAACTCCAACTGTGGACTTTTTACTTTATTTTAATTTATTTCTTTTTTTTTTGGGAAGGCTGCAAAACTGAACATTATTATCACCCCCCCTTAATGGAAATGTTGAGCTTCTCAAATGGTGTATAACAAGGATGATGGTCTTATAAATGGCTGCAGCCGCCGGAAGTGATTTGTATTAAAAGACTAACATGTATATTTAATGTAGCATTTTTGTATTTAAGAAAGAAAAATGGACGACACACTATCTTTGAAGTAAATTATGGAGAATATAATTATTTTTGTGAAGCATATTTTTTCTGGGTGAGGGGATGGCATCAGGAAAATACGCATGGTGATGATGATTATGATGATGATGGGTTTATATTTTAAAATCAAACATTTACACAGTGATGATGTAAAGTGCATACGGGGGCACCCAAAAAAAAATAGGATGTAATAATAATTCAAATAACAGCATCAGCAAGGCGCAGCCATTTAAGCCAATTACCTGGCGTGTTTTACGCACAGCAATCAGATGAACTCCAGTAATGAGCTCCATTTTATGCTAAATTTAGACCTCATTACTATTTCTTCTTCTCCACGCAAGGAAGGCGTGGTAAAAGCTGTTAAAATAAGAGATTCGACCATGCATTCAGAACAAACCCCCCCTCCCCCAGCCCCCCATAATCATAGTGTCTCTGTTTTATTGGCGCGCTGGATGCATACGCACACACATATACACACACAAGTGCACAAGGGAAGTAGGTTGTCACGCCATGTCGTGCAAACTCTTCCAACTTCCGCAGGTAGGTGTCACACTTGGGCCTAATTTCACACACAAAAAGTGGGGCGGGTGGGTGGTGGGTTGGTTGGAAGGGGGTACTGGTTGTGTGGTGGTGTAAAAAAAAAAAAAAAAAAAAAAAAAGAACCCCCCCTCCACACACACACACACACACACACACATTAAGAGTTATTATTATTATTACATTTTTTAATATTAGATAAATAATAACAGCTTAAACAATATAGGATTGTGACATCATAATTAAAATATCTACTCTAGTGAACAGGAAACAAAACAAAAATCTAAAATGATGAAGGGATTATTTTTAAAAACTAAAAAATATGTATTTTTTTTAGAAATACATATACATAAAAAAAACGTGTAGGCCACAAAGCCTTAACAACGAGGCCTTTTCAGGCAAGTACTATAGAAACTATAATATTCGTTCCTTTTTATTGCCTTTATGATTTTTACTTTAGGTATCATTGTTATTATGGTTATTAGTATGATTATTATGCACTTTAATTCCCCTTTAGCTTTTTTTTATTATAATAATTCCCCCTCTGTTATGGTGGTCATGTGACTGCACAGACTGGCACATATCATTCAGCTAAATAGCATAATTATATATGTGTGTGTGTGTGTATGTGTGTGTGTGTGTTCTTCTGTTGGTTCCCTCGGGGTTGAACTGCTCCATGTGTCAAATCCCCCATGAATGCACCATCTTTCTTTCTTTTTTTTTTGCTGTGTATTTATTATTATTATTATTATTATTATTACTTGAAACAAGAAAAGCTGCTGCTGTTGTTCTCCTATGACAAATAGTAATCCACAGGGGGGGTTATCTTCTTTTCACGCCCTTTTCTGAGGTGCAAATCATCCATGAGAAGGAGAAGAAGGGAGGGAGACATTTATATGTCAAATGGGTTTTTCATGTGGGGTGTATACAGTTGAGTGCATTAAACAGACAGACATTAAGTGGGATATTAAGAGGGGATTCTAGTACTATAATAATAATCATTATTATTATTATTAATTATGAGCAGTAGTGAGAACACCAAGTATAGGTTCTCAAGATTAAATAAAAGCAAGGGGATAAAAGAAGAAGAAGGAGAGATGAGAATGCAGATTGTCTTCAAACAGACTTTTGTTTTTGAATTAATGGTATTTTTTATTGATGAAAATATATTTCCAGTTTTCCAACAAACAAAAATATAGCACTGGATCCAATTGCATCAATTAAAAAGAATTAAAAAATAATAATTTACCAATTAGAAGTAGAACAATGTGGCCCCATGTCACATTATAATTTTATTCTTGTTAGCTTTTACAATTATTTGTGTGCAGGTTTAAAACACTATTAAATTATTATTTTTTAAAGAAATATATATTAAAAAATTACAAACCATGCTAATGATATTTGATTATTATTAACCCTTTACAGCCATCATTATAAATATCTATAAACATTATTGTAGTACTACATATTTATTTGTACCTTTTGCACCACATTTTTTTTTTAACATGTTGACTATTCATAGTAATGAAGTGTCGGTATAATGCAATTTAAATTCACTGCATTTTTATTGAAAAGTTTAATAGAATATGGTTCGTAATGCTTAAGTGACCCCCTCTGAGACAATTTTGCCTCATATTTATGGAACCAATTATGGTTCCTCAGCCTAAAGCTGGAGTGTTACCCCATTGATGGACAATTAGACAGCTATAAGGTGATTTAGTGAGTGGAAAAACACCTGTAGACACTTGTAATGTATATGATATAAAGGTATAGTACAACCTATGGTGCAATTTTTGCTCAAATTCACTGTCAGGTCCAAGTGTAGATGAAGAGTCAAGTGAGATAATGTCTCCATAAGGAGTCACATACCAGGAAAAAGCATCAATAACACTGCAACGATTCAATGTTTCCTTTAAAAAAAAATGCTAAGGTGGATTAAGGACGATATTTTAAGTGTGTGCAGTGTGTGGGTGTTCCTTTAAAAGAATCCCACTATTAATATCAATAAATTACCCCTGTTAAACACACACATTTAGAATGGAAAAAAAATAAACATGTCAAGGTAGCACGCAGCCATGTTAAGTGGGGGTTATAAAAGGGTCTCCGACACACTGTAAAGCCACCTCAGATAAGGTGGCGGGGAGTGATTTAGCACTTTATTTTTTTCTCGCGCACTTCACCGACTGTTTTTCTTATTTCTCCCGAGAGCTCCTCTGGGAGAGATTACACGTGTAATTTTCAGCAGTGAGATGTTTTAAGTGACCTCCCCCTACATAAATAAAACATTTCTATGAAGAAGAAGGGGGTGAAAAACATTAACGAAGAGTGATGAACTATGAGGAGGCCAACTAAGGGATGGGGGGGGGATTGAGGTTGTGAAAACTGAGGGATTCGGTTGCAATGTGAGGTAACAGAAGCTGCTATTTAGCAATCCGAGCATTATTAGCTTTTTCTGCACGCATTTGAGAGTTTTTGACGCTCCCTGGCCCTGGTTTGCTCTGACAGCAGTGTGGGGTGCCTCACCCCCCTGACCCGCTCACTGCTAAAGGGGCTGTGTTCAGTGGCCATGTAAGGGGCTCACTGGCACCCACACTGGGTGGGTCTCTGCCCTGCCCTGAAGGAGGAACGGGGCACACACCGCTATAGAGGCCCATGCCAATACCCGGAGGTATCAATTTTGGAAGCTGAGAATATTTGACTTCATTCAAATAAGGCTTACCAGCTGCTATGCAAGTGTAAAAAGAAGTTAACCTGTTATTAATGCACAGCATAGTTAATTTTGAAGCAAGTCATATAATGACTAAACTGGTATATTAAACCCTATAAACCCTACAATTTCCCCAAAACTTATGGAAAATATGTTTTTTAGTTTTATTTAACAAGAAAAACTCTATACTTTAGCTGTGTATTTCTTTCTACATGTAAAGTATGCCATTTCAAACATAAATATAGACGCTTATTCCTGTAGCAAAGAACATATGCAATTTTGCTGCATGCTTTGAATGGGAAAAAGCAACGCCATCTGGTGGACAAATCCAAAATAAATAAATATGGAATGAGAAAAATAATAATAGTAATTACTTTTCAATGGGACAATTTCTCTTAAAGGAACAAAGATTGTTTATTTTCAGTAGATTTGTCATTCAAGTTTTAAAGTGAATGTCCTTCACATACCGTATTTACCGCACCATAGGGTTGCACCTGATTATAAGGCAGAGTCTCAATTACGGGGTCTATTTCTGTACTTAACACATATGTACATAAGGTGCAACGTATTATAATGCGCATGCTAAAACATACGGTTGAAGCACCGAAGAACGGGAGTCTGAGGCGGAGTGTCGAATGCAGGAGTAAACTTTATTTGCTTGTTCAAAAACCACAACAAAACGGTTCGTCCTACTGCTTGAACTGTTCAGGTGGCAACACCCTCAACTTTTATAGTTCCGGGGTGAATTACCGCCTAGCGCTCACCATATTTTTCAATTAATCTTCTACCACAAATCTTCATGCTGGGTTCCCTCTCATCATTGTCGGAGTCAGTCTTGTTTTCAGGTGATGTCTTGTTTTCAGCAATGATGCCAGCTTTCGTCAAAAGCTCGAACAACAGTTAAAGCAGATACCTTAGCCTTAACCCGCCTTTCATTAGCAGAAAAATAATAATGATAATTCTAGTTAATACGGTGCAGTACACATATTACACAGCATGGGGGTGGTTGATTGGCTGGTGAACCATCCAGGGTATACCCCGCCTCTCACCCGGATACGCCCCCTAGATTAGTCATATTATGAGTTCATTTTTTTTTTTTGCCCAGTAACTATTTTTTTATTAAGTTTGAATATGTGTAAATATTAAAATCCCCAATCCATTGTGAAATAACGATAAATTCAATTTGATTTTTCCAGATTGTTGCGATAAATTTTGTGTGATTTTCTTGCAAACATTAATGGGGCCATTCAAACGAGACCACTAAAATGACAATATTAACGCCGGGACTGATGGAGATTGATGAACTGTTTTCTTTCAGCCACTTCAGAGGGGGTCCAGGGAGGGAAGAGGCGGGGCTGACGCACTGTTTATTTACATTTGCCCTTTTCAAATGATCCCCTTCTTCTCAACATCTGCTCCACATTAGCGCACAGATATCAGTCCTAATGACCGCTGCAATAATGCCTGGAATACACACACATATACACGCACAAGGTGTAACGTTGTACTTCACCTGGGACACGCTATACATCCGATTGGATCAGCGATCAACGTATTTTCTTTAAAAACTCAGGTTCTCCAAAGTTATTTGGACCCTTACTCTTTACCAGTTTGTGTGTGAACGTAACGTTAATGAGGAGGGGCGAGGATTCAGACCTCTAAGAAAAGTCAGGCCCCTCGCTCCCACACAACGAGGGAGGGAGGCCCCTTAAGTGTAATGGTGTCCCAATAGCAATTTAGTAAAGTGCTTACTTGCTTGCGATGTCACTCACATGCTGCTCAATCAAAAGGCACCACAACACCTCCTCTGGTTGGTGCTGTGTTTGGAGCAGCTGTTCATTAGGGGAAAAATATATATAATTGGACCTCAAAATTCAAACACCCTTAAGGTCATGGAAAATATGACTATACATCCAAAAGCTCTAATGGTAGAACAGTGAAACTACAAATAGCTACGGCTTTGCCAGTCCAGCCCATCTTGCTACGTGCTTCATAGTTTTTGCGATTAAAATGCGATTAATTGATTAATCAAAAAATAATAATCTACCAATTGATCTACTGTCGCTGTCTGACAAATATTTCATACGTTATACCATACACTGGCAGTGAGTGATGTTGCTGGATAACAAATGTAGATGCCGTGACCCTGTGTGAAAGGGGATGAGAGTCCAGCCCATCTTGCTACGTGCTTCACAACCTTTGTTTTTTTTTTAAATCCGATTAATTGATTAATCAAAAAATAATAATCTACCAATGAATCTACTGTCGCTCTCTGACAAATATTTCTTACGTCATACTATATGCTGGCAGAGCGTGATGTTGCTGGATAACAAAATTAGATGCCGTGACCCTGTGTGAAAGTGGATGAGAGTCCAGCCCATCTTGCTACGTGCTTCACAACCTTTGTTTTTTAATCGGATTCATTGATTAATCAAAAAATAATAATCTACCAATTAATCTACTGTTGCTGTCTGACAAATATTTCATACGTCATACCATACGCTGGCAGTGATGTTGCTGGATAACAAATTTAGATGCCGTGACCATGTGTGAAAGTGGATGAGAGTCCAGCCCATCTTGCTACGTGCTTCACAACCTTTGATTAATCAAAAAATAATAATCTACCAATTAATCTACTGTTGCTGTCTGACAAATATTTCATACGTCATACCATACACCTGCAGTGAGGGATGTTGCTGGATAACAAATTTAGATGCCGTGACCCTGTGTGAAAGTGGATGAGAGTCCAGCTCATCTTGCTACGTGCTTCACAACCTTTGATTAATCAAAAAATAATAATCTACCAATTAATCTACTGTCGCTGCCTGACAAATATTTCATACGTCATACCATACGCTGGCAGTGATGTTGCTGGATAACAAATTTAGATGCCGTGACCCTGTGTGAAAGTGGATGAGAGTCCAGCTCATCTTGCTACGTGCTTCACAACCTTTGATTAATCAAAAAATAATAATCTACCAATTAATCTACTGTCGCTATCTGACAAATATTTCTTACGTCATACCATACGCTGACAGTGATGTTGCTGGATAACAAATTTAGATGCCGTGACCCTGTGTGAAAGTGGATGAGAGTCCAGCTCATCTTGCTACGTGCTTCACTACCTTTGTTTTTAATCTGATTAATCAAAAAGTAATAATCTACCAATTAATCTACCAAGTAGCAACTGTTGCTGTTTGACATATACGTATTTCATACGTCATACCATACACTGGCAGTGAGTGATGTTGCTGGATAACAAATTAGATGCCGTGACCCTGTGTGAAAGGGGATGTAGTTATGTATAGAAACAACCCACTTGAATAGGTTCTGTCTAAGTGGCAACCGTGGAAATATGACTTGTGTGGAATCTCTGCAGGTCGACCAATGCCCCTAAACGGATCGTACTAATTCCACTGTGAATAACAGCCAAATCTAAATGAGCTACATTTAAGTTCCCCCCCCCAGATGAATGACTAAAGAAAATATAAGTGTGGTAGCTCCACACACTGTACACCACCTTCAAAAAAAAAAATATTCCAAATCAAGCAATGGCTGCAAGCCAGTGGGAGTGTGTTGGCTGCTGCACCCTGATTAACGGTGTGGTTTACAGCCAACTCCAATAGGTAATCTCATCAGAGAGAGGCTTTAAACAGATAAAGACCACCCCTAACTGCCGCCCCCCCATCCCAACCACCACAGAGCGCATCCCTTTCCCGGATGAGTCCTCAGGTCCAACACGCACGAGGAGCCCAGAGCAGGCTTACGGCACGGCCGCACCGCAAAAGGAGCCCTCAAATCATCTCTTGACCTCATTTTCAATAAAAGGAGTTTCTGGTCTGATGGATCATTTGTTGGTCTAGCATGGAATGGCCATCTGGATGGAAGGATATGGTCGCTGTAGTAGGTACGCATTACCTGCCAGCTAAGGTCCTCTGGAGGCCGCTATGCATCTCACATAAGCTGATATTGTTCAAAGCGTATTAGAGAAACGGAAAACTACCATTTTTACTCCTCGTTAACAGTAAACACTAATACAAAAATCGTACTTCTACACAGGAACTGATATTATTATATATTATTATATTATTATCAGTTATCGTTTGAGTTAACCCGAACACTGTAGAATACAACTAAAAAAAAGTAAAATTTATCATGCTGCAGGGTGGTCTAGTGGTTAGCGCACAGACCTCACTGCTAGGAAACCCGAGTTCAATTCCCCGAATGGAGTTTGCATGTTCTCCCCGTGCATGCGTGAGTTTTCTCCGGGTGAGTTATGTCTTAATATTGCTTATCATGTCTGCTATATTACGTTATGTATGTATAAAGGTGACTATAGGGGTGTTATTTCATGTTTACAGGGCTCTAATAAAGGTAAAGAAAACATTTCAAAGGTCATTTTCAAACTTGGAAAGTATTCCATTTATTAATATTTAATCCGACTACATGGTGATTGAGTGGTTAGTACAAAGGCCTCACAGCTTGGAGACCCGAGTTCAATTCCACCCATGTCTGTGTGGTGTTTGCATGTTCTCCCCGTGCATGCGTGGGTTTTCTCCGGGTACTCCGGTTTCCTCCCACATTCCAAAAACATGCTTGGTTAATTGGCGACTCCAAATTGTCCATAGGTATGAATGTGAGTGTGAATGGTTGTTTGTCTATATGTGCCCTGTGATTGGCTGGCGACCAGTCCAGGGTGTACCCCGCCTCTTGCCTGAAGACAGCTGGCATATTAAGACGGGTGAGTTATGTCTTAATATTGCTTATCATGTCTGCTATATTACGTCATGTATGTATAAAGGTGACTATAGGGGTGTTATTTCATGTTAACAGGGCTCTAATAAAGGTAAAAAAAACATTTCAAAGGTCATTTTCAAACTTGGAAAGTATTCCATTTATTAATATTGAATCCGACTGCATGGTGATTGAGTGGTTAGCACAAAGGCCTCACAGCTTGGAGACCTGAGTTCAATTCCACCCATGTCTGTGTGGTGTTTGCATGTTCTCCCCGTGCATGCGTGGGTTTTCTCCGGGTATTCCGGTTTCCTCCCACATTCCAAAAACATGCTAGGTTAATTAGCGAATCCAAATTGTCCATAGGTATGAATGTGAGTGTGAATGGTTGTTTGTCTATGTTTCCTATGACTGGCTGGTGATTTTTACGTATTTTTTTATTTTTTATTTTTTATTTTTTATTTTTTATTTTTTATTTTTTATTTTTTATTTTTTATTTTTTATTTTTTATTTTTTATTTTTTATTTTTTATTTTTTATTAGCCACAGCTAGGAGACCTGAGTTCAATCCCACCGTCGGCCATCTCTGTGTGGAGTTTGCAGGTTCTCTCCAAATTGTCCATAGGTATAAATGGGAGTGTGAATGGTTGTTTGTCTATATATCTATATATCAATATATCTATTGTCTATATGTGCCCTGTGATTGGCTGGCGACCAGTCCAGGGTGTACCCCGCCTGAAAACAGCTGGGATAGGCTCCAGCACCCCCCGCAACAAAAATGAAAGAATGAATGAATGATCACCCTTTCAATATGCTTGATAGAACGTTTCTTGTGGTGCAGTTCTATGGTTATCATTACACTCTCTTTTTTTGGTTAGCGACAGTAATTATCCAATAAGTGGATTATGTGAGGTCTGGTGTCTAGGCACAAATGCGGACATAAAAGAAGTTCATTGCGTTCTGCAACGCTTTATAACTCGGGTCTCTTTGTTGCAGGAGTAGTAAGAATCTAAAGGAATCCTAAACAAATCTATGAAAGCGCTCCAGTGCTTAAAAAAAAGGCCTTGTCCCCTTTTCTTTTTGTTTAGGTGGCTCATATTGTGTTCACAGTAGCTGCACTTTAAGTATAGAAAGATGTGATTTATTAGCTTGTCAAGGGAAGCATTGTTGAAGGCAGCAATCAAAAAGCACTTACCTAGCTCCTTCTAAAGTGACTGCTTTTTCACTGGCTAATTTGTGTAACTCCCATGGAGAGGCTGGCAAAGAGTTTGATGAGGCATATAATGATGATTAATGAATTTATTGCCTTGCTGCTCATCAAACAGTTGTAGTATATACTATTTCTCTTTTTGGTGTTGTTAATGCGGGGCAATAGAGGGGCAGACATGAGATAATGTTGCTGCTTCTTGCTTCCTCCCCCCTGCGGCTGTTAACCTGACTGACCTGATGGGCATGAGAAAGCGGTGGTGCGGCTCCGTGGGCAAAGTGGGAGCATAAAGGACAGTTTAATAGAAGGTTAAGACTGGAAATGTGAGTAAAGCGGCTGCGAGGGACGCACGGTCTCAAGTTTCAAATGCAGCCATGGGTGGGGGCAACCAGATCCTTGCACACTGTGGCGCCCACCCAACAACTCTCAGCATGTACATGGACACAGATACATCTCATGGAAACGCATTAGCCAATCAAAAGCGATTGTTTCTAATTACATGTATATAATAGACGCCCAGTGGCATCTGCAAATTGAACCACACCATCATGTCCGTAATAGTTGGTAAGGGGTTTATTTACTCAACTACATGAATGCTGGAAAAAACTACTATATCCTTAATACTGCAAAAAAATGTTTGCACAACATCCAAGCAAGTTTCCACTTCAATATTTGTAGGTGATGTTGTTTTGGTTACTAACATTTTCAATGGTCATTCACCCAGAAACCAACAAAACAGGATACAGCCGTCCTTGGTTTATTGCCGTTAATTGGTTCCAGCCTTGGCTGCACGGTGCACAAGTGGTTAGCATGCAGGCCACACAGCTAGGAGACCCAAGTTCGATTCCACCTATGGGCATGCATGGGTTTTCTCCGGGTACTCCGGTTTCCTCCCACATTCCAAAAACATGCTAGGTTAATCGGCGACTCCAAATTGTCCATAGGTATGAATGTGAGTGTGAATGGTTGTTTGACTATATGTGCCCTGTGATTGGATGGCGATCAGTCCAGGGTGTACCCCACCTCTCGGGATAGGCTCCTTGTGATCCTTGTGAAGATTTTCTTTTTTTTAAAAAAACGAAAATGAATGAATGAATGAATGAAGTAGGAATAAAATATTAATAAATGGAATATTTCCATAGTTAGAGCATGGAAAACATGCTTATGACCTAAATTTTTTTTAACCCTTTTGCTACTTAAGACATATTAATTTCTTTCAACTCGACCGCTCGCTCCCAAAGACTTATTTATACACGTCTTTTACCTTTTTTTTTTGCACAAGAGAAACAAAAATGGTTGCAACCAGGAAGTGAAAAGGCATCTCGTTGTGTTGCGTGACCAAGGTTACTCAGGGGTGGGGGGTTGGGGTTGTTTACACATTTGGCTCACTATATATGGCTAAATTTATATTTATATTTTCTCCCTTTTTTGTGGAGAACTGATATTTTGTTGAAACTTACCTCTGATATACTTTTTCCTGATGGAAGACAAGAGTCTAATCTTTATTTTGCTATATAGAACACAATATATAGAACAATATATAGAACACAATGTGTCTTGAAAAATCAGTCAAAATCATGAAAAATATCTGGGATTGAATGAGTTAATATATAACAGTAAAATGAAAAAACAGTGGAAAACTGTGTGAAAGGGGCTTGGGTTTTCTTGGCTGTAAAGCATTGTTTACATGTGCATAAAAGGTTAAAAACTGTGGCAAAATTCTAATGGTTTAATGAGTCGACAAAAAACAAAACATCACACCCTAAAAAAAAATCATACCCTCATCACAAATGTTGATTAACGAGCGACAGGGTGGGTGTTTGTGGGCTTTTGAGGCGGTCACTATGAGGTCAAAGGCACTTTTGCATATTTACTAAATAAGCCCCGCCTTTCCCCTCACGCTTTTTACACAGCTTGCTCCCATAACTGGCGGGTCATGCATGCCTCCGCTTCACATTATATAGTAGAGCTGTTTACACTTGAATGCACCCTGCTTTTCTCTCTCTCTCTCTTGCCTGCTCTGTGCTGAAATGTGCTTGATTAAGTCCTCGCTTGTTCACCAGTGCAGCTAAACCAAAGAACGCATTGTTGCAACTGCACCCCCCCCCCAATTCCATCCACCAACTCCCTTACCCATCACTAGCACATACACGCACCCTCCCAACCCCCACCATCGCACCGCACCCCCCTTTGAGATCAACTCCCTTTCTTCATTCACTGATTCATTAGGATGCTCCCTTAAATACATCAAAGAGCCGCGGCGCTCACACAATAAACCAATAAAAGCAATTATAAGCCCATATCTTCCAGGCACTGTTGATCTCTTGGGTGTTAACATTAGATAATGAAAGAGTTTGATGACGTTTTTTTTTTTTTTTTTCCTTTCCGAGAAAGCAGCCTGACTCTTTCGCAGATGCAGAACAGCACAGTTTGAAAATAACATACCCATATATCTTACGCCACAAGTCAAAATTAGAAGCTATAGGAAGTACTCTACAGAGGAGGGGTGCATGGCGTGGTGCGTTTAAATGCTGCCTGTTAAACATTCTTTAAATATTCATCGGCCTCTAAAGGGTTCTGTTTGATGGAGTGGATGCAAGGGGTTTATTCTAGGTAGTAGCCATGTTGGCTGTAAATGCACTATTAAAAAAGGAAATAATAATAATAATAATAATAACTCACTCAGTGCTGTCATTCTTTTCCCCGTAAAAACAAGCGGCAACTCAATCACAGGAATCAGCATATGCAGATGAGGCCGATAAATCTTTCATGCGTCATCCTAAAAGAGACAAAAGATGAAATGTTAACAAAATCAACTGTCTAAATGGGTGTTTTGCCTGCAAAACATGCGCCATGGAAACAGCAAAAAGCCGCCCATTAAGCAACGGGCTTGTATATCAGCCATGTCATCTTGGTGTCGTCAACTTTTCTGCTCTTATTGGAAACACATTGAACCCGGGGGTCGGTCAGCAGGTTCACTTGCATATATCACCAATAAGTTATAATCACACTGTCGCCAGCGGGAGGTCTGGAATTTTAACGACTGGTGACGGATGGAGTGAATACGTATAGGGCAGACCTTGTTTGGAAGCGTTTGCAAAGCGAAGGCATTAGTTAGATGTTTTTTTTTATACATCAACAGGTGTCAAATGGGCTGAAAGTATGCTTAAAGTACTCATGACACTAACTGTAATGTTAATTATTTTTATTTTTATATTACCGTTTTTTACGTTACTTCACTGTTTCTTTACACGTTTCTTTCCTAGAGCCATCATCGCCCTCAACAATATGTAACCAAGGCAACCAATTGTCCTCTACAATGTAGACCCTTCTTTATTTATTCATCAATTTTTTATATTTTGTACTGTAATACTGTCTTGCAGCTGCACGGTGGTCAGGTGGTTAGCACGCAGGTAGGAGACCAGAGTTCAATTCCATCTCTGTTTGGAGTTTGCATGTTCTCCCCGTTTTCTCCGGGTACTCCGGTTTTCCTCCCACATTCCAAAAACATGCTAGGTTAATTGGCGACTCCAAATTGTCCATAGGTATGAATGTGAGTGTGAATGGTTGTTTGTCTATATGTGCACTGTGATTGGCTGGCGACCAGTCCAGGGTGGAAGCAATCAAAGAGGGAGATTTTTTTGTTCAGATTTCATCTTTTAGATTTACAGTACGATAGCAATAAAGAACTTTAGAGTTGTAGTGAAGTTTCAAGAATAATTTGGCCTCAATGACATGAAAAGTGGCTGCACGGTGGACGAGTGGTTAGCCCTCAGGCCCAAGTTCGATTCCACCCCAAGATGCGTCTACGATCAGCTATCCCAATCTTTCTTTCTTCGAGCTGGATCGAAAGCACAAGCTAACAAAAAGTCAAAAACCTGGAAGATGTTTAATGGTAATGGTAATGGTTTTATTTCATTTGAACATGCATCAGATTACAATTGAATGCATCACATAATCAGTTCACAGTTCCACATGTCCAAAAGGAGTAGGAAGAAGCAAAGCTTATTAAATCCTACCCCTCTATCTGGTACTTTTACAATCAGTAACTGTTACATTTGTTCACTTCCTGCTTTCCTAATATATTTAAGGTTGTTTTTTTTTTGTTTTTGTTTCCATGCCGAAGTGTCAATCACTATCAGTCTATCGCCTAATGCCAAATGTATTGTAGATGTTGAAAAACTAATGTATACATGTATGAAGTAATAATATTCAATGTATTACTAACTACTCATCACAGCACATTATCAGTGAATGTGTCTTATTGTTGTAATTTTGCCTCTTTCTTGCCTTTGATGTGCGTCCTTGGCTGTGTTTTGATAAATCTGGTTGCCGGAAAGTGTCATCGGTATGCCGTGAGAGCCTCAACAACAGCGAACATTTACCCGATATAATCTCCAAACTGCTCAAAAGTTCTCATTTATAACGTCACACTATGAAGAGGACAAGAGAGAGACCTCTTCTTCGGAGTCCTTGACCCGTTCGACTGACTCTCTCAAATGTGTCGACTTCATTAGCGGGTCACCACTCGGCGCTTGCACCTTCATTAGTAAATACATGAGTATTGACACACACATATATTAAAAAAAAAAAAGTATGCACATTATGTCATCGACTGAAGGTCTTATCTACAAGAGTACAAGGACCGTCAGTTGATGTGGGGTCACACCACCAATTACAACTGTTTCACCCCAAGCAGTCAATACCAAGTAAAACACTGATTCATTATTAAAATTGCATGGATTAAAAAAAAAAAGCAAAAGATATATGGATTGGTGCAATATGCGTACAGTTAGACAGACCCAGTTTGTGTGCATAATTGCTTTAATGTGGGCTATTAAGCCTAAGTGGGTATGATTTTACTGTCTGCCCTACATTCAGTAACATCCCCCCGCCGTGATCAATACTTATGATTTGTAAGTCACCACTCATCGATAGCACGGCGTGATGGTTTAAGCGTTTGACCTTGGCGGTGGAAGACATTCTTGAGAATATTAAAAGGGCACACTGAGGATAGAGGACAAAGAAAGGAAAGTGTGCAAAAATAAATGTGATAAACTCCTTTGGGGTTTGTCCCAATGGAATACAAACCTCTCGACATTCTGTCGCTCGTTGTTTAAAAATGACATTAACATACTACAAATTAAGACGCTAAGTCTGACTGACACAAATAAAACACCTTTGGTTGGCAACACCACGTTAAGGTAAGAAATCTGAGTGTGTAATCTTGGAAAAGTTTGAGGCGCTTTGTGTTTTGGCAACAAACGAGCCTCGACATACGATCTCAACCACGGAATGAATGAATGAATGAATATATGAGTAACAGTGTTTTCAGGAAATAGAGAGAATGGAAAGATCTGTTTTGGATTCGTGTTGTGTCATGTTTTTACCCGAGGAGATCATCAAATGTTTAATTAACGGGCTCACCTCCAAATACAACACAAGTCAAACATAAAACAAAAATGGAGGATGATACACGGCTCGAAAAATGTCTTTTATAACCATGCTCGTACATGCTTTTTTTTTCCACTATGACTGTAAATGAAGGCTAATGTACTCTCATCTGAGAATATTAACATATAAAAATGTACTTTGAATCATAATTATATAGTATCATTACCTTACAGAATCATTCATATACAGTAACTGTATATACACTACAGCTTGAGTGAGTGGAATTAGTGTTTTGTTTTGTTTTTTTTAATATCTAATATTGACAAGTGGCAGTCTGATTCAGCTGAGGCAAACATTTCAGAATTTCATCACAAAACCATTATTAACAATTATTAAGCCTTATAGTCTGAAAAAGCCGTGCAAAACTTGTCATGCACAAGTTTCCCGTGATGACACATATATACGAGCGGCTTCATTGTGCATATGAAGCAGTGTCACAAAAAAAAAGACCAGCCATCCCTCGAAACATCGCAAAATTCGAATCATCTTGACAATTGAACGTCATGCAGTCCATTTCAAACTCCTTGCCAACACTTCTATCCCGCATCAGCACTTCTACGTATTAGCATGGCACTCTAGCAAAACTTGTCATGCACAAGTTTCCCGTGATGACACATATACGACCGGCTTCATTGTGCACATCAAGCAGTGTCACAAAAAAAAGACCAGCCATCCCTTGAAACATCTCAAGATTCGAATCATCTCGAAAATTGAACGTCAAGCAGTCCATTTCAAACTCCTTGCCAACACTACATATTATCATGGCACTCTAGCAAAACTTGTCATGCACAAGTTTCCCGTGATGACACATATATACGAGCGGCTTCATTATGCATATGAAGCAGTGTCACAAAAAAAAGACCAGCCATCCCTCGAAACATCGCAAAATTCGAATCTTCTCGAAAATTGAACGACAAGCAGTCCATTTCAAACTCCTTGCCAACACTTCTATCAGCACTTCTACGTATTAGCATGGCACTCTAGCATGCAGAAGCCACGTGATCACAACAACAGCGTGTACTTAGCGTGTTTCGCACAAAGTAAAAATGATGTCAGCCATGCGGCAGTATTTGTTGTTATAGTCCGAAAAAGACGTGCAAAACTTGTCATGCACAAGTGTCCCGTGATGACACATATACGACCGGCTTCATTGTGCACATGAAGCAGTGTCACAAAAAAAAGACCAGCCATCCCTCGAAACATCGCAAAATTTGAATCATCTCGAAAATTGAACGTCAAGTAGTCCATTTCAAACTCCTTGCCAACATTTCTATCCCGCATCAGCACTTCTACGTATTAGCATGGCACTCTAGCAAAACTTGTCATGCACAAGTTTCTCGTGATGACACATATACGACCGGCTTCATTTTGCATATGAAGCAGTGTCACAAAAAAAAAGACCAGCCATCCCTCGAAACATCACAAAATTCGAATCTTCTCGAAAATTGAACTTCAAGCAGTCCATTTCAAACTCCTTGCCAATACTTCTATCCCGAATCAGCACTTCTACGTATTAGCATGGCACTCTAGCATGCAGAAGCCATGTGATCACAACAACAGCGTGTACTTAGCGTGTTTCGCACCAAGTAAAAATGATGTCAGCCATGCGGCAGTATTTGTTGTTATAGTCCGAAAAAGACGTGTAAAACTTGTCATGCACAAGTTTCCCGTGATGACACATATACGAGCGGCTTCATTGTGCATATGAATATAATTGTGCATATCCCTCGAAACATCTCGAAATTCGAACATCTCAAAAGTTGAACGTCAAGCTTGTAAGACAAACCGTTTTATGCAACTTATTAGCCTCCCTTGGCCCCAAACATATTCAGTCGAGTTCCAAAATTGTACAAACTCAGATGTGTTAATCACTGTATTTAAAATCCCGACTAGGTGCACTCGTGCCCACAGACTGACTGGGTGTACGGCGTCACCTGCTAACGGGTAAATGAGCATTCTTCTGGCACGCCATCACGGCTGCTTAACCACAAGGCACAACACAAGTAGAAATCATGTTAGCTTCCTTCACATGCAAGTTTTGGCTTATGCATGTGTTATGCGACAGACTGTAATTCTATGACGGCTTGTTTGGTAATTAGAGTAAATAAGAATAAGTAGGAGTATGACTAATCTATTTTTTAGCATGCCAGTTCCGTATATCGCATTGTGATTTTTCCCGTTTTTCCTGCCACTGATCCAACACCAACCACACAAAGGAAAACCTCCTACTCTTCAGGCCTTTTTCCACGCACTGTGAACAAAGCAGTGGTGTGCCAAGGATTACACTGTAAAATATGCATGTCCCAATGAAATATGCATATAGCCGTGTGTCATCAATGACACGCTTTCTACAAAGGCAAGACCGCATACACAGGAACGCGTGTTTCTGTTTCTAGTCCCTTGACTTTAATGGCTGTAGACATACCAAACGACTCATCGGGGGAGAATAATTAAGCCTGGCACGGGCATGTTTGGTTTGTATGGTAACACACTGAAACATTTGTTTGCTTTATTTTCAACGGGGGATAACCAAATATGCCGCAAAAAAGGGTCTCAGCACGCCAAGTGGCATTGTTTTAGTATTAAACGCCCCAAATATCTTCAGGATATAAGACTGTTTTGTTGTGGTTACAGGGGTCCTAATCTACTCAGTCATGGCGGTTTGAAGAGGGAATGTTTTCAAGTTTTAACAGGGTTGGTTCCAGCGTTAGCCCGGCCACCAGAGACCGAACTGTTTGGAGAAGGGTTTTGCTTTTCCGCTTATGTGGGTATGGCGTATTGACATAACGTCCAAAATCACTGAGGCATATCTTGGAATTCGCCCCACATTTCATCACTTTGATCAGCTGAGGCCCATATTATTATTATTATTATTACAATTATGGCCCATATTTAATGAACCAAAGTCTCTACTAGCATGGTGCATGGTCTCTGGGAGTATAATTTGACCATCCGTGTAGTATGTAGCTTGTGGTTACATATATATACAGTAGATGCCCATCTGCATTGTAATTCTTAATACACCTCATCCACGCCTGGTTTGCCAGAGAATAAGAAGACGTAGCAGGAGGGATCAGTTTTGCTTTTCCGCTTATGTGGGTATGCCGTATTGACAAAACGTCCAAAATCACTGAGGCATAACTTGGAATTCGCCCCACATTTTATCACTTTGATCAGCTGAGGCCCATATTATTATTATTATTATTACTACTATGATTATGGCCCATATTTAATGAACCAAAGTCTCTACTAGCATGGTGCATGGTCTCTGGGAGTATAATTTGACCATCCGTATAGTATGTAGCTTGTGGTTACATATATATACAGTATATGCCCATCTGCATTGTAATTCTTAATACACCTCATCCACGCCTGGTTTGCCAGAGAATAAGAAGACGTAGCAGGAGGGATCAGTTTTGCTTTTCCGCTTATGTGGGTATGCCGTATTGACATAACGTCCAAAATGACTGAGGCATAACTTGGAATTCGCCCCACATTTCATCACTTTGATCAGCTGAGGCCCATATTATTATCATTATTATTACGATTATGGCCCATATTTAATGAACCAAAGTCTCTATTAGCATGGTGCATGGTCTGCAAAGGTAAACTAACTCTCTGGGAGTATAATGTGACCATCCGTATAGTATGTAGCTTGTGGTTACATATATTTATATCCAGTAGATATACAGTCGAATAAGAAGACGTAGCAGGAGGGATCAGTTTTGCTTTTCCGCTTATGTGGGTATGCTGTATTGACATAACGTCCAAAATCACAGAGGCATAACTTGGAATTCGCCCCACACTTCATCTCTTTGATCAGCTGAGGCCCATATTATTATTATTATTATTATGATTATGGCCCATAATTAATGAACAGAAGTCTCTACTAGCATGGTGCATGGTCTACAAAGGTACACTAACCATAGGGGTCTGTGACCATCCGTACAGTATGTAGCTTGTGGTTACATTTATATATAAAGTATATATATACAGTAGAATAAGAAGACGTAGCAGGAGGGATCAGTGCCTCATGTTAGATCTCATGTTATCCGTCTCTCCTACATCGTCCATTACAATTACATGCACAAGCGTCAGGGCCAATTATGCAAATTACACAATGGCGTCATCAAATCCCCGCCCCCTACAACTAAAAATAGATAGCGGCCATGTGGGAAACACTGTATTGTATCATGTTTGTGCAAACGCTGTCCTGTACGTAACGCTTTATATCTTCCCCTTTTTTTAGCCTAAGGCAACAGCGCCAGTAGATCATCTCCCCGTGACTCCAACAATCAACACAAAGGCATAACAGTTTGACAAAAGTGAAGTACAAGAGGGTTCAAGCAGCTGGAAGCTGTGTGCCGGTTCCTTCTAGCCGCCTCAGCTTCAGGTCTCAGGTGTCAGCTTCTCGACAGGTATGAGTTACCATAATGGGGGGGCAGTTAAGAGGGGCCCTTGTCCGGGGCCTCCTGTCTGGGCACAGCGACTCGGCAGTCAAGAGAGGTGCCTAGACGATTTAGTGTCGTCTCTTTAGGATGCACAATGGAAAGTGCCGCAAGGCCCGCTGTTGGTAATTGAACTTGGGGCTTTTCCGCTCCACAATTTTCAGACCTGGTTGGGTTTTGTATTTATATGTAAAAGACGGCAAACATACCAAAACTGTTAGCTTTACAGCACAAATCGTAATGCACTTCACAGGATATTTCCCACCACAAGTGGCAGTGTGTCCGGTACAGATGTCCCCAAAAAACCACGATCAAACCCCATACTAGAGATCCCACCCTGGTTTTTGTCCTGTTATAAATACAGCACCCTGCTGCTGAATGGATTTTTCCCCCTTCAAAGTCGTCATTAAAATTATGGACTTTTTTTTTTTTTTTTTTTTTTTTGAAGAGCAAAGTAAGAAAACAGAACAACCACAGCATTTATACAGACTGACCACAACATAGAGGCCAATGGCGGCTTGTGCTCACACTTACAACCTCTTGCTATTAAGGCAGCAAACACAAACACACACACACACACGTATCCACCCACACAACACGGTCATATAAGCGTACGTATAAACGTTCAAGCACATCCACATGTACTCATGAGTATCAAATGGAAAAAAAACAACAAACCACAGACAGACATAATCCATTATTCTTGTTTATTGACTGTGCCTGTTTTAAAGGACAGTCCGTATATCTTATTCGCCCCCCCGTCACAGACAGACAATGATGACACGTCCCTTTAAACAGCCCCTTCAACTGCATGGGCATCCAGTATGACTCAATGATAATTACAGTATTGAGCGTTTTAAAGAGAGCCATAATTAGGATAATCTAAGCCTTCATTCTCGGGGAGTTTATGTCCTCCTCCACCTTTCTTTGGTTCTCTCCATCTTTCTTCCTTACTGACAGCTGCGTTTCCCGGGAAGCACTTTTTTTCCCCACCCTTCCATTCAGACTATAATCTATTGCCGTCCTCCCGGTGCTTACATGTAGCTACATGGTGAGTCAGTGCTGTAATTCCATCATTAACTGGATGATGTGAGCGCTGTCTCTAAAGTGTCGGCTTTGGTGTGACCCCGGGGGCGAGCTCGTGGCTGTGACTGATGCCAGCCTGCCCACCACGCGTCATACCGGCAACAATAATGTAATGAGCTTTGGTCCGGTTTTCTTTCAGACCGCCGTTGACTTAGGGGGTCCTGCGGTCATTACGTGTACAGAAACATATTTTACAGCTTGGGGTAAAAAAAAAAAAAGAAAAGGAGTTGTGGTCTGAAGTTTTCCAGAGCTTCAAATTAGCAATTATGTTGGCAAATTTATAAAGCAAAGCATATTAAGTTGATCCAAATGGTGCCTAACAAGATTAGGGGTGGAAACTAATGGTTGAACCCAAGGTTGGATGTCTTCTGGGATGCTAGGTTTGTTTGTATTTTCAAATTCTCATAGAAAATAAGGAAAAATTATCACCACAAAGCCATATATGTGCGTGTAAAAATATAATAATAATAATAATAATAATAATAATAATAATAATAATAATAATAATAATAATAATAATAATAATAATAATAATAATAATAATAATAATGTGTGGAAATCCCGCGTTTTTGGGTTGTTTAAATTTAAGTTTAGAACAAATAAATTGGAGGCTAACTAGTTAGCTTAGTAGCTCTCCATATGTTCTCTCTTACAGTATTTTCATGCAGTGGTGTAAACAAAGTGACGAATGTCATAGTGAGTATGGATTATCATTTTTTTTTTATGTTACGTTCAAGATACTACACATTTTCCCACTGCTAACTGTGAGTTATGTCTAAATGTTGCTTATCATGTTTGATATATTAGGTCATGTATGTATAAAGGTGACTATAGGGGTGTTATTTCATGTTTACAGGGCTCTAATAAAGGTCAAAACAAAAAAAAAACATTTCAAAGGTCATTTTCGAACTTGGAAAATATTCCATTTATTAATATTGAATCCGACTGCATGGTGGATGAGTGGTTAGCACACAGGCCTCACAGCTCGGAGACCCGAGTTCAATTCCACCTATCTCAAATTGTCCATAGATATTATGAGTTAACCCAAATGCTGTAGAATACAACTAAAATAAAGTAAAATTGATCACACTTTTGCTGCAAGGTGGTCTAGTGGTTAGCGCACATACCTCACAGCTAGGAGACCCGAGTTCAATTCCACCCTTGGCCATCTTCTGTGTGGAGTTTGCATGTTCTCCTCGTGCATGCGTGGGTTTTCTCCGGGTACTCCGGTTTCCTCCCACATTCCAAAAACATGCTAGGTTAATTGGCGACTCCGAATTGTCCATAGGTATGAATGTGAGTGTGAATGGTTGTTTGTCTATATGTGTCCTGTGATTGGCTGGCAACCAGTTCAGGGTGTACCTCGTCTCTCACCTGAAGACAGCTGGGATAGGCTCCAGCACCCAGCACCAGCATAAAAACAAAAAGTGTGACTATCGCTGATGATGAGTTAACTTGAAGCACCATACCTTTTTATGGGCAAAAAGTCAAAGAAAAAGCAAAGATTATCTTGTAGGTGTTCACTAAGTGTGACTTTTCGGTCCAAATACAACTTTTGATTGTACTTTGACTCTACCCGAAAACAAATGTGTAATTCACATGCTTGCTCACACACGGTTCCAACAAAAGGTTTTTACACCAGTCACATTCTCCATTACAGCGATAACGCAGTCACCACACTGGCTGCCAGACAGACGCCTCTAAATCAAACGTGTAAATTACAGTAAAACACGGCTTGCCAGACAACCCACCTCATTCAACCTCCAAAAATTTGATAAAACAACTCTAGGTTGAGTCCTCACCTGTACTTTTCTCGAAACGCAAAACCACACAATTAAGTTACCACATAAATCTTCCTTTTAAAAAAGATCCTGCAGGCATTCAGACATTTTCTTTTTTTTTTTTTTATTGGAGTTGTCTGATTATGTTTTGGTTTTCAACTACTTATAACTGACAACGACTTTGTGAGTGTATTTAAATATATTGGCGAGCATGTTTTGATGCATACGGTCCTGTAACCGCGCTACTTGAGTCATGACTCTTGAACCAGTCATGATGTGCTATACATATCACTATAGTGACAGTTACAAAAAAAAAACCCAAAAAGCAATTTAAACTACATTAGGAAAGCAGGAAGTGAACAAATGTGGTACACCTTGAACAGCCATTCACACTCAAGTCCACAACGATGGACAATTTAAAGCCTCCAATGAACCTAACATGCATATTTTTGGAATGCGGAAAGAAGCCGGAGTTCGATAAATAAGATAAATAAAACTAAATAAAACTAAAAAAAAAACAACAGGTAGTGCCACGAGATGGCTGTAATTGCCCATTAACTATGTCTATGAGTTGCAGTAAACAAAGTTCATGACAAACTTTAGAGCAGATTAAACCTTAAACTATATTAGGAAAGCAGGAAGTGAACAAATGTAACAGTTACTGATTATAAAAGTACCAGATGGAGGGGTAGGATTTAATAAGATTTGCTTCTTCCTACCCCATCCCTAAACCCAATCAAAATCCCAACCCTAAACCCAACCCAAAGCCTAACTGTAACCCTAACCCTAACCCAAATTTGTAAATTTGTAAATTTGTAAATTTGTAAATTTGTAAATTTGTAAATTTGTAAATTTGTAAATTTGTAAATTTAGCTATATTAGGAAAGCAGGAAGTGAACAAATGTAACAGTTACTGATTGTAAAAGTACCAGATGGAGGGGTAGGATTTAATAAGCTTTGCTTCTTCCTACTCCTTTTGGACATGAACTGATTATGTGATGCATTCAATTGTAATCTGATGCATGTTCAAATGAAATAAAACCATTACCATTACTTATACATTATAAAAGAAAATATATAGTAGAAGGGAAGGTGCAGCAGCTTGAGAAATATGAAGAAAAACATGGTTCAAACCTTGAAATCTAACTTAGGGTATGTTTAAAGGCAAAATTGATGGATTTGTACAGTTCCTATAGTGAGTGAGTGAGTAAACATAGTAAACCGTTTGGGGTGAATCATTTTTTTGTCCTTTCAGCAAGCTGACAATAATTCTTCTCCCTAAAGAGTAAAACACAAGAAACCATGTTTAAAAAGGCCGCAAACAAGCCTCATTCCCCCCCCCCCCCCCCATGTAATAACAAGTGTAAAAATTGTCTGTTGTTAAAACTCTGTACTGGCCAAAGCTCTTTTCCCAAAATGTCACATTTAAGTGACCTGAAAAATACAGTTTCAGATAGAACAAAAGGGAGCGAAACATGTGTTTACAAGTACCCCAAGCACATGAGGACGAGACGCCACAAAGCATTTGGGATGGGATGTGGTTGAAATGACTCTATTTGACTTGTTTTGTACTAGTTTAGTCGCCGCAGTCTGATTTACGACGGACATGTTTGTGGCTCTTGTCAACATCGGGATGTGTTTGGGTTGGAATTGTGGCAGTAGACATGCAACCCTACAAAATGGGAACGTCAGGTAATAATTATTAGGTAGTTCCATTTGCTTAAATGTCGAGAAAACAATCATTGAAATTGACGTTTGCGTCAGAGTTTCTTGGAAACTGTAAAGCATATCATTATAAGCAGCTGGTGGAAAAACTCCTGAAGTCCTACAAAGCTTTTGGCTGGAATATGTCACTGAAGATATATTTTTTGAATTCCCATCTAGATTTCTTTCCATTGAATTGCGGAAAAGTATATGATGAGCATGGGTACGATTCCACCAGGACGTTGCAGCTATGGAGAAAATATATCAGGGAAGTGGAATCCATCGATAGCTGACTACAGGTGGAATGTGGTCATGGATGAACCTGCTGCTGAGTTGTCCAGGTACTCAATAAAGGCCACTTTGTTGTTTTAAATGATATTTTAGGTTGATATTCGATCAACTGACTTCTTCAGATATTTATTGTTACTTTATTGTTTTATTGTTACTTAAATATTTTTTAAATCTAAAAATTTTCAGCAAAAATTCCCAAATCTATTGAATGAACAGATGTCAGTTTATGATATCATTAAACATTTATCAATTGATTTTCAGTTCATCTTATCAAAATAAATGAAATTTTAACCACTTTTAGCAAAAAAAAATGTCAACCATTCATTCATTCATTTTCTACCGCTTTTCCTCACGAGGGTCGCGGGGGATGCTGGAGCCTATCCCAGCTGTCTTTGTGCGAGAGGCGGTGTACACCCTGGACTGGTCACTAGCCAATCACAGGGCACATATAGACAAACAACCATTCACACTCACATTCATACCTATGGACAATTTGGAGTCGCTAATTAACCTAGCATGTTTTTGGAATGTAGGAGGAAACCGGAGTACCCGGAGAAAACCCACGCATGCACGGGGTGGAATTGAACCCTGGTCTCCTAGCTGTGAGGTCTGTGCGCTAACCACTCCACCGCCGTGCCGCCCAAATGTCAACCAGTGTAGTAAAATAATATCAAGTAGGAAAACAAATCCACAAAATTTTGTAGTGAGGATTTGGATAAAGGTAAAAATACTGCATTTCACTGTCCACAAAATGGTTGGTAGCTATCAACTGTTCTAGTTCTAGTTTAATGGCCATTGCAGCGTTGCTTAAACATCATGTTCACTTGATGTTTGTCAAGCGTGACAAATCTCCACCTGTGTGAAGCTTCGGTGGTGTCGTACAAGTGGGAGCTCGCCCCTGATGATCCCGCAGCCGTCTTCGCTGTCACCCACCACCCGAGGCCCTCCCTTCAACCAACAACCTGACTGACTGACTGACTGACTGATAGGAGAAGCTCACTAATGTTAAAGAATCAGTGATTGATCACCGAGGCTCACCTGAGCACCCAAGGCCATCCCTGATGTGGGTGAATGTTATCCTGGCGAGTCCACCTGGGTCCCTGGGGGTGGATTCTCCATCGCGAGGCACCTGTGTGGTCGGTCACGTGCGCTGCAACAATCCATCACCTTAAACATACAGTGAACCCCGGGTTCAATTAGTTGTAAATAATTCAGACTATGACACGTGTTTTAAGAATTGGGAGATGGAGAAAAAAATGGGGGCTGCTATTGTAGCATGGGAATTAATTGCAGAATCAGAATTGGGTTTTAATAGTCAAAGTCAATCAAATCAATCAATCAATCACGGCTCTATCATCCACTGTCGGAATTAGCCGTCCTCATGTATCTGCCACCATCGTCCAGTCTTTAATACGCCCAGTCCACTTATCGTCCTCTGTTCTTGCCAGATGTCCCGCCCACCTCCATTTTGCTTTTTATTTTTTCATAATGTCTTTGATTCTTGTAAATTTCCCGATTTCCGATTTTCTGATTTTTCTTTTCTTCCTCCTAATAAGCACTGTGCACCCTCCAATGATGAGTCGCTCAAGCACACTACGTATTTATGAGTGTGAGTTTGTTTGTTTTTATTGAGTATAGTTGCAGGGCTGCACGGCGCATGAGTGTTTAGCCTCACAGCTAGGAGACCCGAGTTCAATCCGAGTTCAATAGTACTACTGCAATGAGACAAGTTGCTTTTATTTTATTTTTAATCGCAATTAAACTCGGCTGCACAGTGTTCGAGTGGTTAGCACGCAGGCCTCACAGCTAAAAGACCCGAGTTCAAGTCCACCCTCGGCCATCTCTGTGTGGAGTTTGCATGTTCTCCCCGTGCATGCGTGGGTTTTCTCCGGGTACTCCGGTTTCCTCCCACATTCCAAAAACATGCTAGGTTAATTAGCGACTCCAAATTGTCCATAGGTATGAATGTGAGTGTGAATGGTTGTTTGTCTATATGTGCCCTGTGATTGGCTGGTGATTGACCAGTCCAGGGTGTTCCCCCTCTCTCGCTCGAGGACAGCTGGGATAGGCTCCAGCACCACCAGCACCACCCTTGTGAGGATAAGCGGTACAAAATGAATGAATGAGTATGGTTGCAAAATAACCTACCATGGCACCAAAAAAAGTTGAAAGTGTCAGAACTATTAAAATCCACTCATTACTGTGTTCAACACATCTTCAATAAAGTGTATTTTTCTATGATTATTCCCTATAAAATGTTATTTCCATTTCAAAATATATGAAAAAGACCCAAGCTTAAAACTAAAGTATGTACCATTACACCCAAAGGAAAAAAAAAATGTTGTGAAAACAGATGCAACAGGTCTTGGGGAGGAGGGGGGGGGGCAAAATCTGGGACTCTCATTGTAGCATTAGAGGTAAGATGATTACATATAAATCTTGTCAAGAAAAGAACAATTAGTAGGGAATTAATCGTTTCTCTGGTTGTGCCGTTGCTTTATTTTAGCGGCATAATGAACGCCGTCGGAGGAACACGAACATAAAGCTGAAGATTCTTGGAAGAAGAAGACAGACAAACCCCCATCTGGCTCATAGCTATGTCTGGATTGCCTTCTGCGCCGAGATAGGAGTCAACATGTTTAGCGACATCAAAAGAAAAAACCTGATACCTTAAGTATAAGAAGATTAACACTTGCAGTGATCTCAAGCTTAAGGCTTCCACACCAGGACTTTCAAACAGACGCTGCCAGAAGGGACAATTACTGATGAATTGGCACTAGCGTCTCATAGTTATTTAACAAAATATGGCACACTGTATAAGCTCTCGTTCTTAAGACTTCCTTTTAAGTCTGGCCCCGGTATCACAGGGCTAACAGATTGGGCGGTGTGGGGGCGGGGGAATCGTGAGGAGCGCGACAGCAGGGAAATCTGCGGGAACGCTGGAAGAGAGAAGTGGAAGAAGGAAAAAAAAGAAAGCAAACAAGGAGCAAAGAAAAACAAAAGGAGAAACAAACACAGAAAGCGAATGCTATCACTGAGTGGAGATGTTTCACAACTTGGGGCCTGCGTGTCATATCTCAGGGTGGATATTTGTGGTGTGTCTAAGCTCGCTGGTATGCCTGTGGGTTTTTTTTTTTTTTTTTTTTTTTTTGCACTCTCTACCTCCGTGGACTCCATGTGACAACTTCAGGAATGTGATATTGTGCAAAACTCTTGAAACAAAAAAATGCCTGACAAGCTGACAGCCGCTTCCAAGAATATTCACACACCCCAAAAACAGAAAAAAAAAAAAAACGACCAAAAAAAAAAAAAAAAAAAACACATTTAATGGCAGAATTTAAAAGGCATATTACCGCTATTTAGAGTTACTTTGGTGTCAGGTAGCGTGATACGCACCTGTAACAGATGTCGCTCGGTTAATTCTTGGCACGCTCGCCACGGGACTTCTCCGGGGTTTAGGCGGCGCTGGAGTCTTTACACATATATCACTCCCTATTAATCCAAAGTACATGCCGCATGCTTGTACCTACAACAGTTTTGTACAGCCAACCTAATCTGCCTGTCAGCGCCAAAGCTGGAGAGGAGAAGCCGCATGGGGGACTCATTGGACAAAGATGTCTTCCATCTCTGCTGGAAACTCTGCTGACAAAAATCCATGCTTCCTCCAGAAACTCCACAATCTTTGAGTGCAACCTGGGTGAAAGACTTTAATAAACCCAATATGAACTTTTACGCTCAAAGAAACACGTATTTGTCAATACTAACGTCTGTTTATATCCATGTTACTTCAACCATTGCTTGCAAATTACGTATATATGATTG
The DNA here is from genome assembly GCF_030265055.1 of Doryrhamphus excisus. NCBI lineage: Eukaryota > Metazoa > Chordata > Actinopteri > Syngnathiformes > Syngnathidae > Doryrhamphus > Doryrhamphus excisus. The sequence continues at coordinate 19,541,806 of NC_080477.1, read as the reverse complement.
GGAGTTTATTACCATAATTTCCGGACTATAAGTCGCACTTTTTTTAATAGGTTGGCTGTTCCTGCGACTTATACTCCAGAGTGACTTATAAATGGAAAAACATGTTGATGTTACATAAACACTGGACAACTTTTCTGTTCATATTTATTTTTTGTGTAGCTGAATAAGCATTGTGTTAGCATATTGTATATTGTTAGCTTATTGTTAGAACTTGCCTTCCAAGAGGACGTAATGTCTGTTTTGGTCAAGTAAAATAAATGCGACTTGTAGTCCAGTGTTACTTATGTATGTTTTTTTTCTACCTAATGATGCATTTTTGGCTTTGTACGACTTATACTCCGGAGCAACTTATAGTCCGGAAAATACGGTATACATACCATATTTTCCGGACTATAAGTCAAACTTTTTTTCATAGGTTGGCTGTTCCTGGGACTTATACTCCAGAGCGACTTATGTATGTTTTTTTTCTACCTAATTATGCATTTTTTGCCTTGTGCGACTTATACTCCGGAGCGACTTATAGTCCGGAAAATACGGTATACATACCATATTTTCCGGACTATAAGTCAAACTTTTTTTCATAGGTTGGCTGTTCCTGGGACTTATACTCCAGAGCGACTTATGTATGTTTTTTTTCTACCTAATTATGCATTTTTTGCCTTGTGCGACTTATACTCCGGAGTGACTTATAGTCCAGAAAATACGGTATATATACCATATTTTCCGGACTATAAGTCAAACTTTTTTTCATAGGTTGGCTGTTCCTGCGACTTATACTCCAGAGCCACTTGTAAATGAAAAAACTGAAAAAAAACTTTTCTGTTCATGTTTATTTTTTGTGTAGCTGAATAAGCATTGTGTTAGCATATCTTACACCTATTCAGCCTGTTCTCTATTCTTTTATTGTTAGAACTTGCCTTCCAAGAGGACGTAATGTCTGTCTTGGTCAAGTTTGTAAAATAAATTACCCGCAAAAAATGCGACTTATACTCCAGTGTGAGTTATGTATGTTTTTTTCTACTTAATTATGCATTTTTTGCTTTGTGCGACTTTTACTCTGGAGCGATTTATAGTCCAGAAAATAGGGTAATTGCCTGAACCCTAGAGGTTTACAAATCCAAACAAATCGTAGTGGAACGGACAGTGTTGAAAAATCTTGATGAAACGTACTTAAGATTTGTCAGATCAACACACAATCGCTGCGTATGACTTCTACCGAAGTCTATTTCTATTGACTGTGGTACTAGTGTTTGTTTTGGACTACTTCCGACTAATTCACTACTTCCTGGTATGACACTATAAGTATCACAGGAACTGTACAGTAGTACTTAGCGCGTGAATGTAAATTTTGTCCACATAAATGATTAGTAGCGGCATCTGCATTGCAGTTTTTTCTAAAGAAATGTTAAAAAGTTCGATTTCTATAGTGTTGTCCCTTTTGAAGATATGCTGTAATAAAATGGTTGCCGAGACGCTGTACCTGTAGCTCAATAAAATGGTGGATGGTGTATAGAATGATCATTCCAAGGGGGAAATCAGACTTCATTCCGTCGATGAAGGTCATCAACTTTAATAGACATGAACAAAAGTCAAAGCCGACTCGTGTCATACTCCCACGCCGCATTTTAAAGAAAGCTGTGAGTGATCAGATGCAGAACTCGGAGACACGGCAAAGATAACAGGTGACAAGACAAGCGGCGCCACTTCCTCGTTGGATCAAGAGGCCGCCATGGGATACTGTGACAGACGTCGGCTTTTGACATCTCCGGGGGAAGATTGGAGGGAGGCGTTGGAAAAAACGAGTGATTTGGCATTGTTTGGGAAAAATTCCCTCCTGTCGCCTCTCTCTCTCTCTCTCTCTTTTCTCTCTCTCTCTCATTCACTAACCCTCACCGGAGAAGCTTTGACGGATAGACGGCGACGACGTGACCTGAAAGGCTCTGCCGTTTGATCATCTTTGTACCGCTTTCATTCTGTCACAGTGATCCATGCAAAAATCAGTTAATATTAGAGAAGATTTCAGTGTTATTAGAGTGAAAATAAGATGGCGGTTGTCGATGCATTATACATCAATAACGGTGACAAAATCTATTTTGTAAGTAAACTGACGGGCCTCGAGAAGAAAGGGAAATTGTGATGAGTTTCCAGAGGGGTCCGACAAAGATTTTGGCATGTGTCTTACACAGAGAGGGAATTCTTAAGTGGATCCTCAAGTGTCAGGGAAAAGAAAGGATTGTCTTACAATGGTGTCCATAGAATCCAGAACAAAATCGATGAAATGTTTCGAATTGGAGGAGCTGAAAAGTGCATGGAGTTGTCCACACACCTCGTAAAGTCAGAAAGTAGCGACGCCCATACAAATTGAAAACAAACAGAGGGTTTGGGTATGGCAGACTGCTACAACGCACAACACGGGTAATAGTGACAGCTTGTACAGCTCACCTCATTTGTCTATCGTCTATAAAGCCCCTCCCCTTGACTCCCCTCTTACACCTTCAGATGCCACTCGACCATGTTTACACAAATTAATGCTAGGGGTGGGCGATATGGACCATAACTCATATATTTTGGTTGAATATATGATATATATATATCCTGTATTTTTTCACAACCTTGCAAAAACAAAATATTAGACATTTTGCTGCATGCTTTGAATGGGAAAAAGATAGGCACATCTGGTAGGCACATATACAAATCAAAACAATTGGCACATTCAAATGGGCTTCGTCATTTTAAAAAAGTCCCAATGTAATTTTTCACGATATTAAAATTATTAACCCTTAGATGCATAAGTTGGTCAAAAATGACCTGGTCAGGTTGTTTTCTTGAAATATCTTCGTAATAATTTTTTTTTTTTTTAATCAAAAAACATGTTTTTGATATCATGCCGTTCACATTTTTAACTTATCTTTTATACATTTTAAGAATTTTTTGTTTTTGTGTTACTACCCCAACCTTCCATAAGTGGGTCAAAAATGACCTGGTCAGGTTGTTTTATGAAATATCTTCATAATGAACATTTTTCATCATTTCATATTCCAAGTATTCCTCAAAAAACATGTTTGTGATATCATGCTGTTCACATTTTTAACTTATCTTTTATACATTTTAAGAAATTTTTGTTTTTGTGTTACTACCCCAACCTTCCATAAGTGGGTCAAAAATGACCCGGTCAGGTTGTTTTCTTGAAATATCTTCGTAATGAAAATTTTTTTATCATTTCATATTCCAGGTATTCCTCAAAAATCCTATTTTTGATATCATGCCATTCACATTTTTAACTTACCTTTATGCAACACACAATGGTTCCTCACATTTTCTATTGTTGTACGGGGTCATTTTTACTTTACGTTACTTTTTCAAAGATGGAAAAAAGTGAAAAATTAAGATGTTTCTAACATGAAATCATTCATGTGTGATTCTAAATATAATACTAAATATCATACAAGTGATTATTCCTAACCAAAATGGTAAAATTGGCATAAAAACGCATTGATTCTAGTATGGGTCATTTTTGACCCACTTATGGAAGAGTGTAGAGTCCAGTCACTCGTGCATCTAAGGGTTAAATTGGTACAAGTCCACTAAAAAAGCTTTTACTTCTGGTACTTCTCATCCACGACTGTATATTTTGCTCCGGCAGACTTAGCCGGGATTTACGCGGCCCAGTCACAGCGTCTCCATTAATTGCCGAACGTGACACCGTGCATGGTTATTACACGATTACGACATGACAGCTCTCGTCCCTCACCGTTGAGATGCAGGCGAGCTGGTGTGCTCAGCTGCAGCAAAGTGTTAGCTTGAGGAAAGTGACAGTAGAAGTGCTATACTGTGCAAGAAGAAGGCTCTGCTGAGATTGGAGGTGTCCAAACAAAAATATACAGATTTGTTTTTTTTTTTTGTCAAAAACACTGAAACGCATCAAGTTGTTAAATTACAAAAAAAACATACTAAAATAATTGCAGTGTTAAGATTGTGAATTTAAATGTTAGAATTTAATAATTTAATTTAATTAATAAATTATTCCTGATTATCCAAATACTATATATGTAAAATATAATTGTAGATTATATTTTTCAAACTCCAATTATCATAGATGTACAGTTAATTTCTGTTTTTTTATCAATACTATATGTAAATATTTTATTATATAAAAAATAATATTATAATAATTATAATTAATTATAATAATATAATAATTATAATACTAATAGTATTACTGCAATGACACAAGTTGTTTTTATTTTACTTTTAATTGCAAATAAACTCGGCTGCACAGTGTTCGAGTGGTTAGCATGCAGGCCTCACAGCTAAAAGACCCGAGTTCAAGTCCACCCTCGGCCATCTCTGTGTGGAGTTTGCATGTTGTCCTCCCACATTCCAAAAACATGCTAGGTTAATTAGAGACTCCAAATTGTCCATAGGTATGAATGTGAGTGTGAATGGTTGTTTGTCTCTATGTGCCCTGTGATTGGCTGGCCACCCCGCCTCTTGCCCAAAGACAGCTGGGATAGGCTCCATCACCCCTGCGACCCTCATGAGGATAAATGGTAGAAAATGAATGAATGCAAATAAACTACTCCTCCATTGGCAGACCACTAACACATATAAGTTATGTACATATATATGGAGGTATACTGGTATATACTGTAACTATACCACAGGGAGCTACAGTCTGACTCACCGTAATAGCAAACAAGCTGCATTTATGATGTCATAGCTAACAGTATGCCTCCTGACATGTACTGTAACTACATCATTATGTCTTTGCATTAAAGTACAAGAGACAAAATATCTGGCTAGTGCTTCTGTTAATTGCCCACTTGAAGCAAAGATGTCAAGGCTGTATGGATTTCCTGCCTGGCGAGTCGTGTGCGGCTGTTCCTCCAGTGATGCGAGAGGGTTAGGTTGTGGGGGGGGCGGGAGAAAGATGTGAATAATGCATTACAAGGTATGAGCGCTGGTAAGGAGCCGGGGCTCTGGGAATTTAAAAGCATTTGTGTTTGTCACACAAATCAGGAAGTCTCGCCGCACTCGGAGGCAAATCCGAACCGACGGCTCCGAGCTGGAGGATGGGCCACGCCTGCTCCTGTAGAAGGCGGCGGTTTGTGGAAAAATGAAAATTATGTGAGAATCCTGTGTGTTGGAATGGGAAATGGAATGGCAGCAAAAAAATACTCCGCCTCAATTAATTGACAAATCCATCCATTTTTTATACCGCTTGTCCTCACTTGGGTCACAGGTATGCTGGAGCCTATCCCAGCTGTCGTTTTGGGTGAGAGGCTGGGTACCCCTTGAACAGCCATTCACACTCACATCCACAACGACGGACAATTTAAAGCCTCCAATGAACCTAACATGCATATTTTTGGAATGCGGAAGGAAGCCGGAGTTTGATAAATAAGATAAATAAAACTAAATAAAACTAAAATAAACAAAAAAACAACAGGTAGTGCCACTAGATGGCTGTAATTGCCTACTAACTATGACTATGAGTTGCAGTAAACAAAGTCCATGACAAACTTTAGAGCAGATTAAACCTTAAACTATATTAGGAAAGCAGGAAGTGAACAAATGTCATATCACTATAGTGACAGTTATAAAAAAAAACAAAAAAAAAAACAAAAAAAGACAATTTAAACTACATTAGGAAAGCAGGAAGTGAACAAATGTAACAGTTACTGATTGTAAAAGTACCAGATGGAGGGGTAGGATTTAATAAGCTTTGCTTCTTCCTACTCCTTTTGGACATGTGGAACTGTGAACTGATTATGTGATGCATTCAATTGTAATCTGATGCATGTTCAAATGAAATAAAACCATTACCACTACCATTAGTTAAAGTAAAGTAAAGTAAAGTAAAAGTGGTGCAAAAATGAATGAATTAGGAACAAAATAAGCGACAAAGAAATGTTTTTTTTAATCTGTAATTATTTCATATTACATCAATATACACTGTAAATTGGCATTTTTATTTATCTGTTTTATCTTATTGCAAAAATATTAATTTATTCCTTCTCACAATAAATGCCCTGCCTAAAGGCTCCATAATATCAAACCCTAACGATTGACGATTGGCAAAACAAATGTGACGTATTAACACTCGTCAAGTCAATATTGACTTACCACCACTAAACCTCTCGGAATGTTTGTTATCCAAGGAAACAGTCTGGAGCCAAATTCCAAGCCGCTTTCCATGAAACCAATGAAACATTTAATGGTTTTCGGACGTTGTTTCCAGCAAAGAAAGAGTTAAACTTGATCGGACTACTTGGGTGGGAGGCTATGAAGTGGAGTGAACCCACCACACACATGCACATACATATATATATATATGCACGGTTCAGACATGCTAAAGATAAGGCCATTGACCCTTGCTGATGGGGGAAGACTTCCCCTGCCTGGCTGGCTTTGCTGCTCTGTAACCTGTCAAGAGGGCCAATGTGTCAGCGCACATGGGCTTGCATATGATCATTTGTGCGTGTCTTTCTGGGTGGCAGGAGGCAAGCGGGGGGCTTCTTTAATGAACCAATAAGGCGTGTCCGAGACAGTCTGTTGGCCGACGCCGCTTCTTGGAGATTTTCACCTGGCCTGCTTTTGGATGAGGATGGAATGACAGAGCTAAGGAAATGGACAACTGGGGTGGGTGTTTCTGTGCCAATGATCTGGGGGTGAGCGGTGGGGGGGGTGGTACAAAGGTGCAGACAGACAGGAAGCAGATAACACTCTCGGAGAGACAAAGCCAAAACAGTCTTAGCCCTTTTAACCCTCTCTATGAGCATAGAGTTACAAATGTAACACATGTAACACATTTAAGTCACGCAACAACATATGAGGTGGTAGTATTATAATGTAAAAGTTAAAAAAAAGTATTTTTTTAAGAGAATGAAGCCACAAAAGTATCAGAATAAAGTCATATTTAAGATATTTAAGTCGTTTTTCGTATGGCATTTTACAAGAGCAGTCGTAATGCAACATGAATGAAGTAACATTAATGAAGTTGTAACCAAAGAAAAGTTTTAATATTAAGTGTCAAGTCGAAAAAAAATCTAAAATTTTTACGAGTGTGTGCGTATTTATGGAAGAATTTTGAAATATTCAAATATTGACTTTTTTTGTTTTGTTTATCTTGTATTTCTGATGTTACATTACCATTTTTGGAATTTTACAATACAAATTGTTAGAAATGGGCATTTTTCATCCTGGCCTCGGAGAAGATATTTTTTTGGATTTGTGTGCTTTCACTACAAAAAAGGTAAATGCATTAAAAAAGGTAAATGCATTAAGATTAAGATTTTTTTTTTATTTGTATGGGTAATTTCTGTTATTGTACAATATGTTTTGCTAGTATATGCTTCGCCAAGGTAGACACTTCACTCTTAAAAAAAAACCTTACAATTAAAATGAAATGTCCACTCCTGCAATTTGAAGTGCCCCCCCCCCTCGCGCCCCCCTCTTGGCAGACAGGGGTTTGCGTGTTACTTAAGGTAATGGCACAAAGCCTTGGCTGCCAGTTGCAAGCTGGCAGACACATACCAGACCCTCACTTAAAAGGCCGTGTCAAGGGGTTAAGTGGTCATGGAAATGGGAGGCCGAAAAGCCACGGCCCAAGTTATGAGGCGGCAAAGTCTCCGTCGTCAGCAGGTGGGAGGTGAGATGTGCTTGCGAGGAGCAGGTGCTGCTTGGGGTTGGGGGGTGGGGGGGGTTTCAGCGTATTGAAGTGCAGATGCAGTGATAAGCCAACGCCACTAAAATTACACCGCTGCACTGCTTTGACCCTGCAGGGTTAGTATGCATGCGTGAGAGGGGAAAATGAGAGTTGAGTGTAAGAGTGTGAGAAACTCGACCTCAAACACATGAGGGCATGCATTTTTTTTGGTGAGTGTCGGGTGTATAAAGTTGATAAAAACAGATGATACCATTATACCATTATCTTCCGACAAATACATGAATAGTTTGAATCATTTGAGGTAGGCCTCAGCACCCCCCTCGCAATCCTAATGAGGCTAAAATGCATAGAAATTTGGGTAATCGACAATTCGGGTAAAAACACTGGTCTACAAGCAGTGACATTTTTTTGGGGGGGTGGGGGGTGTAGAAAAAAAGTAAGTCAGTGCAGGTTTCTACAATTTCCAAGATAGAGTATTGGGTAAAAATGGGAAATTTATGCAAAATAAGGCAAAAAAGGTAATTTATCAGAATGTACATTTCTATCTGAAATCCTGTCTGGACATTCCACTACATTAATTTTAATATATCTAGAGTTTTGATGTAAAATATTTTGTTTTTATATGCAGAAATATCTCCTGGAAGTGGACAAAATTGACGTTTGCATTAGAGTTTATTGGAAAAAACAATGCAGATCATTATAAGCAGCTGGTGCCAAACCTCCTGAAGTCCTACAAATATGCAGCTATGGAGAAAAGATATCAAGGAAAGTGAAAGTGACTACTGTTGGAATGTGGTCAGGGATGACGCCACTGCGTTCTTCCGATATGAATTAAGGCAGGGGTCAGCAACCCACGGCTCCAGAGCCGCGTGTTGCTCTCAAGCCTCTTTGTTGTGGCTCCTTTCGCAATGCTGAAGTATATTTTTATCACCCAAATGAGAAAAATACTCATCTTTGTAATGAGAATCTGACTTTCTGTGAGACCGACCGTATACTAGCAAGAGTACTCCGCTTTTTCTCCTCGGAACTACTTTGATACCCCAAAATTCCCTCCAAATTTGGCAGTCAATCAAAATCTTTGGAGACTCGTAATTCACTGTGGACGTGAACACGTTTTACCCCCTGCCCCTTTAGTGAGGCAGGGGGTAAAATAGCTCTTTTGATGGTAAAGGTTGCCGACCCCTGAATTAAGGGAAGACAACACAGTACTGTCCCTCTCCAAGGCAAAGCATTCTACTCCAATCTCTGGTACTGTTGTGTAGGAATACAGTTAATGCGGAATTGATGGGGAGACCTGAACAATAAACCGAGTTCTCTCATGGAGTAGGAGCGCTTCTTGCAACTCCAACATAAAATCCCCAAATACAACCATGAGTACTATGGAGAACTTCAAGAACTTCAAAACCTTCAATTAGAAACCGTCAGCATTTCTCCAAACTTAAAATTCAAGTACTTTCCACGATTTCAGTCACCCGTGGGGACTCTAGATATCATACCCAAGCGCTGGGGTGCAGTCTTTCAACAGTCTGATACCAAAATGTCACATTTCAATGCCCTTTTTTTTTTTTAAAGAAAATACAAGTTAAAGGTTGAAAGTGTCAAAGGAAGTCAGGACAGCGAGGGCAGACACATTTATTTGATGATTACCTTTTTGTTACTGACTTCCCTCTGGAGACTCCCAGCACCAGGAGCACTATAGCAAACAAAAATCACAGACAAATAACAACAATATAAAAAAAAAAAAAACAGGTGAAAAAGCAAGCAGAACCGGAGCGCACGGAGCTTTGAGGATGAGACGAGGTGATGTATCGATCACACATTGACAAACACAATAGAAATTTTAGATGCGAGATGTGAGAGGATCCCATCCATAATTTAACGGCGGGCCAAATGTGAGTGACGTGGGGTGTGGATAGAGGGGAGTATTGATTAGTAGGGAGGAGAGTGTAGCGCAAAGAAGGTTCCGGAGAGACATGAAGACTGGAGGAGGGGGTGTGGGGGTAGGGGGGGTGGAGGTGTGGGGGCTAAGATGGAGCACAAGAAAGCCATTAAGGATGGCAGTGTTACCAGACACTGGAAAGAGTGCAAAAAAGAGAGGAGCGTAAAGATTGGAGAAGCAGAATGATAAAGAGGTCAACAAGCACCCCACCACCATCGCCCCCTTCCCCAACCTCCATTTCCCCACCAGTCCCAATCAATATAACCATGTCAAAACATAAAATGCATGCTTTTGCTCTTAAGCAAAAGGTGTCCTAAGATTTTTAAAAGCATTGATTCAGTGACAGGTCGATGAAAATCAAGGCATATAGATATAAATATATATATATATTTGCAAATAACACTGAGCTGATGGTAGCACAACAAAGGAGACTCGGTAGTGTCAGTGTGGAGTCAACCTGCACAGATTACTGCATGCCACGCCGCAAGTAGAGAGGGTCGAAGGTCAAAACACAGCCTATACAAGCTGAGATTTGTCTATGGGGGAAAGCAATAGATGGCAATAGATATTTACTGGAGCATCTGCCTTAAACATTTTTTACACATTAAAGTGAGGGCTACCAAGACCAGAAGTTCTCACAGTTTTGAGTCCTAGGAGGGTTAGGGTCCATTAAACACACATGAGGAGAACAGATACTGTCAGTTTTGCAAGTAGCGCCTCCATGGAAAACGATGAATCGTCCAACCTGGATGGGACGCTGCTGCGCCGTCCTTTCAATTGCATGCTTAATTCATCGATTACTATTTGTCTGTAGGTCTTGAATTAAAGCAAAGAGCTTAAATAGAGACAACTAACAACACCATTTAGTCATGTATTATGGAAGTGACAGAAGCTTGTCAATAAGCACCGAACTTGAGAAGAAAGTCACCATTCATTCATTTTCTACCGCTTTTCCTCACAAGGGTCTTTGGGCAAGAGGCGGGTACATCCTGGACTGGTCGCCAGCCAATCACAGGACACATATAGACAAACAACCATTCACACTCACATTCATACCTATGGACAATTTGGAGTCACCAATTAACCGAGCATGTTTTTTTTTTTTTTGGATGTGGGAGGAAACCGGAGTACCCGGAGAAAACCCACACATGCAAACTCCACACAGAGATGGCCGAGGGTGGAATTGAACCCTGGGCTCCTAGCTGTGAGGTCTGCGCGCTAACCAACCACTAAGTCAACAACAACTACAAAATAAAGCACACATAAAGAACAAGGAAAAATTGGGGTGCAGACTGGGGTGGAGCGACCCAGACAATTGGGGGTCCCTCAAGAGCGCATATTTGGAAATGACCAAAGCCTCAGCGGATGGGTTTAAGACATGTGTTGCTGAAATCGTAGCCAAGGAACTAGTTGGTCACTCATCCCGATTGGGCGTGATCCGTGTTCAGTGCCAAAATGGGAGAATGTGGGAAATGGAAGCCAGCTGGGAGGTAATCTGGTCACCTGACCATGGCTTGCTGTGCCACCGTGTGTCGTCCAGGACCGGGGACCTCGGCATCATAAAGACATTGTCCAAAAAAATACCCCAAAAAACAGGTAAGTCTGTGTATCATTTGTTCTGAAAAGAGAAAAAGTTATTTTATGCAATTATATTTATTTATATATATTTTTTTAATTATTAATTTAAAAATAATTATTATTTAATTTTATTAAATTTTATTATTTTATCAAATGCAGAAAACAGGGTTTGCTGTGGTGACCCCTGAAGGGAAAAGACGAAATAGAAAGAAGAAGATGCAATTATAATTATTTCATAAAAACAATAAAACTGAAAAGCCCAAATGGGGGTGCACTACTTGGCTGCACCCAGCAGAGGCACTGTTGAGTCAGTTTGCTGTCCCAAGTACAACACGTCAACGACACCGGCATCAAAAGAGGAGTTCAGAACATTCAAAAAGAGTTTCGCCCTATGTCTTTACAATTTTTTTTATACAAATGTTCCTCATAAAATCAATGAAAGATTTTTTGACCAAAATAACCCAAAAATTAACTAATTCAAGCCCAGCTATTTATCAAAAGCTGTCCGTACTCTTGGTATCGGGCATTTTTAATGATTTTGACAGATATTTCAAGGCATGCAAAATATTGTGTTCTTGGGCTAGATAGACATGGTAAATACCAAAATAAGAATAAGACTCTCATCTTTCATCAGAAAAAAAAAAAATTGTTTCGACCTTTTTCTGTCTGTAAGTAATTGGTAATTCGGTATATTTGCTATTTAGCCTAAACGTCCAAACAACGATGCCACATCAAACAACATGAGAAATATAACATTATTTACTATTTACTAATTTGTAACTGAACTGTGAGTGTGCATACATGCATTAAAATTTATTGCATATATTTTATTTTTGATGGGTGCATCATTTACATTGCTTCTATAGACTGACATCATTATACAAAACAATATGAACTCTATTGGTACATCCGACTAATGGTACCATGCAAAAAGTGAAATACACTTTCGATTCAAACACTAGGAATTGGATTAGGGATCAGGGCCATCTGATAGCAGTCTGTCATTACCACACAAACATCTACATTATCATCTTGTGTTATTACAGCGGCACAAGATAATTAGCTCAAAAGCGATAAAAGGGCTCGGCAACACTGCTTCCATTCTCATAAATACAGATGTTCTACTGATGCGCAACACCTGTTTTCCAGCTAACATCGCCCATTAAAAAAAAAAAAAAAAACATTAAAAGGAAGCTGGTATGAAAAGCGTGTTAACCCTGTGAAGAAAATTCAATTGTGCACATTAGACAGCATTCTGTTAGCGAGGCCGGAACATATCAACAAATGGCGTCCTGATTGAAATGCACTTAAAAAGGATCATGCTGACAAATGTGATTGTATCAGGGCGCTAATGTGGACGGCCCCTCCTCTCGGTTAGCCACTTGAAATCCAATGAAATTCAAATATCCTGGGTTGAGGCCTGATATAATCTGTTGGCCAGTCAGCAAGCCAGGAAGGGGGTGAAAAGGATGTAAAAAAAAAACAAAAAAAAAAAACGGGTAATCGATTTAAGCCCTAGCATCAGTCTCAGTGCCGTAACCATATTTAAAGCCTTTTTTAATGATAAAAAATATTTTATCATTAAACTCATAATTACAGTGTATTTTTAAAAAACCCAAAAATCATCACTCTACTCCTTGCAATTGCAAAATATTACTTCAAACTTTGTATAAAATTATTATATTTTTCTACCAATACATTTTATTGCAAATATAACATATGCCAATTAATATGCACTCTTTTACAGTATAAAAAATACACTAGTGTGAACAGTAGTGGGGAAAAAGGGACGCATGAGAATCAATGTTCAGAGTTCAAATTTGTGTATACATATAGTATACATGTATAACGTGTGTACTTGATTTAGTAGTGCATGATGAGAACATTGTACTTGAATTGCCAACACTAAATAGCAACACAGTATTTGTGCTGACTGCAAACAAAGCTTTAACAAAAAAAAAAATATATATATATATATATATACGTGTAAGCACACTAAAATAGAGTGCTGATATGAAAACACAAAAAAATCATGTTATTTAAAGCCTTTTTTATGATAAAAAAATATTTGATCTATAAACTCATAATTAGTGTATTTTTAAAAAACGAAAAATCATCACTCTACTCCTTGCAATTGCAAAATATTACTTCAAATTTAGTATAAAATTATTATATTTTTCTACCGACAAATTTTATTGCAAATATAACATATGTCAATTAATATGCCCTGTCTTTTACAGTATAAAAAAGACACTAGTGTGAACTGTAGTGGGAAAAAGGGAAGCATGAGAATCAATGTTCACAGTTCAAATTTGTGTATACATATAGTATATCTCCCTTAACGCGTGTACTTGATTTAGTAGTGCATGATGAGAACATTGTACTTGAATTGCCAACACTAAATAGCAACACAATATTTGTGCTTACTGCGAACAAAGCTTTAAAAAATAAATAAATAAATAAATAAATAGATAAATAAATAAATAAATAAATAAATAAATAAATAAATAAATATATATATATATATATATATATATATATATATATATATATATATATATATATATATATATATATATATATATATATACGCGTAAGCACACTAAAATAGAGTGCTGATATGAAAACACAAAAAAATCATGTTATTTAAAGCCTTTTTTATGATAAAAAAATATTTGATCTATAAACTCATAATTAGTGTATTTTTAAAAAACGAAAAATCATCACTCTACTCCTTGCAATTGCAAAATATTACTTCAAATTTTGTATAAAATTATTATATTTTTCTACCGACAAATTTTATTGCAAATATAACATATGTCAATTAATATGCCCTGTCTTTTACAGTATAAAAAAGACACTAGTGTGAACTGTAGTGGGAAAAAGGGACGCATGAGAATCAATGTTCAGAGTTCAAATTTGTGTATACATATAGTATATCTCCCTTAACGCGTGTACTTGATTTAGTAGTGCATGATGAGAACATTGTACTTGAATTGCCAACACTAAATAGCAACACAGTATTTGTGCTTACTGCAAACAAAGCTTGCAAAACAAAAAAATAAAAAACAAAAAAAATATATATATATATACGTGTAAGCACACTAAAATAGACTGCTGATATGAAAACACAAAAAAATCGTGTTATTTTTTGTGCCATTAGTGCATGTTTGCTGCTGAGCTGAGCAGTACTCTCTAAGGTAATTCTCAAGAGAGGCCACTAGGGGAGCTTCTAGCCCCCCCTGATCACAGAATATGGGCAAACACAGCAACACTAAGGATTGCGGTTGACACACACACACATAAAAAAAAAGGCAAACAAAGAAAGAAAACGCGGGCTTACAAGTTTTTAGCTTCATCTTTTTAGTACCAAGTCATAAGCATTAACTTCTCACTGGTGATGAACGAGCCACACATGTTGTACGGTAACAGGAATACATTGCAAACAGCAAAAGACCTCCCTTTATGTATTACACATTAAGATATTTAAGCTCTTTGTGAGGGTTAAGACTTGGAGCCGTGCCGTGTCATTCTGTGGGGGATGATAGGGAGCTTTAGTCATGTCTGTATTAGCGGGATGACTTCCAAAGCCTCTGGGATGGTGTGTTACAAGTGCTAGCTCCACTCAGTCCTCGTGTTGATACCCAATTCTGTCTGGGCCTAAGCGCCAGATGAGAGCCCCAAATAGGCCTTAGCATTCAAAAGGGTGGGTGGCAGGATAAGCCACGGGGACAGGCTAGTCAGTCACTCACAAATCAAATCAGTGGAGAGTTACTGTCATATGAAAATAGCATATTTCCTCAAATAGTGGCCTTACATTACGTTACATTTGGATCGTGAAATTATGGCATATGCAGCAGAGCGAGTAAGCCTCTCTGTGTGGGGCGTCCCGACACAGTCACACAGAGTCTGACGCTCTTTTAGGAACTTCAATCTGACCTGAACACATCAACAGCAGTACAATTCTGACACCGTATACTCGAGGTATCTCCAACTCACACACATCTCTGCGCTTTTATTTTGATGGATGGCCAGACTTACAAAATACTTACCCAAAATTGTTTGATTTTTTATTTATTTATACAAAATAAACATATACAGCACATGTGGAATTACTTCCGAGTTAATTTTCAGACATATGTAGCCGCAATGCTGCCTCTGTCCACCAGAGGAAGCCAGAGGAGCCCAGAGGGAGGCTGACATCATTGCAGCACCCCAGTAGACACCAATGAATGCGTATAAAACACATGTGGCATTACTTCCAAGTTAATTTCCAGAAATTTGGAGCCGCAATGCTGCCTCCGTCCACCAGAGGAAGCCAGAGGAGCCCAGAGGGAGGCTGACATCATTGCAGCGCCTTGGTAGGCACCAATGAATGTGTATACAGCACATGTGGAATTACTTCCAAGTTAATTTCCACAAACATGGAGCCACAATGCTGCCTCTGTTCACCAGAGGAAGCCAGAGGAGCCCAGAGGGAGGCTGACATCATTGCAGTGCCCCGGAAGGCACCAATGAATGCGTATACAGCACATGTGAAATGACTTCCTAGTTAATTTCCAGAAATTTGGAGCCGCAATGCTGCCTCTGTCCACCAGAGGAAACCAGAGGAGCCCAGAGTGAGGCTGACATCATTGCAGCACCCCGGTAGGCACCAATGAATGCGTATACAGCACATGTGAAATGACTTCCTAGTTAATTTCCAGAAATATGGAGCCGCAATGCTGCCTCTGTCCACCAGAGGAAGCCAGAGGAGCCCAAAGGGAGGCTGACATCAATGCAGCACCCCGGTAGGCACCAATGAATGCGTATACAGCACATGTGACATTACTTACTACAAGTTAATTTCCAGAAATATGGAGCCGCAATGCTGTCTCAGTCCACCAGAGGAAGCCAGAGAAGCCCAGAGACCAGAGGGAGCCTGAAGTCTTTGCAGCTCCTTGGTAGGCAACAATGAATGCGCTGCTCAGACACATAACATAGTTGTTCTTTTTTTTTTAACTTGTATTGGTACTTCTTTGTATATTTCTTACTAACACCTTTTGAGTGTTCATTTGCTGTGTGACGAACTTAGTGTTCTTGTAAGATGGCACCATGTGTTACTCAAGAAATACAATCAAAACAGCCCGCTTAAGGATGAAGCCGAGCGGCGAAGGACAACAGACCCGCCTTCACAACTGGGAACGGCAAGTGTTTCACCCCCGTCCTTTTTTTTTTCTTCTGAGCATGATAACGCGATTGTTATTCTGAGATACAGTAAATACCCCCCCATCTGTCTGGCGCTGTAACGCTGCAAGTGCCAGGAGCAAAGCTCTTTTTTTCCAAGACAACGCCTTGCCCCAAATGAAAACCGATATAAAAGCCCCCTTAATTGAAGACTACAGGTTTTCACATTCAAGATTTTTTTTTGTTGGTTTTGTGTTCCAATGGGAGACTTTTTTCCCTCCTCCCTCCAAATCAATATTCTCAACTTGTTTTCCAACAAATTAAAGCTGCCATTCCAAGACTGCTCTCACTGGGGACCAACACAGAGACAGACGGGGATATAGATGGCAATTTTATATTTCAAGCCAAAAAAAAAAGGAAACCTAATCCTGCATGATCTCACAACGACAAGAGAGTGAGATAGATGGTGGAAATATATCCACCAAAAGGGAGTAGGAATACTATTCCTGTTTTGCATCAGAATGGGGTAGAATATTCAAAAAATTTAAATATAAAAATATCACCACATGATCACAATTTCAAATGTTTCTCTTACATTTGTTTTTATAACATAAGTGTGTCACAATAACATCCAGTTGACATACTTTCCATGATATAAGACGACAACATCTACTCGGTATTTCGCTATAAAAACAAGATACTCATCTAAGGGAAGCTTTGCAGGTACCTAAAAACCTCAATTATATTCATCAATATTTGATGGAATGGCTGCATGGTCCCCTCCCTCCAACCTCCAGAGCCTCTGTGAGGGCGTGATGTCTTTAATTGTTGGCCCAAAGCGCTGGAGACAGACACGATTTGCTCCATAATGGAAGGCTGTGGTCCCTAACACAATATTGCGTCGGGTTGTTGTCCGAGAGCACGGCACAGGGAGAAAGGTGGATGAAAGTCAAAGGGTGAAAATTGAAGCGAAGGTGTCCAAACTTTTTCATCAACTTTGATGTGATGTGTGTAAAAAATGCCAAAACCAATTCAGTGCAAATCAAAACAAGCAAACTAGTTGACTATATACAACATAATATTTTATTATCTTTTATTATCTTATTATCATTTAATATAAAATTTTAATTAATAAATCTGCTAATATCCAAGAACTATATAAATACACTCTCACATAGGCCAATCGTTTTCACAATCGTTTTTTTTTTCAGTCGATAATGAGATTTTGAGAATAAAGATGGACAATTACCAGAAAAAGTCGTAATATTACTTGTATTACTACCCCCCCCCCCCCAAAGATCTGTCTCAGGGAAATGCATGCAAATTTTTTCTCCTAAATGTAGGATTTTCTCATAATATTGCACGTTTTTTAATCGTGACCATACGACTTTATTCTCACAAATTTGCTACTTTATTCTCAAAATCTTATATTATTCAAATTTCAATACTACGTCATAACAGGCATTGGCGGAGACAGACTATGAAAAGTGGCGACTGATGTGACCTTTAGCCTTGGGCACACGTAATATTACAACGTTTTTCTTATAAATATATAACTTTTTATCATAAATTTACAATACATTTACAAATAATTCCTGGCTAATATATTGTCTCAGGGAAATGCATGCAAGTTTTTTTCTCATAAATGTAGAATTTCTCATAATGCACGTTTTTTAATCGTAACCATACGACTTTATTCTCAAAAATTTGCTACTTTATTCTCAAAATCTTATATTATTAAAATTTCAATACTACGTCATAACAGGCATTGGCGGAGACAGACTATGAAAAGTGGCAACTGATGTGACCTTTAGCCTTGGGCACAGGTAATATTTCAACGTTTTTCTTATAAATATATAACTTTTTATCATAAATTTACAATACATTTACAAATAATTCCTGGCTAATATACTGTTTCAGTCAATTATAGGCTTCTTTAAAAATATATCGCTAGTCAACAAAAGATTTCCAAACATCAAAAAGAAGGCGGGATGGACTATTGATACCATGCTGTTAAGGATTATATAGATCATATATGTAAATAAATCTATATATCCACATATGGAGCTGTACTCCATGGTGCTGTAGTCCTAGCTGACAAATGCATGTGATCTCTGCAGACCTAAAACTGATTTCTCCCGTCAGACATAAAGCGTCTAGCTCTACATGACCATCCCCGCCTCCTTTCACCTTCTTGGCATCAAGCAGCGGCCTCCTCTTCCTCTTCTATTCCCCCCCAAGGACCTCTGAGCTGTCCTGAGAGGTGCCTTCACTGGAGGGATTTCTCTTCATTGACTTCTGGGCTAAATTGATTTAATAGCCAACACTCGGGGCCCTTTTCTCACAGTCTCGTCTTTCAAACAGTGGCAGGCTCCGTCACGCCCTGCCATATTTTCTCCACTCAGGATGTCTGGGCTATTTTCCAGGCCTATTGGAATAAGAACTGACGAATCCCTTCCAAGGTCCCAAGGAGATAATCTCCTGTCATTTCTCATTTGCATAATATTATTTAAAATTTAATGTAATGGCATTAAGCTATGGAGGACACTCCCTTTCCTGTGAGCCCACATCTGTTTGCGGTGTGTGTGTCTGTGTATGTGCGTGTGTGTCCAAGAGACAATACCGGGGGAGTTAGTCTGTGCTGGAGTAAAAAGGAATCCCCCGACTCTTCCTATCATCCCTCAGCGACCCCCACCTTCCAATCTGTGCCAGCTAACACACACACTAAGGCCGCAATGTGCAGAGATAATCAACAGATAGCTCAAAGCAGATGAAAGAGGCATCAGATCTCTCCTCGCGCATGACACAGTGAAGCGCTATAACAAAGCAGTGTGTACGGGGGGTACGGGGGGTACGGGGCCAAGGCATAGCCCAAAGGACAAGAGGGCCGGATAGCATCCCATTTGTCAGATGTGTACTACGTGTCCTACTTAGACCGCTGCGGTGGGACTCAATTAGACTTGAACCAAGACGGTCTGATAAATGAATTTATTAATGAAGACAATGCGAGGAAGAGGGAAGGGCTGGGCTCGCTTGTTTGTATTGGGGTTGGTCGGGCCAAACAGCTTGAATGCAAAACAATGCTAGGGTTGGGGAATTAAATTATGTCATTGGGAATCCATCAACTTTTTTAAAAAAAAGGATAACTAACGAAGCCCTGGAAAAATAATAATAATAATAACTAACAAACAGTGTATACCATCAGCTTGAATGCAAAACAATGCTTGGGTTGGGGAATGAGATTATGTCATTGGGAATCCAACAACTTTTTTTTAAAAAAGGATAACTAACGAAGCCCTGGAAAAATAATAATAAGTTTTGCTTTTTTACTCTTTTAGTTTTATTTAAGGGTACACTGTACCATAGTTATAATGTCTTAATTATTATGTGGGCCTAAATGTGTGTTAATATGTCATTGGGAATCCAACAACTTTTTTTTAAAAAGGATAACTAACTAACTAAAGGATAATTAACAAAGCCCTGGAAAAATAATAATAATAATAACTAAGAAACAGTGTACCATTTACATAACATATTAATCAAGCTACAGTGATATTGTTATTGTAACACAAAAAACGATATTTATCTGGCAGGGTAACATGTGATGACACAGACGGAATTGAATTTCACTACAAAGACTATACAAGTTTTGCTTTTTTACTCTTTTAGTTTTATTTAAGGGTACACTGTACAATAGTTATAATGTCTTGATTATTATGTCGGCATAAATGTGTGTTAATATGTCATTGGGAATCCAACAACTTTTTTTTAAAAAAAAGGATAACTAACTAACTAAAGGATAACTAACAAAGCCCTGGAAAAATAATAATAATAATAACTAAGAAACAGTGTACCATTTATATAACACAAACAATGCTTGGGTTGGGGAATGAAATTATGTCATTGGGAATCCATCACCTTTTTTAAAAAAAGGATAACTAACGAAGCCCTGGAAAAATAATAATAATAATAACTAACAGTGTACTTTCAGCTCAAATGCAAAACAATGCTTGGGTTGGGGAATGAGATTATGTCATTGGGAATCCAACAACTTTTTTTTTTAAAGGATAACTAACAAAGCCCTGGAAAAATAATAATAATAATAACTAAGAAACAGTGTACTATTTACATAACATATTAACCAAGCTACAGTGATATTGTTATTGTAACACAAAAAACGATATTTATCTGGCAGGGTAACATGTGATGACACAGACGGAATTGAATTTCACTACAAAGCTTTGCTTTTTTACTCTTTTAGTTTTATTTAAGGGTACACTGTACAATACTTATAATGTCCTAATTATAATGTGGGCATAAATGTGTGTTAATATGTATACAATTTAAATTGCACGGCTGATAATGTTCATGTTAACCGAAAAAGTAAATGCCCCCAACGCCACTGCACAAAAGCAACAATACAAACACACCAAAACTTATTTGTGCGCGCACACACTCAACGTCTCTATTCTCCATGGTAGAATATTTTACAGACATTAGAAAATAAATTCATTCAGAGTTAATTTGGTGAATGTTTGCCAACGCAGGGTCGGAATACAATGCATGTGAGCTCTGGGAATTGCAGATTGCTTTCCCCTTCTCCCGAAGGCATTCCCTTTGTCTATCTATTTGGTGTGATTAAAAATACAATGATGAATGCATATTTCTTCCAGATGAATAACTTGAAGCAGTTGGCAGCAGATGAATCGGGGAGCAGACTGTTGGAAGTAGGGGGTGAGGGTAGGAGGGGGGGCGGGTTAGCCAGGTCAAAGAGATTCACAACCAGATCCTCTGCAGGATGGACTTCCTCAGCGTGGTCACCTGGACAACAGTCGTCCCCCCCCTTCCAAGGGGTTGGATTTGCTTAGATTCACATTAGAATTTTATATTAAAAACATCCAACTGTGTGAAGAACAGTGCTGCATTCTTTCTGCCTCACGTCGATTAGTTCCGAATGAACATAATAAGTATACGCGCCCCTTAATTAGTCGAGATGCAACAATTGCAGTGTTATCTTACCGCTTAACCCCGACTGGGCGGCTGCTAAAACATACAGTCAACTGTCCGGGCACCAAAACGTAAGCTTCACCAATGCCTGGGGAGGGTTTGGTGCTTGAAGGAGAGCGGTTGAGGCTCGTATCCCCCGTAGAGATCACTCCTGGCTGGGCTCGCGAGTAGAGGGCCCTCCTCCCCTTACATGTCAACTTCAGAGAGCATGCCTTTCGCTGCCTCGAAGCTTTGATACCAAAATAGTTCAGGAAGCCTCTGTCTTAAAAAAAAAAAAAAAATGCCCCAACAGGCCATGAGTGCGGGGATGGAAGGGAAAAGTGAGATGATTGATACAAAAAAAATGAGGAAAACAATTCCCGTCAATATAGCTGAAGTTTGTCTTTGTTTATTCGGAGATTAACTAACTACTGTACACATAGACCATTTATTTTGGACATTATATTTTTATTTCCGATATTTATAACTATATTTCCTTACCTTAAATAATGATTGGGAATGCATGGAATGCAGCAAAATGCCCTTGATGAGTTACTTGGAAACGAGACTATGGCCAGTGGAACACATTTATTCCCAAAAACATTTTAAAGTACATGCACGGGTCGACAGAAGCTGATGGATACTTCAAATGCAGCTGCTGCTATATTGGAGTTAAAAACCACACCAGGTTGCCTACAGCCACAACTGTTCATGTCAATAGCCATGTTTGCATGAGGAGTTTTTGCTCTTTCCGAATGGAATCTTTCTGAATGACTTTTATGAAAACAATGGTATACATGGAAAGGAATATTCCAATCCCGTGTCTACAATGTCAATGGGGGCATGCCCAGTAAAACGTAAACATCAATATCACGTGATACCGACTTCCCCGAGTTTTTTGTTTCACTTGTTGGAATAACTCCGTATTCCGAGTTTTTCATTCGTCCAGTCTTGACGTGACGTGTTATGTCATATAAAGAACGCACACGGGATAAATTTAAACAGAAAAGATCAAATTCAATCTTGCTAATATTTTATAATTAAACTCGGGACATGTTTTATATAGATATATATTTTCTTTTGTAATAAAACTGGACTTGTGAACAGGGAATGGATGCTGACCCACTACCTCCAATACTTAAAAAAAAATCTACTCAACACTGGTATGGAAACAGGAGTACAGAACATTCAACTGATCAATGTATCAGAAAAAAAAGTCTTCTATAGACTTCTATAAAGTTTTGTGACTCAGAAAGCATAACCTTATTGTCTAAGGCAGGGGTGGGCAAACTATGACCCGGGGGCCACATGCGGCACGCCAAGTGTTTGAATCTGGCCCGCTAGTTGCTTTGTAAGTATTTCAACTTTTAACATACAAACTGGCAACATGACTTGCAAATCGGATGTCTTATTCAGTAAAAAAACAAACAAACAAAAAAAAATGTAAAATTCAATTTCTTTATTTGATCTCTGTGTGGAGTTTGCATGTTCTCCCCGTGCATGCATGGTTTTTTTTCGGGTACTCCCACATTCCAAAAACATGCTAGGTTAATTGTCGACAATTGTCGAATTGTCCATAGGTATGAATGTGAGTGTGAATGGTTGTTTGTCTATATGTGCCCTGTGATTGGCTGGCGACCAGTCCAGGGTGTACCCCGCCTCTCGCCCGAATTCAGTTGGGATAGGCTCCAGCATCCACTGCGACCCTCGTGAGGATAAGCGGTAGAAAATGAATGAATGAATAATTTAAGGCTTCGCTACACATTTTTATATAGCAAATAATTCAATGCAGAATGTTAGAATTATAAGCATAAAATAGTCTGTGTGGGCGGGACGGCGGGCGAGTGGTTAGCGTGCAGACCTCACAGCTAGGAGGACCAGGGTTCGATTCCACTCTCGGCCATCTCTGTGTGGAGTTTGCATGTTCTCCCCGTGCATGCGTGGGTTTTCTTCGTGCACATTCCAAAAACATGCTAGGTTAATTAGCGACTCCAAATTGTCCATAGGTATGAATGTGAGTGTGAATGGTTGTTTGTCTATATGTGCCCTGTGATTGGCTGGCGACCAGTCCAGAGTGTTAGTGTGTTAAATATATTTCTGGCCCCCTGGAGAATTTTGTTAACTCAACGTGGCCCACGAGTCAAAAAGTTTGCCCACCCCTGGTTTAAGGTAACGTAACTTATCTCGGTTTGATATCAGAGGACACTTCCTCTAAAGCCACGCGAGAGAATGTTCGTAAATCAAAACGCTTCATACAAAAACCAGAGCCGGTTCATTATTTATCGCATCCAGTAAGTCTGTGTAGCTTTACAGTAGCACATTGTGTGTTTCTCTGTGTGATTGTGGGGTAAAGAGGGATTTGTTACGGCCTTTGAGGAAAAAGAGGAAAATGGTGTCAAAAAGGGGGTTTTGTAAACAACACGGCGCTTTATAGTCTCTGCAAGTTAGCGCGTACGTTTGCTCTTTAAGCGTATTTTCCCCGTCTTCCGTCATGATGTCCGTGCATTGTGATGAGGCGGCTCATCTCATATGCACTTATTCCGCTTAACGACCAGCCTCGGCCGTGCTGCTTCTACTGGCCTTTGATCACAACAGAGGGAAATTAAAATCATGAAGCTGAATTATGAATCCGATGACATGATGCATTTTGAAGGTTCTTTCGAAGCACTGCAATCTCTCCCGACTGGCTCGCTCCCTTTTTTTTTTTTTTTACCACTTTCTTTTATTCAACGCCACCTTCCATCTCTTTTAGTTTCTCTCATATTCTTTAGGAGAAAAAGTTTCAAACGCTGATAACACACAGTTTGATAAAACTGACAAGGGACTCAATTAAAGCCCCCCTCCCCCCTTGCCCGTCAAAGCCAGACTGATATTTTATTAAGTGGCAGCGCGCCATACGACGAATACATCAAGTGACAACATCTGTAGACGAGAAGACGGCAGCAGTCGGGTAAGAGGGACACATGTTGCCACTTTCAGGAAACATCAGTCAAAGCTCACTTCATCACTCAACATCTCAGAGGCCTCCATATTTGGATGCCCGCTGAATGTTCTCATAAAGTAGTCGTGTCTTTGAGGAGAGTGAATATCGTTGCCCTCATTTCCTGAGCTTTATTTTCAACATGCTCAAACACAAAAGGCCGTTGGTGTTGGGCTTTTGTTACAGTACCAAAAGAACAAGCGTGATGAAGACTCTGGCAACTCTTGGAAAAAAAAAAGGAAAACAAGCTAAGGCTGCCTTCAGCTTTTGGGAAACAGATTTTTAGGTCAACAAAAGTTTCAGACGATTATGAGTCAAATGTATAACAAGCGTGGTAGAAAATGAAGGATATGACAACAACTTAGACGTATATACAGTTATATGGTCGTCAGGACCACAAAATGTGATAATAAAAATCAAGAACAAGAGCTCGAGTCGAGTTCGAGGCAAGATAAAAAAAATATCTAGTCAAGACCACAACTTTGAGGCCTCAGACTTCTTTGGTCTTCTTTGGTGTCGTCACTAAAAAAGGCAAAGTCAAACTAAAATATAGGTAAAATCAAAGTCAAGTCAAGTCACGACTTGCCAAGTAAAGTCAAGCCAAGTCAAATCAAGACTTGTAAAGTCAAGTCAAGTCAAATCAATTCAATTCAATTCCAGTCAAGTCAAGTCAAGTCAAGTCAAGTCAAGTCACGTCACATCAA
Organism: Doryrhamphus excisus; assembly: GCF_030265055.1. Taxonomy (NCBI): domain Eukaryota; kingdom Metazoa; phylum Chordata; class Actinopteri; order Syngnathiformes; family Syngnathidae; genus Doryrhamphus; species Doryrhamphus excisus. The sequence goes on along the minus strand of NC_080477.1, from coordinate 19,516,784 downwards.
GACTTGTCAAGTCAAGTCACATCAAGACTTGTCAAGTCACATCACGTCAAGTCATGTCAAGTCAAGACTTGTCAAGTAAAGTCAAGACTTATCAAGTAAAGTCAAGACTTGTCAAGTCAAGTCAGGCCAAGACTTGTAAAGTCACGTCAAATCAAGTTGTCAAGTCACGTCATGTCACGTCAAGTCAAACTTGTAAAGCCAAGTCAGGCCAAGACTTGTAAAGTCAAGTCAAGTAAAGCCAAGTCATGTCAAGTCATGTCACGTCACGTCAAGTCTTGTAAAGTCAAGTCAGGCCAAGACTTGTAAAGTCAAGTCAGGCCAAGAAAGTAAAGTCAAGTTCAGTCGACAAGTCACGTCAAGTCACGTCAAGTCACGTCAAGACTTGTAAAGTCAAGTCAGGCCAAGACTTGTAAAGTAAAGTCAAGTCGTCAAGTCACGTCACGTCAAGTCACGTCAAGTCGTCAAGTCGTCAAGTCAAGTCAATTCAATTCAAGTAAAAGTCTCTACAATGTGTGATATCTTGTAAGATTTTCTCAAATCCCAAGCAGGAAACAGAAACTGTCGGTTTGGCGGTTGAAACCCATACTGGTTTATGAATGTGAATGGATGTACGGTGATGGTTGGACGGTCCACATATCCATCAGCCTACCCCAGGCAGCTGTGGCTACAGACGTAGATTACCACCTCTAGTATGTGACTGTGAAGTGAATGAATAATGGGTTCTGAGTGTAAATGCCTTTTGCGTTTCTGACAAAAGACTTTCACGTATTTGAATTTTGAGGGTCCGACGTCGACATTCTAATTTGTTTTGTGTTTTGAGAACCAACGCGGATATCTAGTCGCTGGAAGTTGTTTTCCCATTGGTTGCATAGAGCGTACAAATTAAAAGTCAGTCTACCGTCGTATACTCATTTTACGTTGCTTTGGTTGAGAGCCTCAGTAAAATACAACCAAATGTACAAGTGCATGTAGCTCTCTGAAAAAAAAAAAAAACACTACATGCAGGTCCAGGCTGAGTACTAGAATATTCAGAAAGTTCCTCCCTACTTGAAATTTCTCTCTCAATAAAAGTAAATCCTTGCGAGAGAGCAAACATTGTAGTGGTGTTAAAAAGAAAACAGTGTTGCTCTGATGCGCGTGGAAGACGCCACTGAAACTTTAATGTCGTTGTCTTTCTTGTAATTGAGATTGATCTTGCAGGATGCTGCGCTCTCGTAAACAACACACTCCGTAATATAAAAAAAAATAAAAATAACAAAAATGTATGTGTGTCTTCGTGTCCGTTGATCTGCAAGATGTTTGTGTGCCACTGTCTTCATCTTCAAAATGTGCTCGACGCGAGCCCTTGGTGGAACTGACACTTGCTTATACAGGATCTCGGAGCTGACCATACATAGTCTGTTTCATCTACAACAAAAGCTCCATCGGAGGACACAAAAGGCCACGTTCAAAAGCACTGCAGGCGTTAGGGGTTGCCCGGGCCTGGAAACATGAAACAATCAGTGTAAAAGTGTCCACAGCTAAGAGGATGATGAAGCACCTTCAACTATGCAGGAATCTGTCGATACACAACCGTACAGTAACATCAAACACTGCTGTGTTCCTATGACTGATTAATACATTGGGACCCACATGATTTATGCATGATGTGTACAATCAAAGCATCCCCTTTGTGTCGTTGGTATAGATATGGGGGGGCAGAGGACATACAGTATGCTAATGTATGAAATGCACCCTTGTATTTCCTCACAGAGGCCTCTGCTCTAATAGATGCCACACCAGCAAAAACCAAAATAGTGTGCAGCTTTGAAACGATATCTGTAAATGTGAAATCAGAGTTTAAAGATGCTGCGGAATGCAACAACATTCGAACAATTTTTTTTTAAGAAATACTTTAAAAAATAAAAAAAAAATTCATGGTTTGACTGGTCCTGCAACTTATACTCCGGAGCACTGAAATGTACAATGTAAACATCAACACAAATGTCCTCAGAAGAAAGATCGTATTCTGCAGATTACAAGCAAGTAAACTACCATATTTTCTGGAGTATAAGTCGCTCCGGAGTATAAGTCGCACAAGGCCAAAAATGCATAATTAGGTAGAAAAAAACATACATAAGTCGCACTGGAGTATAAGTCGCATTTTTTGCGGGTAATTTATTTTACAAACTACTATTTATTTTACTACTTTATGTAACATAAACTGTTTTTTTTTCATTTATAAGTCGCTCTGGAGTATAAGTCGCAGGAACAGCCAACCTATGAACAAAAATTGCGACTTATAGTCTGGAAAATACGGTAGTTATGTTATGTTGCTTAGATTATACAGGTAGTTATCGGAATAACTGAACTGTTAATATGTTACATTAACAGACGCTTAGTTAACCTTTTCTCCGTTTTATTGTTATTGCTGCCACTTGCCTTTCAAGATGTTCTTGGTCTCTGTGTTTATAAAAAAAATTTCAACCCAAAAATGTGACTTATAGTCCAGTTCGACTTATATATGTTTTTTTTTTCTTCTTTATTGTGCATTACTATTATTATTTCTATTCATTCTATGCATTTCGGAAACAACTTGTAGTCCATAAAACCCAGTAATAATAATTTAAAAAGAAATTTAGCAAGGATATTTGGACTGAAAATGTTTAATCAATGAAATTATTAATGATTAACGGTAAAGTAAACTCAAAAAATATTTAATTGGACTAACTCAGGGGTTGGCAACCTTTACTATCGAAAGAGCCATTTTACCCCCATGCTCACTAAAGGAAAATGGACTGGAGCCGTGGGTTGCTGACCCCTGGATTAACTCAATTAAATTGATAGCATAATTTCCATCCAATTACTATGTTTAGCCCCCCCAAAAAACAACATCAGATCAATTTTTTTTTTTAACAAATACTTTCAACATAACATTTTTTCACGGTTTGACTGGTCCTGCAACTTATACTCCGGAGCACTGAAATGTACAATGTAAACATCAACACAAATGTCCCCAGAAGAAAAATCATATTCTGCAGATTACAAGCAAGTAATTATTATTAATGATTAACGAGTACACTAAAAAAAATAATTCATTCGACTAACTCAGGGGTTGGCAACCTTTACTATCGAAAGAGCCATTTTACCCCCACGCTCACTAAAGGAAAATGGACTGGACCCGTGGGTTGCTGACCCCTGGACTAAAACTAGAATTTTTTTTTACTATGTTTAGCCCAAAAAAAGTATGTTTGTACATTGTAATATATTTGTGATAGTGATCTTTTTTTTTGTTCCTCCAATTCAGATTAAGAGGTAACAAAATATAATTCTACAGGTAACACAAATTAATTTCATTAATGCAATGAAGGTTGTTTTGATAATATAATTCCTATACCACATTTAGTTGGTTTATTGCAACAATAAGCTCAGGCATTGACTGTTTTTTTTTTTATAAAAAAAATCAAAATCCTATCATAAAACAATAAAGTAGCCCCCCCTCCATGCCCTCATTCCCTCATCAGTCCCTTCCTCCATCACTCCGGTGTTATTTACAACTGATGACTCTGTCTGCACTCGTGCTGAGCAAATAAAACTTGCCGCTTGTGCCATCATCAGCGTTTGAAGTGTACCGACACGGCACTTGATGAGCTAATACTCTGCAACATGACATTTACATTCAGCCAGCCTGTGCCTGGAAGTGTGTTTATATTATCGGCTGCAAGTAGGAACCCGATAGGGTATTACAAAGTCTGTCATATGACTAACCCTAATATAAAATTAATTTTGGCATTGACTGGCTTGAATTCTTACAATATGATTCATGGTGGCAACACAGAGGTATCGAGTCGCTACATGAGAGGGCTTCACCTCTAAGCTGATGCATGGTGGGGGGGGGGGGGGTTTCATAACTGGTGTATCAACAGCATTTGATAAAATTGTGATATAATCTAACCAGTAACATGGTAACATATTGAACTGGTGTCTGTGAGTACAAAACTGCAAAATATTAAAGTTTCAATGTTAATGTTAAAAACTTTTTGAACTAAATACTGTGCCAATTTACAGTGTTTTTATTCAGTAATTCATTTTTTTACCGCTAACCAGAATCACAGGGATATGCTTAAACATTAAAATCGTCCCTCGCTCCATTGCTTCCTCACTCTATCAACATTTTCCTAAAATAATTAATAAATTATTGCTGTTTTGTTGTTGACTACGGCCTATTACTCCCAAAAATTATCAAGCATAAAAATGCTTTAAATGAACTAAAATACAAATACAGTTTAAGGCAATACAAGATGTTGATGGACCACTCGGTGTCAGTAATTATTTATCTTGCAACAGGAACAATAATAATCAAAAGTCATTATTATAATAACACAGGCTACTGTTGTGAATCTGAATCCATTCCAGTCCATACGTCCGATAGACATTTACTGAAACATGTTTATGTCTTAAATGGCTTATTTTGTCTGAATGCATCCACTATAATAAGTAATTTGGGTGTAAATGTGACTATAGGGGTGTTATTTCCTATCTAGAGGGCTTTAATTATAGTACAAATTGTACTTGGAAAGTCAGGTTTTCTATGATCGAACTACAAAAATATTCAGTTTATTAATACTGAATCACAGTCAGGTCTGGAACCAATTCACTGTAATAAACAAGGTATTACTGTGATTTTTTTTCCCTTAGTTTCCTTAGTTTTTTTTACCAACCCATAAGCTGTTTATGTTCAGTTCACATTGACTTGATCTGTCTCGGGCCCGATTACTCAATTTATCCAAACAACAAGCTTCAGATGAACCGACTCCGAAAATAATTTAAAATTAAAATTACATTTAAAATTTAAAAACTGCTTTTTAAATGAATGTGAATGAAATTTCCATGTTAGTGTTCACACTCATGAAAAAATGCATGAGCTGGAAGGGGCTTGTCGCTGCCGCCCTTCCATAGAGAGGAAAAGTTCGATTTAGCAACAAGTCAAACACACTACATATATTTTTATGCTCATCAGAATGAATGAATGAATGAATTTCACTGCCAAAATGGAGGATTATACTATGTGGAAGCTCAACAGAAGATGACCACAACAAAGTTTCAGAGTTTTTCCTTTATAGAAATAAAAAAGTAAGACCACAAATGTGGAAAATGAATGTATTTTTGTTTATACTGTAGACTACATTGGCAGAAAATAACGTCAGAGTGTTAGGTTCTTTGGTCGAACCTGCAGGCTGCTGTGTTCTAACAAGGTACCAGGTGTGTTGTCAGCCCAGGGGCAGTGTGTCGATGTCGGCCAAGCTTTGGTCCCCTCCTCACTGTTTTTTTTTTTTTTTTTTTTTTTTTTTTTCCTCCTCACTAGCAGTACACTTTCACAAGTTTCCAGCCGCTGTGTTATAGTACATGTCGACTTGTGCCTGGCTTTACTTTGTTCTGTTTCTCATGCGATATCCACCAATGTCACCCTGATGTTGACCATATGTTCGTTTTTTGATTCCAATGATAAAACTAGAAGGAGGCGAAGTTTGAACAACAACGCTTTTGTAATTGCTCTCGTTAAAACAACATGAAAATATGCAGAGGAAAATAATAAGAAAAAAACAAATCAATGATAGCGTCTCTAATTGGATACATGCAAACTTGTGCGGGAGAACTTAAATGTTGCATTAATCAAATGACGCTTAATGCGAGCTGACACGAAGCTGGGCAATCTGGCAGCCATCTGGGAGACGGACGGACCTGTCAGTCACATCGAGGTGAGAAAGAAGGATGGCTGAACTTTGGGATAACCTCAGAACGATTGAGAAAGATCGAAATCAAACCAATAAGACAAGAAAATACATAAAAAGTAAAGTTTTTGAATAGAAAAACCTCAAAGATGTCGGTTTAAAAAAAAGTTCTGTGTACCTAGAAGTTCTGCTTTTGTCACGCACAAGCTAAAATCCACATTCCAATGTTAAAAAAGAATCCCAGCTGAACGTACTTAACAGGAGGGTTGTGGTGTGACTGACTGCAGCCAGTGCCTCAGGAATCTTGTTTGCATGCAGCTATTCTCTTGTCCTTAATAACATTGTTGCTTGCAGATGGCGTTGCCGAAAAAGGCACTTGTCAGGAAGTTTTTTGAGCAAAACTTGAGGGATAAATATGCCCACAATGACGGACATCTATCCGTCATAGACTATGCACTCAAAGCACAATGTGTTGCATAGTCGTGATATGGATGACTGAGTTAAAGTATTGGCTCTGGGTTTATTTTGCTAAGTTGTTATTCTTGGAAACCAAAATCATATCCATTCTGCTGTGTATATGATTTAATTTTTAAGAATTGAAAAAAATGGGGTGGCACGGTGGTCGAGTGGTTAGCGTGTAGACCTCACAGCTAGGAGGACCAGGGTTCGATTCCACCCACGGCCATCTCTGTGTGGAGTTTGCATGTTCTCCCCGTGCATACGTGGGTTTTCTCCGGGTACTCCGGTTTTCTCCCACATTCCAAAAACATGCTAGGTTAATTGGTGACTCCAAATTGTCCATAGGTATGAATGTGAGTGTGAATGGTTGTTTGTCTATATGTGCCCTGTGATTGGCTGGCGACCAGTCCAGGGTGTACCCCGCCTCTTGCCCGAAGACAGCTGGGATAGGCTCCAGCACCCCCGCGACCCTTGTGAGGAAAAAGCGGTAGAAAATGAATGAATGAATGAAAAAAATGGAGGGCTGCACGGTGGTGTGTGGTTAGCGTGCAGACCTCACAGCTAGGAGACCACGTTCAATGCCACTCTCGGCCATCCCTGTATGGAGTTTGTATGTTCCAGAACTATTCTTTCTTGGGAAAACGAGGGCACTGAATGGAGGAAACATTTTTTTTTTTTTTGGGGGGGGGTGAAGGGAGCTTGTACAACAAACGTAAATAACTCAAATGTAGGAGTATTTAGTTGTATTGTTTAGTGGGTTTTATTTGTGCAGTCTTGCCACAGTGTTTTAATGGACTCTTCTTGCTTTGTGCAATAGAAAAACAGAATGAGGATGAGATTTTGACTTCCCTGATTGTCTGTGGCAGGGGTTTCCAAAATGCGGGGCCTGTGGTACATTAAAAAAAATAAAAGCAAGTCAGTATTTTGCAGGTAGAGCACGCCTCTCACCCAGCTGTCTTTGGGCGAGAGGCGGGGTACACCCTGGACTGGTCGCCAGCCAATCACAGGGCACATGTAGACAAACAACCATTCACACTCACATTCATACCTATGGAAAATTTGGAGTCGCTAATTAACCTAGCATGTTTTTGGAATGTGGGAGGAAACCGGTGTTTCTCCATGCATGCACAAGGACAACATGCAAACTCCACACAGAGATGGCCGAGGGTGGAATTGAACTCGGGTCTCCTAGCTGTGTGACCTGCGCGCGATATATATCATCTATTTGAACGGATATACTACAAAATCACTCGTCAAAGATCCTCTATACTATAGTACATACTGCAAAGAAGCGAGTCAAAGATCCTCTATATTTAAATTACTGGAGCAAATTTCCTGTTTTTAAGCACCTACTGCCAAAATGCTCATCCAAGATCCTCTATAAGACAGGGGTGTGCTGCTGTTTTTAAGAATTCACTGAATGAATGAAAAAGGGAATTGTATTAGATGTTTATGAGGGAGACCCTTTTGGGACCTAAGGCCAAAAAGCTTTTTGGATAAACTAATTAGCTGTCAAAATAATAATACATACAAAAATAATAAAATACGCGAGCAGGCTAAACTGCAGACGGGGAACACAAGCAGTCACAAGAAGCAAAGTGACAAGACTGTGATACAAGCAACTTAGGATTCTTTCTAGTCGCTCATGCTGCACTTTGATTCACTCCCTCCAGTGGTTAGAGCAATTTAGATTTTGCGGATATACTACAAAAACACTCGTCAAAGATCCTCTATACTATAGTACATACTGCAAGGAAGCGGGTCAAAGATCCTCTATATTTAAATTGCTGGGGCAATTTCCTGTTTTTAAGCACCTACTGCCAAAATGCTCATCCAAGATCCTCTATAAGACAGGCTGCTGTTTTTAAGAATTCACTGAATGAATGAAAAAGGGAATTGTATTTTATTGTTGACGAGGGAGACCCTTTTGGGACCTAAGGCCCAAAAAGCTTTTTGGATAAACTAATTAGCTGTAAAAATAATAATGCATACAAAAATAATAAAATACGTGAGCAGGCTAAACTGCAGACGGGGAACACAAGCAGTAACAAGAAGCAAAGTGACAAGACTGTGATACAAGCAACTTAGGATTCTTTCTAGTCGCTCATGCTGCACTTTGATTCACTCCCTCCAGTGGTTAGAGCAATTTAGATTTTGCGGATATACTACAAAAACACTCGTCAAAGATCCTCTATACTATAGTACATACTGCAAGGAAGCGAGTCAAAGATCCTCTATATTTAAATTGCTGGGGAAATTTCCTGTTTTTAAGCACCTACTGCCAAAATGCTCATCCAAGATCCACTATAAGACAGGGGTCTGCTGCTGTTTTTAAGAATTCACTGAATTAATGAAAAAGGGAATTGTATTAGATGTTTATGAGGGAGACCCTTTTGGGACCTAAGGCCAAAAAGCTTTTTGGATAAACTAATTAGCTGTCAAAATAATAATACATACAAAAATAATAAAATACGCGAGCAGGCTAAACTGCAGATGGGGAACACAAGCAGTAACAAGAAGCAAAGTGACAAGACTGTGATACAAGCAACTTAGGATTCTTTCTAGTCGCTCATGCTGCACTTTGATTCACTCCCTCCAGTGGTTAGAGCAATTTAGATTTTGCCCGCCTGTAGTGTACTTTTCTCTTTTTGAAATCCGCAAGTTTGATTTCTCACATTGTTCTCCAACTTAAGTTATGTATGACAAACGCCCGAGGCCGAATCACCATCAAAGGAGCTCGTCGCAGGAATACGGCGCTTCCGAGCTTTCTGAAAGCGATGACAGATGTCACTTGAGAAGCGAGCGAATGGGGGGGGATGAAAGTGACGAGCGGCATGAGGACAGCGAGTCCGTCGTGACCCGCCCTCGTCAGTGATGCTGTGAGGTGTAATGGGGAAAGACGAGTCTGTCGGGCCAGGTCTTAAATGTCACAGCCACCTAGATTACATGCAAGGAACCTGGCAGCCCACCAGGCAGACACGGGCCCGGGCCCCCGAGTAGCCTTCATCACGTTGCCACCGTACGGGGATGGAAGTGTCTCCCTTGGTTACACTGGCTGCTCTGGCATTGGATTCGTCAGGGGTATAGAGAGAATACTTAATCTGAGGGAAGTAGCAGGCGGGAATCAAAAGGGCCACCGGCTTCTCTATTCCTTATGTAGCGGCGCTCACCTGGGTACTATCCCCGGTGTGACGGAGCGAGCGGCAGGAGGACTCGACAAACAAGGAAGAGCAGTGCAACTTTGAAACAAACATGCAGCAGAAGTGCAGGCAAACCAAAACAAACTTAAGTGAAGAAATTCACAGAATGCTCCCTTCCACTGCTTTCTCGCTGCGTCTTTATTGTGGGCTTGATATGACACCACTGTCTATATCTTTTACTTACTCAGGACTTCAAGTGGCTGTCTGTATTTTGCTGCGCCATAAATTATTCAGCGCCATGTGTCTCCTTAGTATCTGCGCCTTTCCGCTGGGTTGCTATCTTGAAACAGAGGAGGGGTGGAGTGGTGATGGTGGGGGGGAGGGAGCAGCAGCGGGAGGGCTGGCGCTTTGAGAGAGAGTTTGCAAAAGGTAACACAGGAACTTCAGCATCGACAACCACTTTCTTAGTCGGAGCTCTTGTCAAGTACATATATTTGTTCCAGCACAAGGAGGAAAAAAAAAAAGTTGTACCTGAATACGACACGGAAACCAACAAGCAACACTACTGCTACTACAACAACTTGGACCAGAAGCGGTGCTAAAAATAATAACGGTATTCCACTCGGTATCGAGTATGTCGCTTTTTTCCACGGTGCACATGTGAGCCCACTGTATATGTAAATAGCCATATGAGACTGCATAACATTACTGTCCAGACACTGAGAGGTGACCTGATCCCAATTAATCACACAATCCCGGGGAGAAGTGTCACATCCCATCTCCGTCAGCTCTACCACCCTGTTCTGTCAGCCCCCCCCCCCTTGCTCCTCCATCTCTGCTTTTACTCCTGTCTTTCCACGTACACACATCTCGCATGTATAACCTAACCAAGCCCAACCCCCCCGCCTTCCCATCGCTACTCTTATTTAAAACACACACGAGTCTGAAGCTGACAGGTCAGCTGGCACTGGCCAGTCGGTCCCCACCTGTCCCCCGGCCTCTACCCCCAGAAGGCAGAGTGCCAGAGGAGCTGCCAAAACAGGATGAAGCCTTAGGCTTTGTATCCCCCCCTCCCCCGAAGAGGTGCAGTGTTTGCTCTGCAGAACCGGCAAGCAGGGAAGATGAACAACAACACATAGAAACTTACAAGTGGAAAATAAAACATTGTTAAATCGTATGGTACACAAACACACACACACACATCATACACAATATGGCCGACATTTAATTTTACAATTTTACACTTGTTAATTATTGGAGGACGGCGGTTGTGTGGTTAGCGCGCAGACATCACAGCTAGGAGACCCAGGTTCAATTCCACCCTTTTGCATGTTCTGCCCGTGCATGCGTAGGTACTCCGGTTTCCTCCCACATTCCAAAAACATGCTAGGTTAATTTAGCGACTCCAAATTGTCCATAGGTATGAATGTGAGTGTTAATGGTTGTTTGTCTATATGTGCCCTGTGATTGGCTGGCCACCAGTCCAGGGTGTACCCCGCCTCTCGCCCCTTGAAGACAGCTGGGATAGGCTCCAGCACCCCTGCGACCCTTGTGAGGATAAGCGGTAGAAAATGAATGAATGAATGAATTATTGGAGGCCCGTACAGTGGATAAGTGGTAAACATGTTGGCCACACATGAGTCAGCCCATCGGGAAGGTCTGCTTTCAAATGTCATTGGGTACTCCAATGACAGTGGGGGGGGGGTACTGTCAATGTTAGTGCAGACCTGCCTATACAGTATGTATAAATATACCGTATTCAAAATGCATATATTTGTAATTTTTATTTGTTTTTATTATTATTATTATTATTATTATTATTTTATTATTATTTATTATAGAGGCAAACAATGGTTTAAGTCAAACCAAATTGTATTATTGTGTATATTGTTCCTACTGTGTTATTGTGATATTTGCTGTTAACTTTTATTCTTTTATTGTAACTGTTGCACATTGAGATCATTTATTTGATGTAAAGCGCGTTATAAATTTAAATTTAAATTTAAATTTAAATTTAATTTAATTTAATTTAATTTAATTTAATTTAATTTAATTTAATTTAATTTAATTTAATTTAATTTAATTTAATTTAATTTAATTTAATTTAATTTAATTTAATTTAATTTAATTTAATTTAATTTCATTGTATTTTATTTTATTTTATTTTATTTTATTTTATTTTATTTTATTTTATTTTATTTTATTTTATTTTATTTTATTTTATTTTATTTTATTTTATTTTATTTTATTTTTTCTAACCACCCGACCAGGCAAAAATGGAGCCAAACGGTCACCAAAAACATATCAACTTAATAAGTACACTGAATTAAACATAAACATTTAGTTATTTTGGAAATAATGTGCAATCAGTTATTTTACCCAAGATGGCCACGCCTCCCTGGGGAGGTGTTCAGGTGACGTCTGACGAGAAGGAGGCCTCTAGGACATGTTCTTTCATTGTTATGTCATTTTTTCTGTAAGGAGCTATCCATAGAAAAATACTCTGGGGCTCGTAATGACTATGCATCGGTTTTTGCACCAATACCACGATTACCGAGGGACGCCTATATTTGACTTTTTTTTCTAAAGCATCCTGCTACCTGATATTGACTTTTCTGAAGTTGTCTGCGTCATATATTTGATGCACACCAAGTTAATTTCCATGTACATTAATATTCACCCCCCAAAAATATCAATGCTCTGCAACTCAAAGGACTGCTTTAATAAGAGTCGTCATTCGCAAGATTAAACATACCATTGTTGTTTTATTCTATTTTTCTTACAAAAGTTGCGAGCACAGATCAAAACGGAAGGCAGAGATGTGGCGTACTGGATACGGTAGTCGTGTCGTAGCTTTGTCTTGATTTATCCTGATGTATCCAGTATTCTCTTTGAAAAACGGAGAACTTACATGTGGTGAAAATCACACACACACAAAGTTGGGAGAGTGTGTATTAAACGCCATTGGCTGTTCATACACCTCTTGTATATCAGTTAAGGCCTGAATTGGGTTTTCTGTCCTCATTCAGTCCATAAGTAAAGGTTGACGTTTTTACAAAGTTGTTGAAAAATTTAAACCGACTCAAGAACTTTAAGGTTAACACTTTGTTTACTGTAAAATAGTCACCTATACCTGATTCAAAGAAGATTTGAGCTCCCTTTTTTACCTCCAAGTCCTCATTAGTGTTTGGTGTTTGGATGAAAACCATTGTGATAGTCGTTGATGAACGTGAGTGGGAGCTAAAGGAACGTGATCGAGGAAGTACGCATCCGGTGGGGGGCTATGTAAGACCTACATAGGGACCCGTGGAGGAGGGGAAAGCCCACATTACGAGGGAACAAACCTTTGGGGAGGAAGAGGCGGAGGAATAAGGCAGGTTTGCATTCCCAAAACACCCGAGACTCCCCCTCCTTTCACAATAAGCCATGGAAAAATGGGAAAATAGTAAAAAAATGGAACAGTGGGATGTGTATTTACTATGCTAATGAAGCCCCCAGTGTTTTGCACAGGTGTAAATCTTGATAATCACCTGCAGGTGAGTGAAAGCTGTTCTAAAAGGAATCCACTAAGGACCTCCAATAAGAGATGGCATATCCACCTACTACACACTCCTTGATAACACCACAGCAGTATACTATGCAGTACAAGTATGGTTGAGACATTTACCAGAGGGAAACCCTGCAAAGTACCCGATCTTAGACAAATTCGATAACCGTTGGACAATTATTCAAACCCGTTTGCTGCAATTAGGTCAAATCATGGTGGGTGGCAAAACCACCCCGCCAGTTATACGAGATAACTGCCACCCGACGCAAAGTCAAATACCATGGCATCCATTGGAGAGACTGTGGCTGTGTTTGAAACCACATACTTACTACTACATACCATATTTTCTGGACTATAAGTCGCTCTGGAGTATAAGTTGCACAAGGCCAAAAATGCATAATTAGGTAGAAAAAAACATACATAAGTCGCACTGGAGTATAAGTTGCACAAGGCCAAAAATGCATCACTAGGTAGAAAAAAACATACATAAGTCGCACTGGAGTATAAGTCGCACAAGGCCAAAAATGCATAATTAGGTGGAAAAAACATACATAAGTCGCACAAGGCCAAAAATGCATAATTAGGTAGAAAAAAACATACATAAGTCGCACTGGAGTATAAGTCGCACAAGGCCAAAAATGCATAATTAGGTAGAAAAAAACATACATAAGTCGCACTGGAGTATAAGTTGCACAAGGCCAAAAATGCATCACTAGGTAGAAAAAAACATACATAAGTCGCACTGGAGTATAAGTCGCACAAGGCCAAAAATGCATAATTAGGTGGAAAAAACATACATAAGTCGCACAAGGCCAAAAATGCATAATTAGGTAGAAAAAAACATACATAAGTCGCACTGGAGTATAAGTCGCACAAGGCCAAAAATGCATAATTAGGTAGAAAAAAACATACATAAGTCGCACTGGAGTATAAGTCGCACAAGGCCAAAAATGCATAATTAGGTAGAAAAAAAACATACATAAGTCGCACTGGAGTATAAGTCGCACAAGGCCAAAAATGCATAATTAGGTGGAAAAAACATACATAAGTCGCACAAGGCCAAAAATGCATAATTAGGTAGAAAAAACATACATAAGCCACACTGGAGTATAAGTCGCACAAGGCCAAAAATGCATAATTAGGTAGAAAAAAAACATACATAAGTCGCACTTGAGTATAAGTCGCACAAGGCCAAAAATGCATAATTAGGTAGAAAAAAACATACATAAGTCGCACTGGAGTATAAGTCTCACAAGGCCGAAAATGCATACTTGGGTAGAAAAAAACATACATAAGTCGCACTGGAGTATAAGTCGCACAAGGCCAAAAATGCATAATTAGGTAGAAAAAAACATACATAAGTCGCACTGGAGTATAAGTTGCACAAGGCCAAAAATGCATCACTAGGTAGAAAAAAACATACATAAGTCGCACTGGAGTATAAGTCGCACAAGGCCAAAAATGCATAATTAGGTGGAAAAAACATACATAAGTCGCACAAGGCCAAAAATGCATAATTAGGTAGAAAAAAACATACATAAGTCGCACTGGAGTATAAGTCGCACAAGGCCAAAAATGCATAATTAGGTAGAAAAAAACATACATAAGTCGCACTGGAGTATAAGTTGCACAAGGCCAAAAATGCATCACTAGGTAGAAAAAAACATACATAAGTCGCACTGGAGTATAAGTCGCACAAGGCCAAAAATGCATAATTAGGTGGAAAAAACATACATAAGTCGCACAAGGCCAAAAATGCATAATTAGGTAGAAAAAAACATACATAAGTCGCACTGGAGTATAAGTCGCACAAGGCCAAAAATGCATAATTAGGTAGAAAAAAACATACATAAGTCGCACTGGAGTATAAGTCGCACAAGGCCAAAAATGCATAATTAGGTAGAAAAAAAACATACATAAGTCGCACTGGAGTATAAGTCGCACAAGGCCAAAAATGCATAATTAGGTGGAAAAAACATACATAAGTCGCACAAGGCCAAAAATGCATAATTAGGTGGAAAAAACATACATAAGTCGCACAAGGCCAAAAATGCATAATTAGGTAGAAAAAAAACATACATAAGTCGCACTTGAGTATAAGTCGCACAAGGCCAAAAATGCATAATTAGGTAGAAAAAAACATACATAAGTCGCACTGGAGTATAAGTCTCACAAGGCCGAAAATGCATACTTGGGTAGAAAAAAACATACATAAGTCGCACTGGAGTATAAGTCGCACAAGGCCAAAAATGCATAATTAGGTAGAAAAAAACATAAATAAGTCGCACTGGAGCATAAGTTGCACAAAGCCAAAAATGTATAATTAGGTAGAAAAAAACATACATAAGTCGCACTGGAGTATGAGTCGCACAAGGCCAAAAATGCATAATTAGGTAGAAAAAAACATACATAAGTTGCACTGCAGTATAAGTCGCACAAGGCCAAAAATGCATAATTTTTACTTCGAGTGAAATTAATTTATGGCCAATCCATTCGACCATTTATCCAGTTGAGTGAGTGAGATGTAGTGTAAAACCTGGAAAGATGGCCAGCCAATCACATGACGCATACAGACAACCACTCACATTCACACATGGACAATTTAGTGTGTCCAACTGACCTAACTGCAGGGTCCTGGAGTAGGCCCTACCCAGAAAAAATCCACACATGCATGGAGAGAAACTCCACGCGGAGATGCCCAAACGGAGAACCCAACCAACCGACTACTGACTATGCAGTCAACATGTGAACCACTACTGTAATGTATAGCCTAGAGAATTATAGTTCATCTCCACCCTCGACCTCTAGGCAACAAATGCATGCTCACTAAAATTACTATCAGCTGAACGATTGTTAATTTCCCCCATGTTCGACAAAAAAAAAAATTTGTCAAATGCTCATTTCTGAGACTGAAGTTTCATTTCCTAGTATACTGTCTGTGCAGTTCATGGTCCAGCTGCTTTGACATATCTACTGTAGACCCAGGCTGGGTAATTATGAGCTACAAAGCTCAGTGACCTTGTCAAGATCC
This sequence comes from Doryrhamphus excisus, assembly GCF_030265055.1. Classification (NCBI taxonomy): domain Eukaryota; kingdom Metazoa; phylum Chordata; class Actinopteri; order Syngnathiformes; family Syngnathidae; genus Doryrhamphus; species Doryrhamphus excisus. The sequence goes on along the minus strand of NC_080477.1, from coordinate 19,500,896 downwards.
CCTTGCCCTTTCCCGGCAAGAGCAGTGTTTGGCAGGGGAGGGTGGTGGTGGCTGGCGGGGGTGGAACATTCTGTGGCTGTCTAGTCACCCACAACACACACACACACACACACACACCTGGAACATTGCAGTTTACCCACCAGGTTAAAAGGGGCTGAAGTAGTGACAGGAGGAGGATTTAACAAGAATGGAAGGGGGTCAGAATATGCAGGTATAACCGAGGAAAAGGGACAGTGCAAAAAAAAAAAAAAAAAACAGTGTGAGGGTGAATGGGGGTCACAAAGTAATGCAGGGGTTAAATGCCGCAAATGCCATGTCTCAAAGCCTCATAAAGACAAGCTCTGCAGTGCTCACAAGGTCAGGGCATGCACCTGTGCAGCGCTAGTGGCGCTTCTAGCATGGGCTAGTTGCTTCCACTATGAGTCGAGCACACACTGGGGCTACACAAAAATAAATCATGCATTAACCCTTAGATGCATAAGTGGGTCAAAAATGACCCGGTCAGGTTGCTTTCTTGAAATATCTTTGTAATGAATTTTTTTTCATCATTTCATATTCCAGGTATTCCTCAAAAAACATGTTTTTGATATCATGCCATTCACATTTTTAACTTACCTTTTATACATTTTAAGAATTTTTTGTTTTTGTGTTACTACCACAACCTTCAATAAGTGGGTCAAAAATGACCCGGTCAGGTTGTTTTCTTTTATCTTTGTAATAAAAATAATTTTTTTTTAATCATTTCATATTCCAGGTATTCCTCAAAAAACATGTTTTTGACATCATGCCATTCACATTTTTAACTTACCTTTTATACATTTTAAGAAATTTTTGTTTTTGTGTTACTACCACAACCTTCAATAAGTGGGTCAAAAATGACCCGGTCAGGTTGTTTTCTTGAAATATCTTTGTAATGATTTTTTTTTTTTATAATTCATATTCCAGGTATTCCTCAAAAAACATGTTTTTGATATCACGCCATTCACATTTTTAACTTAACTTTGATACATTTTAAGAAATTGTTGTTTTTGTGTTACTACCCCAACCTTCCATAAGTGTGTCAAAAATGACCCGGTCAGGTTGTTTTCTTCAAATATCTTTGTAATGAGTTTTTTTTATCATTTCATATTCCAGGTATTCCTCAAAAAACATGTTTTTGATATCATGCATTCACATTTTTAACTTACATTTTATACATTAAAAAAAAAATGTTTTTGTGTTACTACCCCAACCTACCATAAGTGGGTCAAAAATGACCCGGTCAAGTTGTTTTCTTGAAATATCTTTGTAATGAAATTTTTTTTATCATTTCATATTCCAGGTATTCCTCAAAAAACATGTTTTTGATATCACGTCATTCACATTTTTAACTTAACTTTTATACATTTTAAGAAATTTTTGTTTTTGTGTTACTACCACAACCTTCCATAAGTGTGTCAAAAATGACCCGGTCAGGTTGTTTTCTTCAAATATCTTTGTAATGAATTTTTTTTATCATTTCATATTCCAGGTATTCCTCAAAAAACATGTTTTTGATATCATGCATTCACATTTTTAACTTACATTTTATACATTAAAAAAAAAATGTTTTTGTGTTACTACCCCAACCTACCATAAGTGGGTCAAAAATGACCCGGTCAAGTTGTTTTCTTGAAATATCTTTGTAATGAAATTTTTTTTATCATTTCATATTCCAGGTATTCCTCAAAAAACATGTTTTTGATATCACGTCATTCACATTTTTAACTTAACTTTTATACATTTTAAGAAATTTTTGTTTTTGTGTTACTACCACAACCTTCCATAAGTGTGTCAAAAATGACCCGGTCAGGTTGTTTTCTTCAAATATCTTTGTAATGAATTTTTTTTATCATTTCATATTCCAGGTATTCCTCAAAAAACATGTTTTTGATATCATGCATTCACATTTTTAACTTACATTTTATACATTAAAAAAAAAAAATGTTTTTGTGTTACTACCCCAACCTACCATAAGTGGGTCAAAAATGACCCGGTCAAGTTGTTTTCTTGAGATATCTTTGTAATGAAAATTTTTTTAACCATTTCATATTCCAGGTATTCCTCAAAAAACACGTTTTTGATATCACGTCATTCACATTTTTAAATTATCTTTTATACATTTTAAGAAATTTTTGTTTTTGTGTTTCTACCACAACCTTCAGTAAGTGGGTCAAAAATGACCCGGTCAGGTTGTTTTCTTGAAATATCTTTGTAATAATTTTTTTTTATCATTTCATATTCCAGGTATTACTCAAAAAACATGTTTTGGATATCATGCCATTCACATTTTTAACTTTTATACATTTTAAGAAATTTTTGTTTTTGTGTTACTACCCCAACCTTCCATAAGTGGGTCAAAAATGACCCGGTCAGGTTGTTTTCTTGAAATATCTTTGTAATTAAATTTTTTTTATCATTTCATATTCCAGGTATTCCTCAAAAAACATGTTTTTTAATATGACGCCATTCATGTTTTTAACTTAACTTTTATACATTTTAAGAAATTTTTGTTGTGCCTCTTGTGGTGACATACAAGTAGTGCACTCTATTCTGCATCAATTGTTCGAGATTAATTAATTCCACACAATAGTCCATTCCTAGTAGACTACCAGCATGTACCAAAAGCCCCCACAAGCGGACTAGCGTCAAACCCAAACAAAACACAACTGCATATAACAGCCCGAGTTAGATCGCTGCCATGATCGTGACAGTGATTAAAAGATCTAGACTTATCCTGGTGGATACAGTTAGAGCTTATGGAAGGAAAGAGCTCCGTGTGTGCTATCTTCAGGCCAGCCCAAATTAGAGAACGGACACATTATTTAATAAACATGCACACATAATGAACACACTCCCCCCCCAAAAAACGGACCCCAAAACCAGACAATGAATGTGAGTCTGATCCGTTGATTAGGTCCAATATGCGGTAAAACGTTGCCACCTAAACCATTATTGTCTCACGGACTTAACAGGCGCAGGCAGCCTTCAGCCAATTACAGGGTGGCATTTGTGTTAAGCAGGAGTGTGTGTTATTTGAGACAACCAATTAAAATCACTTATGGGCAGAGTAATATCCAGCGGAAAAAAAAACAGCTTTGGAGAGAGAGAGAGAGAGAAGGGGTGGATTATCCTCAGCGTAACCTGATCTCATTCCCCTCCACTCATTCGGGAGCTACAGGCTTGTCACACACACATTGCAACACACAGCAGACGGATGACGAGGCAACCTTGGCGTGCGTTGGTGCACATGCCTTTGTCATTCCCAGACTGGCGATGATGCGGCTCATTCAAATCTAGACTGTAGTCATTAACGACACATATTTGATTAGATTCGCTAACCACTCGGCTTTCTAGATATTCTAAACCGCAGACGGAATTAGCGCAGAAGTGGCTTCATAAGGCATTTTGATTGCAGTCTTTGTGTCTCATGCAAGTGTAAAAAGATGTTAACCAAGTGTACCGGGGGGTGGGGGTGGTGGGGGTCCCGGGTTCCGGGTCCTGGGTCCCGGGTCGGTCCTGGGTCCTGGGTCCTGGGTCCTGGGTCCTGGGTCCTGGGTCCTGGGTCCTGGGTCCTGGGTCCTGGGTCCCGGGTCCCGGGTCCCGGGTCCCGGGTCCCGGGTCCCGGGTCCTGGGTCCTGGGTCCTGGGTCCCGGATCGGTCCTGGGTCCTGGGTTCTGGGTCCCGGGTCGGTCCTGGGTCCTGGGCCCTCGGTCCTGGGTCCTGGGTCGTGGGTCCTGGGTCATGGGTCGTGGGTCGTGGGTCGTGGGTCCTGGGTCCTGGGTCCCGGGTCGGTCCCGGGTCCCGAGTCCGACCGACCCGGGACCCAGGACCCAAACAAAATTTTTCAAACTAAATTTCAAGACTGGAAAGTCTTTTGCACCACAGTTGCAAAATCCAAAGGGTTTTTGGGCAAAATTAGAAGCAATTTTTCACAAAAGTATGCTTCAAATCTCTCCATGTTATAGTTTCAAATGTACTAAAGATCTCCAAAGACATCTTTATATGAAACGCTAAATTGGGGGTAAAAATAAAACCGGAGGACATACCTTCACCTGTACATATGTGTTTTTGTTAATCAATTATAAAAAAAAATGATGGAATAAATAACACTGCTAAGATACAAACATAACCTTCCCCCTCAAACATTCCACTTGGCAGTGGAAGTAAGCTTTTAAGAACAGTGTTCCCATGCTCCCAGCAAATAAATGTCATCTCCCTTCTAGTTATACATTATATACACAGGCCTTAACCCGGCTTGTAGCCGAGTGTACTGAGAATGACACCAGCAGTGTGTGGCTTGTGTTTTTCTTTCACCTACTTGTGGCTTCACTGTACCGCCAAAGCTGCCATTTATTTTCCACATGGGCACTTTCAGGCATGGAGAGGAAAAAAACCATTCAAATACATCAAAAAAACCTCAAATGGACATGTCCGTGAATGTGGTCTAAGTTTAAGCTGGCAAAAGTCGAGTGTTTTGACATGGACATGCACCAAAGACAAGTTAAGGGATGTGCTTGTACTATTGACTGGAATGAAGGAGAGTCCTTGCTGTTCCACTACTACAAATGACTTTACATTTAAAAAAAAAATATTAGTGTATTGTAGTGTATTCTATTTTCAGTATGTATTTCTGCAATTGCCCTTCAAATAAAATACTGTAAATGCTTTCCTACCACAGACTTTCCTACTTTTGTACATCATTTGGTACAGGGGTCGGCAACCTTTACTATGAAAAGAGCCATTTACCCCCTTGCCCACTAAAGAAAAATAACCTGGAGCCACAAAACACAAGTTTAAAACAACGTCTTATATAGTCTTAGAAGAAATAGGTTATTAATTATTGGTCCTTACAGACTTAATGCCGGAGCCGATTTGAAGATTTTTGACAGCCAAAACAGCAGCACTCAGATGCATTCATTTCGGGTCTTCTTGTTGTTCAGGTTGTGTGTGCATAGTATTACCGACAATACCATCACCAACACCCTGGACTGGTCGCCAGCCAATCACAGGGCACATATAGACAAACAACCATTCACACTCACATTCAGACCTATGGATAATTTGGAGTCGCTAATTAAACTAGTATGTTTTTGGAATGTTGGAGGAAATGCAAACTCCACACAGAGATGGCCGAGGGTGGAATCGAACTCGGGTCTCCTAGCTGTTTGGCCTGCACGCTAACCACTCACTTTATCTATTCATCTTTGTTCCTAGAATAATAATAAACAATATTACCGTGCAGTCTATAATGGTAATACTGTTTATTATTATACATAATTAAAACCAGCTATTGCTGGGATCACAAATTGGCCGACTGCAGTTCGAGTCCAGACCCAGACAAATACGGATCTGTAATCAAATTAAGTTAGTTAAGTTTTGACAGGGCTCTTCTATTTTGACCGGCGTATCTTTTTTTAGAATTTGCAGTACTGGCTAATCCACTGACCAATTGCGTGCAAATGAAGTCACCCCCCATGTGATACCACTCGGCCAATCAAATCTGTGTATTGGTGCTAAACATTGCGACTACTAAATACAGCAGAGACAGATGAAGTGAAGTGAGTGACATACAGAGAAAGAATGGCCTTGGCCCCATGCAATGGGGACCATTTTCAGCCTTCTAATTTGGAGGGGGGGGAAATTTCTGTATCTGGACCTATGAGTTTTAGTCGAATACCCCTGACCTATTGGAAGCACACGCTATTTTGTTTAGCATTTATTTGAGGTATGGCATTTATTACCAGAGGCAATTATGGAAAATGTTAAATGACAAAAAAAATATGTGTTGGAATTGAAATAGTCAAGGGATATTTATCTCACACAAATGGAATGGGCCATAATAAACGCATAGACACAGTTGCTCCAGTCATAATTAAAACAGCTGACTTGTGCAAAGCCATTTAATCTTTGTCATTTCAATTCATCAGGCTAAAAGAAAATCACGCTCTGCCAAAATGTATGACACGGCGACTCCATGATAGCATAAACCCCGCAATTTGAAACCTTTCGCTCACAAAACGACCGTACAAAGCACAAACAGGGTAGGGGGGGATCAAAGCAAAACCGACCTTTCAAATGATTAAGCTGAAACATTATCATCATGTTCTCATATATTTGCTTTTATTCCCTACGACCGGATCAGAACAACTGGTCTGCCCAGTTTAGTGCTGGCATGGACAAAAGTGCCATCTATGATTTCAATGCGGATCTCACTCTTGCTGCCCGGGCCGCCGCCAAGCTGGCCGGTGCCCATCTGGAGCGGGGGGTAAATGTCTGGCTCGCACGGGCTCAATGCACAGTGGTGATTACTGCCAGGGTCAACGGCAGTCATGCTAGCGTGGTTATAAATATAAAGCCCCCGGTCTGATCGCTGTTGTTCATAAACAGAGGTTCGACGCTGCTGTGGGGAAGCGAGCACAAAGGCTTTGCTTGGCCTCCGAGGGCGGCAGCCTCCGCTGCCAAAGACACCAGCTCAGGTTTGTCTGGCCAGCTGTTGGCTTTCTCACCAGAGGCGGATCATTTGGGCAACGGAACGACAACACAAGCGTAGAGGAAGTGCTGGCATTGAGAAAGATTGATGGAGGAAGTGATCTAAAGCTTGGAATGGAAAGAAGCCACAGGGCATTGAATCAAGGATGCTCTGACAAAAGACAGAGAGTAAAGATGTTCCCATGAATCTACAATCGCATTTTATTTATTTATTTTTTTTACATTTGGTTCTGACTCCATCGCTGGAACCCGCTTCATCTAATTAGAGGGGCAGCGGTTAAAACATCGACACTCTCCGGTCAAACTCTTGCCATGTTGCCCGCTAATCCGTGCTGGATCATGTGGGGGGGGCGGGCGGCCCTCATCCGCTTTCTCATCCCCGATGCCTCATATTGTCTGCCCAATCCTATATTAGCTTTAGCATTGAGGCTTAAACAGCTAATGCTGCCAGCTGTGCTTGACTGCACTCAAAAAAAAAATGCCTGTGGAAAAAAATAGTTTGGGCGGGGTGACAAGGGTGGCATCCCCTGGGAGGGGGTTGGGGGGGTTAAGCGGGGCTGTGGTGCCCTCTTGTGCCAAGTTGTTTAAAACGGATTATTTTAGGACAGCGGCAATAGCAAATAAACAATACACAGTACATGTATGCGCTCATTATACTTGGCAACAAATTTAAAGGGGACCTATTATGTTTTTTCCACTTTTCTGAGATATAAATGTAGTTAGAACGATGCCAACATTTCAGATAATGAGGTTTACGCATTTGGAAGGGAGCTCTGAAATAAGTTTGAGATGGCTCAAAACACTAGGTTTCAAAGCGCATGGTAAAAACTGGCCCTTTGTGACATCACAGACGGACAGACTTGTATATGAAGTTTCTGCCCAGATGGAATAGTCACAGATTCTGCTAAATCTAAAATATTTTCTGTGTGGGTTATTGTGTTTATCTGCTCTGCAGGAGTCCACAACTCAATACATAGGAAAAAAAAAATAGCATAATAGGTTACATTTAAAATGTTTCATAAGACTTGTCTTGTATGTCCATTTTTTCGAAAAAAAATTGTGTTTAATAATGGCTTCTTGGGTTTGTTTTTGACCTCGGTAGGATTCCCCAAGTTTGATTCCTCAAGTTTCAAGCCTGATTTCCGAATGATCAACTGACTTTTAGCTTTTAGCTTTAGCAAGTCAACATTTTCACAAAGTGGACTTACCAAGTTCTCATCAATTGGCAACTTGAGTAATATTTTATAGTATAAATGTATACAAATCTTTTGCTATATGGTGGTTTTTCATAAATTTATTTATTAATAGGTGATTGACTATGGCCTATTAGTGCAAAAACATTGACTATATTAAGACATATTAAGTGGTCACTAGGGATTAGTACTGTTATGAGCCATTACTCATAACATTAGATTACATTACTGCTCTCATTTGTTGTGGAAGTGGTAAGGCTTTGCCTTCTTTGTCCTTCTTCCATACTACTTTTGAAACATTTTCTTAAGTTTAGATTAAGTACTTTGGAAAGGCTAACTAGTGAGGTTGGTAGTTTGTTATGCTAGCAGTTTACAGTTGACACTTAATTGGATAATTGATTCATAATCAATTAATCATTACAGCTCTATTTTCCATGCACTTTTGTATATTTTGGGCACATATTAACAGATATGGGTAGCATATTTAGTCAATAGTATACTTCTTTTTTTAGCATAAAAGCATTCCAAATGTACAGATGGTATTTGATGCAACTTTTCTTTTTTTTAAATATACATAAAATCTAGCTTGATCTAGCTTGGCTTGGGCACTGGTACACTTAAAGGCATGCCAAGGCAGTAAGAAAAAGGGCAGGACTGAGCTGGCGATGCTGTTTTTTTTTCAGTTAAGTTGATAATTGCCCTTACTGATGTATAAAAGATATCCCACAGAGCCTTGTGAAATACTATTAGCAGGCAGAGCTGAAATGTTCATGAGCTGCCTCCAGATGAGGAAGAAGGGCTGGAAAAAAAAGAAGAAAAAAGACTTCCCTTTGCGTGGGATTATACAGAGATATATGCATATGTGTGTTAGTATATACTGTATATTTTTAGCCTTTTTTTTAGCCATGCCTCTGAAGAGTTCCTATTAGTAAAATGGGTTTTTCTAGAAGGCTAATCAATTCAAAAGCTCTTAAATTAAGGCAAATTATGTAATGTGTTTTAGTAGTCACGTAAAAGGGTGATGGTCATTATCATTCTTCATTCTCGCCAGCCTAAATTGCCCCCAAGAGCTCAAAAAAAAAAAAAAAAAAAAATCAGACACGTAGCAAATGGTCGCTAGTGAAGCAAATTGTGAGGTCAAATCTTCCGTGGAGATGAGATTTTTATCGTCGAGCGACATGAAAGTAAGTGGCCTTAATAAGGGTGGATCTCCGCTTACGTCGGCTCCTGGTTGGTGAACAAAGGAAAAAAAAGAACAATTAGAACAATTATTTGAAACTTCAGGAACAAAAACTAGTAAGCATGTCGGGTCATGCCATTTGACTTTTCAATGATGATAAAACCGCATTGTGCGTTTATTTGCGCTATAACAAATCTATCCCCATCCCTTGCTTGCTTCACTTTTGAGAGAAGAAGCGTCGGAACGGTTCCGTGTTCTCATGTAAAAGGAAGGATCTCCATCAAGGACGTGATATAACCACTTACTTGCACACCACCTCGGAGGACAGCTTTGGAAAAAAATAAATAAATAAAAACAAATTATAATTAATTACGAAAAAATATATAAATAATTAATCATAAATAATTAATTATAATTAATTACGGCGGTCGAGGGGTCAGTGCACAGACCTCACAGCAAGGAGACCCGAGTTCAATTGGCGACTCCAAATTGTCCATAGGTTGGAGACCCGACCCGTTTTCTCCGGGTACTCCGGTTTCCTCCCACATTCCAAAAACATGCTAGGTTCATTAGCGACTCCAAATTGTACATAGGTATGAGTGTGAATGGTTGTTTGTCTATATGTGCCCTGTGATTGGCTGAACACCAGTCCAGGGTGTACCCCGCCTCTCGCCCGAAGACAGCTGGCATAGGCTCCAGCACCCCCTGCCACCCTTGTGAGGAAAAGTGGTAGAAAATGAATGAAAGAATAATTAAAGGCTTCGCTACACATCTTAAAATAAAACCTAAGGCCTAGGCCAATAAGACTAATGCTATACTGTAGCTTACATTTGTAGCTTAAATCGCTAAACTATTACTTTGGACAAGCGCAGAGTTACAGTGTATATCTACAGTATTCCCATGGAGTCTATAAGTCTATAAGTATTCCCATGTTGTTAAATAATTGCTGTGATAAATGATGGGCACATTTCATTCATTCATTCATTTTCTACCACTTTTCTTCAGGGGGTCGCATGGGGAGCTGGAGCCTATCCCAGCTTCACACTCACATTCATACCTATGAACAATTTGGAGTCGCCAATTAACCTAGCATGTTTTTGGAATGTGGGAGGAAACTGGAGTACCCGGAAAAAACCCACGCATGCACGGGGAGAACATGCAAACTCCACACAGAGATAGCCGAGGATGGAATTGAACCCTGGTCTCCTAGCTGTGAGGTCTGCACGCTAACCACTTGACCGCCGTGCCGCCCTATATATAAAATTACAACAAAAAAAAAACTATATTAGGAAAGCAGGAAGTGAACAAATGTAACAGTTACTGATTGTAAAAGTACCAGATGGAGGGGTAGGATTTAATTAGCTTTGCTTCTTCCTACTCCTTTTGGACATGTGGAACTGTGAACTGATTATGGGAGAGATGTCCGAGGGTGGAATTGAACTCGGGTCTCCTAGCTGTGAGGTATGCGCGATAACCACTCGACCATCGTGCAGCCCCTGGGCACATTTCACAATAAGCTTTTGGGATCAAAAGTATATATGATTCAACTTTATTTTTCTATGAACGATCTATTCATGTGTTCAAATCGCTTTTTGTTAGTTAGCATGGCTCTTGGAGTTAATCTGGCACCTGCACAGTGAAAATGCATGCAGCAGCATGAACACTGAAATAATATTGCTTTGTTGTGATCAATTCTAATGAAGGTAAACATCAGGTGGAGTTATTGCTTATTGCTTAAATGTGCACATCTCGTCAATATAAAGTTTATAAACGAGTCACATATGACAGTCCGGCTAAGTTAGTTTCCACTGTATGTCCAGAGAGGAAATGCGTGTAATCCCATCATCACACCCCCACCCACCGCTCTTGGCTTGAAGCAGAATGAGGAGGTGAAGGGTCAGGTCAGGAGGCCGACATGCCCTCTCCTTTTTTCCTGTAGCTAAGTGTCATCTTTTGGGCAGGGCAAACAAACATGCCTGCCTCCTCGGGGCAAAGTAGGTCTCGGGTGGCATCGCCAGGTCAGGTTGTAGGCTGGGGACATGAGAACAGGGTTGGCAGGCCTTTGATAGATGCTGCTCATTATTTTTAACCTCAGTAAACTGGGACAATTACAGAGAGGCCATTGCAACTGGGGTACCGCTTCACCATATAATGTCTTGTCACCACTTTATTTTTTGTATTCTACTGCATTTTAATTTACTATAAAAACTGCAAAGGTAAATAACTACTAAAAACAATGTTTTTATTAAGTATTTGCTACCATAACAACAGGAAGTGCTCCTGCTGATTCACTCTCGAACCCCCGTGCTAATGTGAGTGGTGGACAGATGTTTCCAGCAACGCAGACATGCAACTTTCGTCTTTATTAGTCCAATTACAGATGAACTAACTCAGCGGTGAGATGCATATATATCTGTAACAAAAAAGTCAAAAATTTGATGCCTGCACTTTACGTCCTTAACTATAAAAATGTGAATGTTATGAAAGTATTATTTCATGATGAACTGGAAAATTTTTAATATTTATAATAAACCTTTTTAATATGTTGCCTTGATTTGCCTTGTATTGTTCATTCATTCATTTCTATACTGCTTATCCTCATGAGGGTAACAGGGGGTGCTGGAGTCTATCCCAGCTGTCTTCGGGCGAAAGGCAGGGTACACCCTGGACTGGTCGCCAGCCAATCACAGGGCACATATAGACAAACAACCATTCACACTCACATTCATACCTATGGAAAATTTGGAGTTGCTAATTAACCTAGCATGTTTTTTTGGAATGTGGGAGGAAACCGGAGTACCCGGAGAAAACCCACGCATGCACAAGGAGAACATGCAAACTCCACACAGAGATGGCCGAGGGTGGAATTGAACTCGGGTCTCCTAGCTGTGTGACCTGCGCGCTAACCACTCAACCCCTGTGCAGCCAACACTTATTATTATTTTATTTTACTAAAATAAGAAAAAAAAAATATATATATATATTTATTTTTGAAGTCAAAGCAATGTCAATAATCAGTTCCTCATTGTTTTCAAAAGTTGAAATAAAGCTAACGATTTAGCCACCAATTTTTTTTTATTCATTAATTCATTCATCACATTCATACCTATGGACAATTTGGAGTCGTTAATTAACCTAGCATGTTTTTGGAATGTGGGAGGAAGAACATGCACAGAGATGCTCGAGGGTGGAATCGAACAGCGGTGCAGCCTGATTTCATATATAAACTGTATATAGTATGTGTGTGTGTGTTTCATAGTATGAAGTAGATTTTTTTTGTTCTTTTTCCAAGTCGGAAGTGCAGATTGGTTAGATATATTTTTAGTGCATTTTTATATGACCTACCCAGTTGTTTTGTTAAAAAAAGACATATATATAGTATATATATATATATATATATACTGTATATAAAACTCTGTGAGAACGAGAGGCAATGAGGGGCGCGCGTCAAGTTGTCTCTCTGAACTACCTATATTTACCAGTGAAAGTGAATTCTTGATGAGTGCCTAGAAATCAAAGACTGGTCCGATCAAAGAGGATTTAATAAGCTACCCACTGTTTGACGAAAGAACTGAACTTTAATGTTATGCATTTTTTTCCCTTTTCACTCTTTTACTGTTTTTTTTTTTTTTTTTTGGGCTGTGGCACCCCAAAAAATAATAATAATTAAAAAAAAAAAACACTGGTGCATTGCCGTTCTGTAATTTGTTACTATGTAAAGCGCATAGCACAGTGGTAGCATACAACTAATGATGAGAATGAGCAATGTGAAGAGTAATGTAACTTTTTATAACATTCAGAGCTGTGATAATTAATCAATTAATCCATAGTTAATTAATTACCCAATTAATCGCTAATTAATCTGTAATTAATTTTTTTTAAAATTTAAAAATGTAAATATGACTTGATTTCAGCCTCTTTTTTTCAGATTTTTTTTTTATTTCCTTCGTCATCCATGGAAGTAGACCTACTACCATATCAGTTTTGACTTTGGAAAACATTGATGGGCATTTTTGGCTGTTCATTTAGTCAAAATATATCAGAAATATATATAAATATTTAATCAAAATATTGTTGCGCCCACATAGAGGACTACGGTCAATATACAAGTATATTTTCAGCAAACTTACCATGTCATCTCGGGATGTTTCGATACATATCGATATATCGATTTGACATTTCCGTCATGATTGGATATCGGTGAGCAACAGTCAAAGGCTGGCGTATCGATAACGGTGAGTGATGACTATCCGATATTGTAAGATAAATTATTTACTCCATAAGTTACTTTACCCGAGAACACCAATCAGTTGATTAAAACTATAATTAATTTAAAACAGTTACTGTCAAATATCATAAATTAAAGAAAAACTGGAGTATAGTTGAGCTAATATTAAGAAAAGCTGATTAACTATGTAAAAGGAGGTCTAAGTGACAATATAGTGCTAACATTAGCACAATTGCCTTCAAATATAATCAGTGAATACATTAAAATGTGTTTATTAAATTAACATGTGTGTGAAACCGCTGAAAGGGTTATTCCTTTCAAGGCTGATGGGTCAGGGTGGTCATCTATTACGTTGTGTTTACCGAGACGATGAACCAACATCATCCATCATTCTTAAAGACTAGCGCTCAGATGGGAGAGAATTAGAATGCATTACACACGTCATGCATCATCAGACTAAACATGTCATTTCTATCTCACTGTGAGCTTTTGTCCGTGTCTCTTTGCATCTCACGCATTTGTGTGTTTCATTTTTTTTTTTTTTGTACGTTTAACGCCTAAGTGCTCCGGTGGCCCGTCCTCCCTGGGGCGAGATATCCATCACCATCCAAGCGGTATGTGACCGGCCATGTCTTAGGCCCTGGAGCCTACTCCGGGTCCCATGAATATCTCCCTGGGGCCCCCGCTACTCCATGTCAAGGGATACCACCTGCCCCAAAACACACACACATACACACTCACGCAAATCACTGTGACCCTCACACTCTCTTAATGCCCTCATTAGGTGATTAGTCCCACAGGCGGGCCCGGTCCCAAGTAGAACCAGCTTTGCCCATGGGGTTAATGGTGGAGTCAGGTGCAGGTACAATACACAAACACAAAAAACGAGCAACATTTGGATGTCCTCAGTTCTCAGTGAATGGGTATAACAATAATAATGAATGTAATAATAATAATGATGATAATGATGACTTTTCCCCTAGGATTTTTTTGAAGCGGTGGTGGTGGGCTGCATGGGACTTGTGCTGCAAAGGCCACTTTTTTCACTGAAGTTATGGTAATGGTCATGTTTTTTTTTCATTTGAAAAATGTCCAAAAGGAGTAGGAAGAAGTAAAGCAATCAGTAACTGTTACATTTGTTCACTTCCTGCTTTCCTAATATAGTTCAAGTTTTTTTTTTTGTTTTTTTTGCTTTTTTGCTTTGTTGTTTTTTTGTTTTTTGTTTTTTGTTTTTTTGTTACTGTTGTAACTGTTTTATGACTTAAAGTTAAATGAAACCTCTATTCTTGATCCGGAATGATAGTTGATTTATTATTTGTTCACATGTTCCCATTATGGATAATAAATATAGAATTCTTCCATTACAGGTCAAACAATTTCAATTCCAATCATACAAGATACAAGATACAAATTGACTTTACGGGTAATTTTTAAAATAAATATATCTCTTTTATCAGTCATGTAAGAGTAAAATTAAGTCAAGCAATAGTCGGAAAACACAAAATTGATAAAACACTCAGTCAAAACTTGACAAATCCATTCTGGTGTGAAAATGGGAAATGTTGTTATGTGGTATTTTTCATTCAACAGCAGTTAAAGTGTAAAACTAACTTAACTCGTGGTAGGAAAATACAAGAAATAAAACACAATTTTTCATTTTTTATGCGTGTGTAAAAGTAAATTCATTTGTCGTCTGAAAAGACAAAATAAATAAAAAAATAACTAATGATAAAGTGTAATAATAAGTTAAACGGATGGTGAAGATCTCAAATCTGAAGTAATGTGTTGTGTCCTTACACGTTAGTTAAAGTTAACCACCGTTTTAATAGTAAAATGTGTTTACTTCAGGTAACTTCACACATACAACATTGTATAATAAAAGAGAAACAGGGTTCTTCATTAATACATGCAGTATTACACTTCCCCAATAAAAACAATAATCATCCAAGAACGGCCTCAAGTCTCCTCTACGGAAATAATAACGAGCCAGTGACTTTGCTGTCATAATTAAGTATGAAATATTGATGTCCACATTGTACACAGTGGTCACCGAGAGGGATGTCTTATAAGCACGTTGGCTAAGGAAGAAGAAAAAGGCATGTCTATAAGCTATAGCATCAGATGAATAATTGACAGCAACATAATTAGCTCTGGTCTCCATCGTGTTGGCACCGTTTTGAAACATCCTGGAGACATGCTCCATGAAAAAAAAAACAAAAAAAAAAACGCAGACAATACTGACATTGTTACAAGTGAAATATATGCGATTTATTTTGACCTCTTGTTGAATGTTCACTTAAATACAACCACAGTGTATAATGAGGTTGAAATTTAAAAAAAAAAGTAATTTCCTTCTTCCCTCAAGCCGACAAAGTATTTCTCAACATGCATTTAGGTCAGACCATACAAAAGTACTCATTGTACTATTTCATACTGGAACACTTGTACCTGGTATCATATAAAAACAAGAATGAAATATTTTCCTTGTTATATTATTATAATTCTCCTTATGTCTCTGGCCAAAGTCACATGTAAACGTGACTTTTTTTACATAGATCTGTCCATATCTTTTTTTCTACATTTACTTAATACCAAGGTACTTATATAATTGCACTTCTGGTTGGATGCTAACTGCATTTTGTTGCCCTGTACCAGTGACATGAGCAATAACAATAAAGTTGAATCTAATCTAATCTAACCTAATCTAATCTAATCTAATCTAAAGTATGTTTTCAACAAAATAAAGCATCCAAACGGTTGCTGGGAATTAAATACCGTATTATTATATATATTCTGGACGATAAGTTCAAAGTCCAATTCAAGAAACAATACAAGCAGTTGTTGTTCGCTAAATACAAGAATGAAGAGTCTTGAACCAGTCATGATGTGCTATATTTATCACTATATTGACACTTACTATGGTACCCATTACGACATTGGATGCTCATATCACCTCGTACTTCGGTATGTGACAAAAAATAAAAAATATATTGAAAAAAAAAAAAACTATATTAGGAAAGCAGGAAGTGAACAAATGTAACAGTAACTGATTGTAAAAGTACCAGATGGAGGGGCAGGATTTAATAAGCTTTGCTTCTTCCTACTCCTTTTGGACATGTGGAACTGTGAACTGATTATGTGATGCATTCAATTGTAATCTGATGCATGTTCAAATGAAATAAAACCATTATCATTACCATAAGTCACTCCGGAGTATAAGTTGCACAAGGCCAAAAATGCATAATTAGGTAAAAAAAAAAAACATACATAAGTCGCACTGAAGTATAAGTCGCATTTTTTGCGGATAATTTATTTTCCAAACTACCTGACCAAAACAGACGTCCTCTTGGAAGGCAAGTTCTAACAATAAAATAATAGAGAACAGGCTGAATAGGTGTAAGCTATGCTAACACAATGCTTATTCAGCTACACAAAAAATAAACATGAACAGAAAAGGTGTCCAGTGTTTCAGTAACATAAACACTTTTTTTCATTTATAAGTCGCTCTGGAGTATAAGTCGCAGGAACAGCCAACCTATGAAAAAAAGTGTGACTTATAGTTCGGAAAATACGAGATTTGAATGACATGTTTTGACAAGCTGTGTGGAAGTTTTGTTGGGGTCCCGACCCACCAGTTGAGAGTCTTGTGTTACTTAGTGTTACCAGTTTTGCTTTACTTCCTGTTTTTGTTGTCATTCATCATGGCTTTAAACGATATTCAGTTTTTTTGACCAGAGGACTCTTGTTTACGGTCGGGCATCCTTTGAATTTGAACGATTCCGGGAACCGATTCAGGTTCCTTGTTTCGATTCTGGTTCGTGATGATTGTCAATTCCGATGTTTTTTGGAGGCAGGGTCATAAAAGCCTAATTTGGAGTTATTTTTGAATGGATTGTCTGAACTTCTCCATAAATTGTTTCATGATATGAACTATTTTATCAACTTTACTCTGAATTTCTTCCAAGGCTATTTTCAACCAGCATATAAATATGGAACCCTTATTTTGTGAACACAGGTAAACAGGATATAGCCAGAAATGCTCGTATTCTACCCACCTCTTGTTTTAGGCATATTTTAGAACAAGATTATGACCATTGAAAGCATATTGAATATGAACAAGGACACTGAAACTGGCCTACTAACTTTATGAGAAGTCACAAGTTAATGATTGGAAGCACACAAATCCACATTTGTCTCTGCCATGGAATAAAATAATCCCTCTCATCTGCTCGGACTTGTTAACAAAGCTGTCAGCTTGCCGCTATCATCATGACCAAACAGGCCTCTGTTCGAAGCGGCGGACTCCATGTGATAGTCTCCTTTCAATGGCAACACATGCAAACACAAACGCCCCCCCTTGTCGATTGAATGTCAGCGCTCCTGACATACAGCCTTGTTTGGAGCCAATGATTACCTCATAGCTAATTAATCCGGATTCAATCAATGCGAAGCGTTCCGATACGGCGCTATGTTGACAGAGTAATCAGAGGGGAGGACCGCAAGGGGAGATGATGATGGATGGCGCTCGGTGAGAGAGGCCTCAAACCTTCTAATCAGCAGGACCGTGGTAGAGGAGGTGGCTGCAGAGAGGATGGGGAAAGATGATTGACAGTGCAGGAGCGTCTGTATGTGTGTGTGTGTGTGTGTGTGTGTGTATGTGTGTTTATATTTGAGGGGAGGGATATGCTAATTAAGAAATCACTATTCAACTTCAAAGCAGCAATGCTCTCAGACGTGTATACATTCTTACATCCATAAACACTCACTTTGCAAACCGGTAGGTTTGTAATCATGCTCATCAAAAAAAAAAAAAGAAAGTTTATTTACTGCTCATTATTGAATATAAAATATAACCTTTCTTTCCCTCACATTTATTGTATATAGTATATATTATAGTATTGTTACATTGATGAGACATGATGTTACATGATGTTACATCATAACCAAGTGGAAAGTTATCCTCTCATTTCGTGTGGAAGTGGTATTTTTTCCACTTTTTACTTTCTCCAGACGTCAGTACTATACATTGACGGGACATGATGTTACATTACCTTCACGTCATGTCTGACATAACCAAGTAGAAAGTTATTCTCTCATTTTGTGTGGAAGTGGTACAATTTTGGCTTCTTACTTTCTCCAGACGTCAGTATTGTTACATCGATGAGACATGATGTAGCATTACCTTCACACCGCATGGAGTTAGCCATGTCATGTCTGAGATGACCAAGTGGAAAGTTATTCTCTCATTCTGTGTGGAAGTGGTACATTTTTGGTTTCTTACTTTCGCCAGACATCAGTATTATACATTGATGAGACATGATGTTACATTACCTTCACGCCGCATGGAGTCATGCATGCCATGTCTGACATAACCAAGTAGAAAGTTATTCTCTCATTTCATGTGGAAGTGGTACATTTTTGGCTTCTTACTTTCTCCAGACGTTAGTATTGTTACATTGATGAGACATGATGTAGCATTACCTTCACACCGCATGGAGTTAGCCATGTCATGTCTAGGATGACCTAGTGGAAAGTTATCCTCTCATTTTGTGTGGAAGTGGTACTTTTTCACTTTTTACTTTCTCCAGACGTCAGTATTATACATTGATGAGACATTATGTTGCATTACCTTCACACCGCATGGAATTAGCCATGTCATGTCTGAGACGACCAAGGGGAAAGTTATTCTCTCATTCCGTGTGGAAGTGGTACTTTTTTGGCTTCTTACTTTCTCCAGACGTCAGAATTGTTACATTGATGAGACATGATGTTAGATTACCTTCACACCACATGGAGTTAGCCATTTCATGTCTGAGATGACCAAGTGGAAAGTTATCCTCTCATTTCGTGTGGAAGTGGTATTTTTTTGGCTTCTTACTTTCTCCAGACGTCAGTATTGTTACATTGATGAGACATGATGTTGCATTTCCTTCACACTGCATGCAGACACGCATGTGATGTCTGACATAACCAAGTGGAAAGTTATCCTCTCATTTTGTGTGGAAGTGGTACGTTTTTGGCTTCTTACTTTCTCCTTCTTCCCTTCTCTGATTGCAACTCTTTCTAAAGTTAAGTAAGTAAGAATAAGTAAATCCTAAGTAAAGTCTAACTAGTTAGCCTGGAGTAGCTTGCTATGCTAGCAGCAGACGCCTCTTGTAATCCCAGAGCAAATCATATTTGTATCATATATGTCTAATAGATCTAATATTTAATTGTGCTTCGGTAAAATTCAACATACAGTATGCTAAGACTGGTTTTCCTACCCTGTTGTGACAATTGTGGCTGCTACTTTATAGATTGCCTGATAGATTGCAGGCGGTTATATCATTTTCTGCAGCATCTTTGTACTGTATAGCCGCGTTGCATTTTGCAGTCAAACATGATTCGGGCCTTTGTTAAGATGTTAATGCAACAACGAGAGCATGTGTCAAATACTTTGTGTTACTTTGGCATTCATTTGAAAAAAAAAAAAAAAAGATGCTTTTCTTTTTATCATCTCCCCTCTCAACAACACAAACCCACAAGAGGTCTTGAGCATACATCTTCGATCAAACAGCCAAGGCTTGGAGAATTAAAAGATGTTTGTCGTGGTGCGTCTTCTATTCATTAGCAGCACTGGAAGAATTGTCCCCCGGTAGCTTCTCTTGGGCTGTTTTTGCTGGACTGACTTTAGAGAACTTCTATCAATGGCCTGTTTAAAAGAGCATGTGTAGATGTTCAACACAAACAAGCTCATTTAAAATGTCCAGGCCATCGTTTGTTTGTTTGTTTGGTTGGGTTTGTTTGCATTTGAGTAAACATGGATGTCACAAACATTTTTATAAATATATGAGCGTTCTAATTTATCTGGGGATTTTTTTGAAAAATAATCTCGAGTAATTAGTTGGTGGGCATCAATAAGTGAAGGGAAAAGCCTTTTTTCACTGACACTAAAATGGAGGGAGTGATAAAAGCCAACCAAAAAAAACAAGCCAAAGCCATAAAAAGGAGCTTATATGCTTTTCACACAGTAGTTTGTCGCTTTACGGAAAGCCTGAAGGATTCAATGACCAACAAAGTACCAACGAACCAAAGACACAAGGATGAAAAATGAATGTTTTTGCGTTTTGTAGAAATTCTCCGCCTGAGGACTCTAAGTGGGTTTCGAATGGAGGATAAGGGAATCTTAAAGAACCAAATTATAGAATGAGAACCAAATTATTTATTCCTGACAACAATACCTAACACAGACGTCCGGGCTTATCTGCAGTCCCTGTATGCCTACAAGTAAGCGGGTCGTCACAAGGATGAAAAATGAATGTTTTTGAGTTGGGTATTGTAGAAATTCTCCGCCTGAGGACTCTAAGTGGGTTTCGAATATAGGATAAGGGGATCTTAAAGAACCAAATTATAGAATGAGAACTAGATTATTTATTCCTGACAACAATACCTAATACAGACGTCCGGGCTTATATGCAGTCCCTGTATGCCTACAAGTGAGCGGGTCATCACAAGGATGAAAAATGAATGTTTTTGCATTTGTTATTGTAGAAATCTTCCCTCTGAGGACTCCAAGTGGCTTTCAGATAGAGGATAAAGGAATCTTAAAGAACCAAATTATAGAATGAGAACCACATTATTTATTCCTGACAACAATACCTAATACAGACGTCCGGGCTTATTTGCAGTCCCTGTATGCCTACAAGTAAGCGGGTCGTCACAAGGATGAAAAATGAATGTTTTTGCATTTGGTATTGTAGAAATCCTCCACCCGAGGACTCTAAGTGGGTTTCGAATAGAGGATAAGGGGATCTTAAAGAACCAAATTATAGAATAAGAACCAGATTATTTATTCCTGACAACAATACCTAATACAGAAGTCCGGGCTTATGTGCAGTCCCTATATGCCTACAAGTAAGCGGGTCATCACAAGGATGAAAAATGAAATTTTTTGCGTTTGGTATTGTAAAAATTCTCCCCCTGAGGACTCTAAGTGGGTTTCGAATAGAGTATAGGGGAATCTTAAAGAACCAAATTATAGAATGAGAACCAGATTATTTATTCCTGACAACAATACCTAATACAGACGTCTGGCCTTATCTGCAGTCCCTGTATGCCTACGAGTGAGCGGGTCATCACAAGGATGAAAAATGAATGTTTTTGCATTTGGTATTGCAGAAATCCTCCCTCTGAGGACTCTAAGTGGGTTTCGAATAGCGGATAAGGGAATCTTAAATAACCAAATTATAGAATGAGCTCCAGATTATTTATTCCTGACAACAATACCTAATACAGATGTCCGGGCTTATCTGCAGTCCCTGTATGCCTACAAGTAAGCAGGTTGTCACAAGGATGAAAAATGAATGTTTTTGTGTTAGGTATGTATTGCTGTACGTGTTGTAAACAAATATTTAATTTGTAAGTCTTTGTTGCTCACAAAAATATGAAAATGATCAATAAAAGATGCTATATCTTTAGAGAAACGCCCTTAGACATCGTAAAATTCAAACTGTGGCCACATACAGAATAAGGGTTGATGTAATGCATCACTACATGTAAAGATACACAAATTACAAACTGCTGCTAAAATAAATGTAAAAGTAAAAAAAAACAATAAAATGTAAAAAATGAAAGTGGAATTTGGCAAATAATACAACAGCAAATGATGATAGAGCACTTTTATGTAAGTTTGTTGCAATCCTTTGGAATATTGTGTGTAAAACTGTCACAAACTGCATTGACTGAACTCAGGTGAGGCATCATTAGGGCGAGCGTGGCATCAAAAGGCGGCGACACGACGCTGCCAACGCACATCAGACTACTGCAATCATTACAATCCTACGCTAAAGTGTTTCAAGGCCATTCTACTCCCTCTGGAACAGGAGCTGGAGGTGGCTGATTACAGACAGGCTTCCTGCAATTCGAAATGGCACACACCGACGACGTGCCGTCAACACACCAAAAAAGCTACGCCCACGTGGTTCAATTTGCACAAAGCGCGCGGGGTACAGGTGGCGCCTGGTATGAGGACCGACTCCACATCAAAGGAACACCTCTGACACCTCCGATTGCTTGCAAATGATGACGTGCGGGAATGTTTTGCCACTACAAAGGCAGAACAAAAGAAGCGACATGAAAGGGAAGTCAATAAACATAAGGTGTTTGATAAAACATTTAGTTTTAGTTGCTGAATTCTTGCACAAAGGTTGGCATGGTTCTCCTGTCAAACAGAACGACATAAAAGTCATGAGTCACCTGATTGACAAGAATCAGACGTGGTCCAGCTATTGGAAATGTGAGGGAAAGAAAGGCTATATTTTATATCCAATAATGAGTTGTAATTAAATTATTATTATTATTATTATTATTATTATTATTATTATTATTATTATTATTATTATTATTATTATTATTATTATTAACTGTGTTTTTTAAACACAATTTGTCTGACTCACAGTGTCATTTTACTAGGAACACAAAAATCATTAAAATTAACAGTCAAAAGATACAATTACAAATGTGAGTTAAAAATTAAATAAAAACAATAAACAACAAAATACAACAACAAAATAAAACAAAACAAACAACAAAATAAATGCACCAAATGCTGCATCCAAAACATAAATTTTGACCAAATTCCAACAAAACGTTACAACTTATTAAACATATTTTAGAGTTTATTTTATTTGATCGGGTAATGAATGAGCTATTTCAGTTTAAAATGGTTGTTTGCAATAAATGGCTTATTATCTGTCAATCAAATTTATTTCAGTTTGAAGCTCAACTCAAGTTTGAACCGCTTTACGATCCAACATTGCAAAATGTAAGAACCAAGTACATTCACTGAATTTTCCCTTAGGTATAATACAGTGAATATTAATCAATTAAAATGGTTTGAATATGGTTTACCTACTGAATGCCAAACGCACAACCAAAACTTTAAATTATTGTTATTTATTCTATATTATTTAAATTATTTGTAAAAATTACTGTTTATGCTGTACATTGTTCATATCTGATGTCATCTATTTATTCTCCACATTTTATTTTTTATTTTGTATTTTTTATTTATTTATTTATTTTTATGTTTTTTTTTTTTTTTATTATTACACGGGAGCCAGGCAACGACATTTCGTTGGCAATTTCACTGCTGTGTTATGAGCAATGAAAATAAAGAAAATCTAAGTCTAAGTCTATCACATACCGCAAACTAAATTATGTATAAGAAATTATTTTTGCTGTAGTTATGTGGTTTCTACAAAGTTGCATCATGTAAATAATAAGTAAAAAGTTTCATACACACACACACCCAAATAAACACAAAATAACACACAACTCTCAAAAGAAAACATGACCAATGTAAAATATGCCATTGAACCACTGAAGCTGTGCACCAAAAGCACAAGCAGAGCAGCAGCTGCGCTCGTGCCCAGTGCAGGGGCAGCTGCTGCCTTACAGATGTTCGCTGTCCCACAGCAGTTGTTGGATTTATGGCGGAACGTCTGCCCAGGAGGACCAAGAGCACAGAAACAGAATGGAACATGAGGTCACACTCAAAGCTTCAAAGCCCACAGCACCTCAAAACTGCCAACAGTCTGTGAGCAGCAACATGGAGTGAACACCCGGCACATGATGACTAATCTGGATGTCTTCACTTTCAAGTATTCTTTTTATGGACAATCATCCTTGACTATGGTGTTGCCCATATGGGAAACATAAAGCAATGTATTTTTCTTGACAGTCATTCAGCCAAATGTTTTTTTATTTAAAATGTATTTAAAATTATCTAGAAGAATCTAGAAGACAAATCACCAAAAACACGCCTGAGGACTCTAAGTGGGTTTCGAATAGAGGATAAGGGAATCTTAAAGAACCAAATTATAGAATGAGAACCAGATTATTTATTCCTGACAACAATATCTAATACAGACGTCCGGGCTTATCTGCAGTCCCTGTATGCCTACAAGTAAGCGGGTCGTCACAAGGATGAAAAATGAATGTTTTTGCTTTTGGTATTATAGAAATTCTCCCCGAGGACTCTAAGTGGGTTTTGAAAAGAGGATAAGGGAATCTTAAAGAACCAAATTATAGAATGAGAACCAGATTATTTATTCCTGACAACAATACCTAATACAGACGTCTTGGTTTATCTGCAGTCCCTGTATGCCTACAAGTAAGCGGGTCATCACAAGGATGAAAAATGAATGTTTTTGCATTTGGTATTGTAGAAATCCTCCCCCTGAGGACTCTAAGTGGGTTTCGAATAGAGGATAAGGGAATCTTAAAGAACCAAATCATAGAATGAGAACCAGATTATTTATTCCTGACAGCAATACCTAATACAGACGTCCGGGCTTATCTGCAGTCCCTGTATGGAAATTTATTTAAAATTTATTTAAAATTATCTAGAAGAATCTAGAAGACAAATCACCAAAAACACGCAAGTTATACAAATAATTGAGTATGTATTTTTTCTCTTAAAACAATGTATACCGCTTATCCTCACAAGGGTCGCGGGGGTACACCTTGGACTGGTCGCCAGCCAATCGCAGGGCACATATAGACAAACAACCATTCACACTCACATTCATACCTATGGACAATTTGGAGTCAGCAATTAACCGAGCATTTTTTTGGAATGTGGGAGGAAACCGGAGAAAACCCACGGGGAGAAAATGCAAACTATTCCTAAATTTAGAAGAAATCAATTCAAGGCTAACTGGCTATCTCACTAGCTTGAGCAATGTGATGTAAACAATGAATAATTGAGTTTAATTAAAGATGACTATGGGTGTTTTATTGCATGTCAACTGGACTCTAATGTTAAAAACCATATTTAGAAACTCGACTACTCAACTGTGCAACTATGAAAATCCACGAATTAACATTAAATGCAATATCACAGATGGTCACGTCTGCTTGTCATCCAGTTTGTGCAGGTCGGATCCGGGAGGGGCTGACTAAAGTACCCCCGCCAGAAAACTTGACATTGTAAAAAAATGATCAAAGTGAGCCATCCAGTTGGAAATCAAGCTTAATACAGACTTAATTCAGCACACCCGCTAATAATAATGCATCAAGGTTATCCTAAGTATTATCACTTCCCCCCCTACTACTTGACTAATTGTCTCTAACTATTTGCTTTCTAAAACAAGGTGAGAATGACGTCAGCCACAATGACAAGGTGAAAAGGTCACAGGTCAAGCATCAAACCTTCACTATAATTAACTGTGAGCTTTTAAACAGCTCTTAAAGCAGTTCATTTGGAAAACCATGCATTACATAACCATGACCAAGCTTCCGTACGATATAACGGCACTACTTATTGTACTTAATTACTCTACTTTATATAGACAATGCTAAAACTAAGCTAGTTCCTGTTACTCATTACTCCAGGTTGTGTGTTTTCGCTATATAACACACATACACACTCAAGGTTGTGGAACATGAATATTTCTCTGCTTTGCTGTGGTCTCCCTCGGCGTGGGGAGCCCGGTAGCTGGGGATGGAGATGGGGGTGGTCGGGACGTGGGGGTACACACTCTAATGGGCTACCACGGGACCTGACGCCATTCTCCTGAGGCACATGGGCTCCGTACGTAGCGCAGGCCTGCAAGCCTTTGTCAAAATGCGCACTTCCTCAAATATTCCTTTTCAGTTGGATTAACTCCGAACACAAATCCAGGTCTAGCAGGCGCACTTAATAGGAAGGGGTATGATATAAGATACAGGGATAGATAGCCTTGGAAAACAGGCATTTTAGTCGATTAGTGTGGAGTTAATTTTTGATTAATTGTGTCTTGAGGCAGCTGACGTAAATGCAGTGCACGACTTGGTTGGAAAAAGCACAGGCACTATTCAATCTGTCTCAACAATATGCCGTCCAAATATATGGACAAATATACTGGAGCACCAGTACCAGCAGGGCCCAGGCTGCCCCGGGCCACCCAACACCCGGTTCCCCAACACGGGGACCTCCCTGCCCAGAGCCAGAGGCAGCAGACATGGAAATAAGCACAAATAAATGAAATTAAGGCCAACCACCCAGCTCCGGCAGAGCACCAGAGACAAGTTGCCCAGTTCTCGGGTCCCACCAGGAGCCAGGCCACCTCACTGTCCCCAAAACCAACAGCACACCAGCCACCCACTGGAGCAAAGTCCCCGACAAGTCCATAGCTCAATTAGGAAAGGCAAAGATCCGGAAAACAGTCCAGTGAAGCACAAAGGCAGACGGCATCAAAGACCCAAGACGCCTCATGCCAGGCTGGCAGAGGAGCCCCTGCCCCCAAACCCCCACCATGCCGGACCATGGACCACTTCCCAATGTATGTGTACTGGTGCAGCAAAGCAGAAAGAATGGGGACCATAGAGGGGTCATGACCAAGGACACAGACCCACGGGTTACCCACCGCAGCACAGACCCAGGCAAATCAGCAGGAACCGCGACACACATACCACAGTGACCCCCAAGAAAACCGGGACCCACACAGATTGCAGCAGGGCCACACCCATGAAGCACGCACCACACGACAGGGCACACAAGAAGAGTGATACCCCACCGGATTCCATGGCATGCACCCCAGCTACCCCTGCCACACCACAGACCGGTCACCACCCACCCACTGGAGCAATGTCCCCGACAAGCCCATAGCTGAATTAGGAAAGGCAAAGGTGCGAAAAACAGCCTAGTGAAGCACAAAGACAGACGGCATCAAAGACCCAAGACTCCTCCAGAAAGAACAGGTACCCTAGAGGGGTCATGACCAAGGACACTTGACCCACGGGTTACCCACCACAGTACAGACCCAGGTAAATCAGCAGGAACCACGACACACATACCACAGTGACCCTCAAGAGAACCGGGCCCCACACAGATTGCAGCAGGGCCACGCCCATGAAGCATGCACCACAAGACAGGGCACACCAGAGGAGTGCCACCTCAGCCACCCCTGCCACACCACAGACCGGTCACCGCCTTAACCCCCAACCCAACCACCAACATGCTGATGAGGAAACCCCAGGGGTTGACGGACCGCTGCCAGCAGGGGGATGGGAGACACCAGCCAGACCGCCCGCCAGCCCCCTAGATTGGGGCACCACTACGCGGAACACCACCCCACCACCAACCATTTTGGTGTATTTAACATGGCGAAATGCCCTACACGTCCTAATTAATTACATCCATGATACCTGGAGCACCAGCACCCGGTCCCCCAACACGGGGACCTCCCTGCCCAGAGGACCCAAACAGATTGCAGCAGGGCCACGCCCATGAAGCACGTACCACACGACAGGGCACACCAGAGGAGTGATACCCCACCGGATTCCATGGCATGCCCCCCAGCCACCCCTGCCACACCACAGACCGGTCACCGCCGTAACCCCCAACCCAACCACCAATATGCTGATGAGAAAACCCCAGGGGTTGACGGACCACTGCCAGCAGGGGGACGCGAGACATCAGCCAGACCGCCCGCGGAACACCACCCCACCCCCCAACCATTTTGGTGTATTTTAACATGGGGAAATGTCCTACAGGTCCTAATTAATTACATCCACGATACCTTTGTGTGTGACCCTGCTATGAAACGAGGACATCCACGCTGCTGTTATGTGTGTTGTATCTGCATGTTCACTGTATGTCTCATTGAAGAACTACTGTCACACACATTTAGCGTGCCTATCTGCAAATGTGTGTGTTCTTCACCTGCACGCCGCCTCCTGCCCCTTTAATCAGAGTAGCACAATAGTGAGGGTAAATCCGCCTTATCTGGACACAATCAGATTAGAGAGGATTGCTGCTGCTAAGCACCAGAAAAACTCAAGCGGGCGCCCCGTGCTTACGGATCAAGATGATTTGATTAATAATTTGTGATAGTATTATCCTTTAAGAAGCATAAATTGTTTCATTCTTATTCATTTATTTTCTATTTGTGTGTTGTTTTTTTTTTGCTCCTGCAGAGTTCCTAAGGCTAACAGAGATTGAAAGATTATGTCCCCACCTGGCAAAATGTTCCCTCCCATTATGGTCTACTTCAGTACCAAGAAAGACCAGATGGGGGAGCTATGGCTGCTGCTGCACACAATGGAATAGGGAGGCGGGGTGCGCCTCGTCCCCGCCTAATCTCATCAAAATAAACATGCCAGCAGTTGTCAGCTTCCTCGGCAGCGAGCAGGCGAGGAGGGAGGGTGCTATAGAAACAGGTCAGGCTAATCATGCATATAATTGCATTTTGACATTTTGGGCTACTGGGACCAGACCTTTGGATATCAGCTTCTCCTCCAAGCACTTAAGTGATTAACAAATGAAAATGCAGCTCTGAAACTTAATTAGATATTATGTCTTATCCTTGCCTACAGGGTGGGGTTGTAAGGTAGATGTTGTCGGCGGGTAGGGGTAGGGGGGAAGTTTGTGCTTTACATTAACAAAAACATCACAAGGTGAGAAATGGAAAGGGCGCATCACTATATGGAAATGTATTTTTAGCTTTAGTGTTTTCATTTTATGGATTATAAACAGCTTATTAGTGCAACAAATTACAAAACCCCATGGAACCTAAATATAAATCAGTATGGCATGTTAGTCCTATGATCCTATGATTTGTCAGTATTGTGAAATGACGGATATCATATGCAAGAATCGCCTTATCAGTCTGAATTGTTACAAAAGTGTCACAAAAGTGTAAAAATACACAAATCATAAAAATCAACACATATGGCGTTCTTTCAATACTTCATGAAACTTCCTGTATGTATCACTGCAAATTAGGGTTGACCTGTATTTTTGACATACCACTATACCGTAAAATTTGTTATGTTTACTTAAATAAATGATAAGTTAACAAGCCGAGTTGATGATAAGATATATACAATCTGAGACTAGTATATTTTATTAATGTTTGTATAGCTTTCTATACAAGACGCTGCTGTTGAACAAAATTTTTTTATCATTTTATATCGGCATATTTTGAGACATCTCAAAGATATCGTGATATATGCTAATCCGTATCGCCCAACCCTACTTCAAATGCTCCAATTATAGCTAATTCATTACAGCCGTCCCTCGTTTACAGTGGTTAACTGGTTCCAGACTCGACCGCGATAAATAATTTTCCACTATATAGGATTCAATGTTAATAAATGGAGTATTTATGACTTCCTAAATATGTTTTTTATGTTCTTTTAATGTTATTTAAACTTTATTGACATGAAATAACATGTCTGTTGTTGTTTACATCGCGAGGTACAACTCTTAAGTTGCAGGGACTCGAGACGACCACAAGCTAGCAAGCTAACAAGCTAGTGAGCAATCCAGGTAGCCTAAAATGTATTTCCTCTAAACTTAAAATGCCAAAAAAAATTTAAAAAAAATACCACTTCCACACCAAATTGGAGGAAAAAAAATTCACTCAATATGAGGCAAGCCATGACTGACTTCATGCAGTTTTAAGGTAATATCTTAATTTTTTGTGTCATTACTGGCGCCTAGTGACCACAATACTACATACTGTATCATGTATACAGTATATAATAAACTATGAATAATAAAATACTGTTTACATCAAAGAAGTACATCGAACGTTTTGAAGCTCATGCAGAAAGAGATAAAGGATACTGACGCTTAAGATTCAGATTCTGTTATCTTGTTAAATATTTTTTTATAATTTTTTTTATTACATAGAAAAATATTAATTTTGTAGATGTTCACTGAATGATTGTTAGCGATTTACCCTGCGGTTCGGAAATCTGGGCTGAATTTTCATCCTTACTCTATAGATATTGTATTTACCATTTCAAAATGGCTGCTGTGAAACACCAACAGGGAAGCCAATGGCGGTCCCAGACTCATGCACTATATTGTATGACGTCACTTACTTCATACAGCAGCAGTATGAAGTACTGTATGTAAATACAAGTAACACTGACTTCCCTTCAGAGCTCATCTTGTTGGAAAAAAAAAGAGTGATGATGACACGGTGACTGTTTCCCGACAAAGCTGTCAGTCACAGAGAAGAGGAAAGGAGATGAGAGGGAGGCTGGAGGTGGAGGATGTGGGAGGAAGGACCTGCGGGGAGGACCGGGGTCTCAGCTGTCAACTCTGTGACATCACATATGGTTCGGTGTCCTAGTGGCATGGTGCTAAATGACAACAAGCCCTCCCCTTCCATAGACGGGTTCGTACATCTGTGTAGACCTGCACACACACCAAGTTACTGTACAGGTACGCACACAGACCCGCATATGTGCGACACACACCATCCCCAAACACACAAATACACTCAACGCCGGTCTTCTCATCTCCTGCATTTTGCATAGGTGACACTTTTCATTATTCAAAGCTTCTTTCTCAGGAATGCAGGGTGCACATTGGAAAGCGACATGCACACTTCTCTTTCACTTTCTCTCTCTCTCTCCAAACAATGCACTCCTTCATTATGCATGCACAGACTACAGGCAATGCATTTGTGTGTGTGTGTGTCTAGGAAGAGTGTGTTGTAGCTTGGTGTCTAATTGGGAATTTTGTCAATGTCCGACAATTACGTGTGAGACAAGGTAGACGGTAGGTTTCTCAGGGATATTTTAGTTTTTATAAAGTCCTATGAGAAAGGTGGATCGGTTGTCTCGCCATTGACTACCGCATTTGAAGTGTAGATGACATAATCTTGTTTGTTTACAAACTTGATGATTGCTAAATACAAGGATGAAGAGTCTTGAACCAGTCATGATGTGCTATATATATCACTATATTGACACTTACTATGGTACCCATTATGTCATTGGATGCTCATATCACCTCGTACTTCGGTACATGACAAAAATAAAATTAAAAAAAAAAATTATTAAAAAAACCTTAAACTATATTAAGAAAGCAGGAAGTGAACAAATGTAACATTTACTGATTGTAAAAGTACCAGATGGAGGGGTAGGATTTAATAAGCTTTGCTTCTTCTTACCCTTTTGGACATGTGGAACTGTGAACTGATTATGTGATGCATTCAATTGTAATCCGATGCATGTTCAAATGAAATAAAACCATTAACATATTTCGAACACGCTTAACAAAATATACATATTAGTGTTACACTTTAAAACAATGCAACATGCCCAAAACGTATCCGAATGACATTGTTGAACTCAATCGCTCGATTTAAATATTAACTAAAAACACCAATCAACCTTGTTGAAAAAGCTATATAAGTTAATAAATAAGTTATTAAAAAATGTGATGAATATAATGAAAAATTGTTGCAAACGCATCAGCGCCACGACACAACTGCACTCCCATGCAGTCCACCACCACAGCTTCCAAAAATCCTAGGAAAAAAACAAATTCAGTATTAATAAAGGGGATATTGTCACAAAGCATAGAAAAAGACCTTCCAATTACAATTATTAGAGCGCTGCAAACATGAAATAACACCCCTACAGTCACCTTTACTTTCCTAGTATTCTTTTTTTACAACGCATTGCTCACCTACGCAGTAATGCACGGCCTACAGGATCACTGCAGGTACACAAAGGACAGACGCCACTTTAAACGTAGCATGCTACCAAGCCAATTTGTTTATTCTCAACTTAAGAAAGAGTTTCAAATGAGTGGGGAAGAATGACAAAGTAAAAAGGTATAAATAAATGTACCATTTCCACACAGAATGAGAGGTATATACGTAATTGTTTGTACAGTTACACAATGGTTGAAGTTATGCTTTAATGTTAATGCAAGTGTAAAAACAGATTAAAAACACTTAACCATGAAGTTAATGAGGCTGATGTTTGCTTTAACCACAACAAAACCGACCATTCAGCGACGAAGAAGCTAGCTTGCAGCTATTGTTAGCCATCGACTCCACTGTTCTACCCTCGTGCATGATGGCAGCTCGTGTCATCTTGCAGTGTCGGAGTGTGAAACTTCCCGGGAATGTTTTATTCAAAAACATGGGTGAGTTTCAAGTTTTCATTTAGGCAAAGACACCAGATTCAAAGTTCCGTGAGGAAAGCGACGGGGATGCACGGGACTTTTAGAAAGAGGTCCTGGTCCTTTTGAGCGTGGACACCACGGTGCATTAGAACACCGAGCATCACATTAACCAGCAGCAACTGGCAGCTCAAAGGTGCAGCAAGATGGGGATTTTCGGCTTGATTGGGTTTTGGTTTTGGAGTAAAGGCATGAATTATTTATTTTCAGTCTTGAATTTATGTGTGCGTGCGTGCTAGAGCAGACAAAAGTGCGCACAGGACGATGAAAAAAAAAAAAAAAAAAAAGCCAGGCTGAGGTAAATACTTTAAAACATTCTACCTTTCACTTGATGCAGAAAAACAACAAGCTGGAGGGTCAGAGTGCAACGTTCCCAAAAGTGAAATTCCAGCAATTATTCACAGGAGATCCACAGCAGGCGCTCAGGGCAACATGCCCGCACCCTTGAGTGGGCAGAGGAGACTGACAGTCCCATTATAAAACGGCCTGTGTGACAGATAAATATTTCAGACACAAATAAATAAAGGATGCTTGGCGTTTTCCCTCTGAATGACTTTTCACAGCTGAATGCCCACGGCCGCTTGCCCCGGGATCTCCTGACGGCACCCTTCACCCCCTCCCTCGCTCTAACCTCGCCACCCGAAACAGGCCACCAACCCCTCCTCTGTGGGAGCTGAGCGCCCCTGGCAGCAACATGCAGGTAAAGATGCTGCTCCTCCATTTTGGGGGGTACAAAGAAGCAATTAATGTACGCGGTCGAGACATGTCTTTCTTTTGTGTCTGCGTATCTCCTGCTCGGTCCAGCTAACTTTGAGAGACAGAGTCCATTGTTGCCACGGTAATTACTTTAATGTGCAGAATAAGTGTTGAAATGTAATGACTTTTTATTTGGAGGGGGGCTGGAATGATACCTATAGGATGATTACAAATGGAGGCTCTCATGAGGTGTGTTAGTAGATTTCATTTAATAGTAGATTAAGTGTGGTAAATGTCTGTGGCTGTAATAGGCATGGCTAAGCGTCTCCTTTTGCCCTTGCTAATAGTTTATGGATTACTTTGCTCCCTTTATTAGGGGTGGTGTGGCAACCCAGAGGAGCGTGGTGTGATAATTCAATTAAAAGTGTGCTAAAGGAACTAAAAAGTGGGATTGTGTGCGCACCATTTTAGGGTTTTTCTGGTCAGGAACACATATGGGAAAGACAGTCGTGCTTTAGGACGGAAACACAAATAAAGGTTTCAGTTTTTTTATTCGGCAACCATTTTTAACACTCAAATATTCGAAAGTATAGGATATATGTACATATGTACATGTATAGGCTGTATAATATCTCTTTTCACAACAGCACAAGATGGAGGTTTTTGCATTATATTTTGCTTGCTTTGCTATTATATTTTGGATATTTTTGCTTTTTACTGTATTTGCTATTTGTACCTTATTTTATTTTATTATACTACAGTTTAGTTTAATTTCACATAGTACCATTCCCTTATTTTCTGGAACACTGCATGCACACGTGTTTTCCAAATCTGAAAGCTGCTGGATATGTATCTGGATCGATCTGGATCGATCTGGATCGATCTGGATCGATCTATCTATCTATCCATCCATCCATCCCATCCATCCCATCCATCCCATCCATCCCAACCATCCCATCCATCCCATCCATCCCATCCATCATCCATCCATCCATCCCTTCCATCCATCCATTAATCCATCCATCCATCCATCCACCCCTTCCATCCACCCATCCATCCCTTCCATCCACCCATCCATCCATCCCATCCATCCATCATCCATTCATTCCTCCCATCCATCCATCTCTTCCATCCACCCATCCATCCATCCCTTCCATCCATCCATCCATCCATCCCATCCATCATCCATCTCTTCCATCATCCACCCATCCATCCCTTCATCCATCCATCCATCCCTTCCATCCACCCATCCATCCATCATCCATCCCATCCATCCATCCATCCATCCATCCCATCCATTCATTCATCCATCCATCCATCCATCCACCCATCCATCCATCCCTTCCATCCATCCATCCATCCCATCCATCCATCCATCCATCCATCCATCCATTCATCCATCCATTCATCCATCCATCATCCATCCATCCCATCCATTCATCCATCCATCCCTTCCTTCCTTCCTTCCTTCCTTCCTTCCTTCCTTCCTTCCTTCCTTCCATCCATCCATCCATCCAATCTATCCATCCCATCCATCCATCCCATCCATCCATTCATCCATCCATCCATCCATCCATCCATCCATCATCCATCATCCATCATCCATCATCCATCATCCATCATCCATCATCCATCATCCATCATCCATCATCCATCATCCATCATCCATCCATCCATCCATCCATCCATCTACTGCTACTGGCATTGGAGAGCTGTGGTTCATTGAGGGGAAATCTGAATACTAACATGTGACAATGCGAAGAGGAGCTTACTGGACCGCGTGACGCGATGGATGATGACCTGAAACCAACTGAGCGTCTATGGAGCATCCTCAAGCAGAAGGAAGGTGGAGGAGTCCAAGGTATCCAACATCCACCAACTTCACCAACGATGTGAAAGTTGATTCCAGAAACATGTGCAGCTCTGGTGAATTCCATGCCCAAGAGTATTAAGGCGGTATTAGACAAAATATCTGTACTCACTCACTTCAATATTAAGGACACATAAAACACAGTGATGGCTATGAGAAGGTTGATTTGTGTTTGTGGTCATGTTTGTTATGAAATACATTTTGATTTCTGTCCGTCAGATTTACTTTGGTATACGGAATGCAGTTCTTCTACCAATACAAGGTGACCAGACGATTGCACGAAACAGGTTTCAAAATCCCAAGAACACACCGACTTTCTCTCATCAGTTCCCCTTCACTCTTTCCTAATTTCTCCTCTTTCAATATCTGCCTGGCAAAAAATAAAAAAAATAAAAAATGTTGAGCGGTGTTAGCATTGAGATAAAAAGAATGCTAAAATATTAATGCTGGCATGCTTTATTCTGGTGAGCGAAGAGACGTGGTAATTCTACCGGCTGCTAAAAAAACCAGGTCTGATTCATTAGCTGAGGTGTCTAGCGAAGGGGTCCGCCGAGGACTGCCACATCCTCTGAGATTGTAGGCCAACCTACCCCCACCTTTACAAATCAAACACTCCACCTTTTCCCTTTATTCATCCATCATTATCCACCACTTCCATTATTCTCTGTGTTGTGCTTTAACCCCCAAAAATCCTGTCAAAATCTTCTTCAGCAGTTTACAAGGTTCTGTTAACCCTCCTCTTGTGTTAGGGGTCGGCATCGACCCGTTTTACATTTTAATGCATGAAAAGAATCACATAACATTTGTTTATTGCATGAAGGTTTTTTAACTATGTCAGGAAAGTCTATTTCAACAAAATAAAACCAAAAAGATATTTTTTACTACATTTTTAAATTATGACAACTGTATTGTTAGGGTCGGTTTCGACCCGGTTATAATAATATGACTATAAAGCAATATTTTGAACCAAAACTGAAATCATAAGTGTACAATAAGCCAACACAATGACAACCAGCTCCTCTTCTCATCATGTAAGCTTCAGGGGATCCTGATTTTGACTGTTTTTTCCAGTATACATGTGAGGTGAATTCACTCATTTGAGTGGCTGATTTCACATTTAAAATTTGGATCATGGAAAAAAAATGGCAAGAAGTCCGGTGAACCAAGATCTGGATCTGTTCTGCTTTTTTGATTTCAGTTTATACCAAAGTTCTGTTGCTGAAAACAATAACTTTTTCTACCTTTTCTTGACATTAATATATATGGGTCATAATTTCTTTAGTGATTAATAATAAAACGAGAAAATAAATAAAACTAATATTTTATTTTATTATTAATTATTTATTTATTTTATTATTTATATTATTTATATTATTTATATTATTTAGATTATTTATATTATTTATATTATATTATTATTTATTTATTTATTATTTATATTATATATTATTTTAAATATTATTATTTTATTTTAATAATTTAAGAGATATGTTCTATAGCCCTCAGTAATAGCCAGGTAACAATTATTATTATTCATATAATTCTTTTGAGGTTCATTTTACCATTTTTGGAAATTAAAATTGAGGGGAAAAGTGACAAAAAAAGGCCTAAATGCCCACCCAAAAAGTATTAAAACCAACATTTTCATGCATGAGGAAGCCTAAAAAGGTAACCAAGACATGAGAAGCAAATTTGATGGTAACTTTTTTTTGTGTTTTTTTTAGCTGATTTAATACATGGGTCAAAACCGACCCGGTAACATGAGAGATGATACTAGAAAGCTAACACAAGAGGAAGGTTAATGTTCCTTCAACCCCAAAATCCCAGAGTATACACGTTCTACCTGGTGCTGATCCATATGGAATCTATTTTTTTTTTATTATAACATCAGGTAAACAATCCACAGACCTAAAAGCTGCAGATGTGGAACTACTCTTTACCCAGGGTGACTGCCTTTGAGAGGTTAAAAAAAAGCGATGAAGAACTGTACCACGGGGGAAGAGTCCAACCGCTTTCACACATCTTTTATCGTACTTCGCTTTCCCTTTGAGACACGCACGATCAAACCGTACAGAGTGGACACGGTCCCACCGCAAACTGAAGAGGGGAAAACCGAGAGAACAGAAAAGAAAGAGTTGGAGATTAGAGGCTCCCTCCCAAAAAAATAAAAAAAAAACTCCCCAATGATGTGGGTGCAGCCATAGTATATTTTTTTTACACTGAAAAAGTAAAAGAAAAATCAATACATCAACAAGAGGATACAAAAAAGTGATGTCAAGATTTGATACATTTATTGTTTTTTTTCCCCTCTTTGTGAGAAACATGTGCAAGCACACTGGATTATTAAGGTTGGAATTCATAACAGATGTACGCAAGCCGCCATGTCGTCTGTTTGTGGTTTAATGTGCATCTATTGTGCTTTGTTGGCAACCACCGCTATTATTCCTGTTCAAATGGCTCGCTGTGGTCCGGTGGGAAGCCAGGGAAATGCGGGGGGACACGTGTTTGACTTGTCTTCTGTGTAAACAAGACTTGACAACCTCACCTGCTGGAAGAGAAGAACAATGCGCCACGACGACCGAAAAACAAAGGAAAAAAAAAAAAAGAACCTGAGAGACTTTATCGGAACATATAAATAGTTATGAGATGAGACTTGCAAATGAGGTTTGTCGGTTTTGCTACATCAGACTACCGGTATGAATCAAGAACCTGTTACCTCCCGACTGTGTTCTCTGTACAGTCGGGATGTTATGTTATCGTATTTTCTTTATTCGACATGTGACATTACTTCTCCGACTAAACACCCAACTCACGAGACGAGACGATACACGAGATGGGGACTATAAAAACAACACGAGTGGTTAACATTCATTTTAAGAAAACTAAAATGAAAAAATTGATGCCTAACTATTGTCAAAGGGCTGCAACGTAGATGAGTGGTTAGCGCGCAGGCCTCACAGCTAGGAGACCCGAGTTCAATTCCCCCCTCGGTCATCTCGGTGTGGAGTTTGCATGTTCTCCCCGTGCATGCGTGGGTTTTCTCCGGGTACTCCGGTTTCCTCCCACATTCCAAAAACATGCTAGGTTAATTGGCGACTCCAAATTGTCCATAGGTATGAATGTGAGTGTGAATGGTTGTTTGTCTATATGTGCCCTGTGATGGACAAATGGATGAACTATTGTCAAATTTTTTTCTGAACAAATAAACCAATGTTGTGACAACACATAATAATAATAGTAATAGTAATAATAATAATAATAATAATAAGAAGAAGAAGAAGAAGAATCATAATCATCATCATCATCATCATCATCATCATCATCATCATCATCATCATCATCATCGCATCATCATCATCATCATCATCATCACAATCATCATAATAATCATAATAGTCATAACAATCATAATAGTCATAATAATCATAATCATAATCATCACAACAATCATCATAATAATCATAACAATCATAATAATCATAATAATCATAATAGTCATAATAATCATAATAATCATAATAATCGTAATAATCACAATAATCATAATAATCATTCATTCATTCATTTTCTACCGCTTTTTCCTCACGAGGGTCGCGGGGGGTGCTGGAGCCTATCCCAGCTGTCTTCGGGCGAGAGGCGGGGTACACCCTGGACTGGTCGCCAGCCAATCACAGGGCACATATAGACAAACAACCATTCACACTCACATTCATACCTATGGACAATTTGGAGTGGCCAATTAACCTAGCATGTTTTTGGAATGTGGGAGGAAACCGGAGTACCCGGAGAAAACCCACGCATGCACGGGGAGAACATGCAAACTCCACACAGAGATGGCCGAGGGCGGGGACCGAACCCTGGTCTCCTAGCTGTGAGGTCTGCGCACTAACCACCAGACCGCCGTGCCGCCCCATAATAATCATAATAATCATAATAATCATAATGAAATATTTGCATGAATATGTTATCTTTCACTCCAAATTGTCCATAGGTATGAATGTGAGTGTGAATGGTTGTTTGTCTATATGTGCCCTGTGATTGGCTGGCGACCAGTCCAGGGTGTACCCCGCCTCTCACCCGAAGACAGCTGGGATAGGCTCCAGCACCCCCGCGACCCTCATGAGGAAAAAGCGGTAGAAAATGAATGAATGAATGAATGTTATCTTTCACTCTGTAAAGTTGTTCAATTGCCATTTGTGATTTTCTTTTCACAGGGAATTTGTACTGGCTGTCAAATGTTTGCAGCATTTCTTGAAATGCTGACTTTTCAACTGTTAAAGAGCAGCATGTCTTTGGCGATGATTACTTTTTTGAAGTAGTGGGTGTATACACGGCTCGACTAGATACCAGACCTCGACTAGCAGGTCAGAGTTGGCATCACGTCCAAGAGGACGGAGGCTTTGCCTTCATGACGTCGTAAAATCCTGCAGCTCTCCAACGCCACAGTTTGAGTACAACGTGTCTTAAAAGTGAAGCAAACAAGTGAAGGTTTGGTACCCAGAAACTGGACCTCAGTTGGATCATCATTAAACCCTCTATTTTGATGAACCGATCAAACATATTCGCCACGCATGGGATCCATGAAGCATAAACTTATGACGAAATGCTCGTTTATTGTATCACATCAGCTCATATCGTTAGATATTTAGTTCATCACAGTGGGGGGTTTTAGTCTCCATCATGTCATTACACATAAACTGGTCTCTCACACAAGCAAACAGATGAGGCACTAGAAGCCCAAAATCCCTTTATTAGCTGTCTTTGTGGAGAGGATGCAGAAGTGGCCCGCCAAGTGCCTCGCTCGCCATACAAAAAAAAAAAAAAAAACCCTTAAAGCCTTGTCCCGCGCCTAATGAAAGGCAAGTGCAATCTGTACGTAACCCTGTTCCCATATGGGCCAGCCTGTCCCGGGCCTTGTCTGCC
Source organism: Doryrhamphus excisus (assembly GCF_030265055.1). NCBI lineage: Eukaryota > Metazoa > Chordata > Actinopteri > Syngnathiformes > Syngnathidae > Doryrhamphus > Doryrhamphus excisus. The sequence goes on along the minus strand of NC_080477.1, from coordinate 19,461,341 downwards.
TTTGTCCTGCAGATCTCTGAGGTCCGAGACCAGCGTAGACCCAGCCTAGCTGCAGGCGTTTATTAAATATGCACCTTCCAGTTGCTGAGAAGAAAAAGATCCCAGACCGGGCTAATCTCATCACAGGCTTGGGGCGGCGGGGGGGGGACACTCCACTCCACTCCACATATGTAAATCTACATCTGTTCCCCTTCAAAGAAAGAGATTGGCTGGGATTATCCCGCACACAGGCCCCGGCTACAAACACACGAGGAAATAGAAGCTAACACGCAAGCAAACACACTTAAGTGTCTCTCATAACGATCAAAATATTGTCAAGATGCTATGATCCCGAGACACAAATGTACCTCCCATATTTCAAGTAGCTTCTGATGAGCCAAAAAAAAAAAAAAAACACTTTGTGTCACAGCTTTGTATGGTGTGCGGTGACAAGGAGGGGTCTTTGGAGAACCTGCCCCTTGCCTAAAGGCTGCAACTGGCATTATGGCGCTGGGGTCGTCACACGGGCCCATAAAGAGTAATGCCACAGGCTCAGGAAGCTGGCGCCATACTGAGAAAAACATCCTATGGCGCCCCGGGATATCATTATACATCCATGCAACAACGGGATTAACTTGCTCTCTAGCCTGGACCTGCCAGGAGGAAATCAGTAAAGCAAAGCAAAGACGGCTTCATCAGGGAGACAGCGACTGACTAGTGGACGGACGGCGGTTGGTAACAGATGAAAGATTGCGATCAAAATAATACATATTCCTTATTAACCGCTTTTGCATTATTTCCCTAATTCATTATTACCTGCAGTCTCACACACACGGTGTCAAAAAGCATCAGTCAATCCCCAGTGCTAGTCAAACCTCATGCACGGGGAGAACATGCAAACTCCACACAGAGATAGCCGAGGGGGGAATTGAACTAGGGTCTCCTAGCTGTGAGGCCTGCGCGCTAACCGCTCGTCCACCGTGCAGCCCTTTGACAATAGTTAAGCATCAATTTTTTTCCATTTTACTATTCTTAAAATGAACGTTAACCGCTAGTGTTCTCATGGTTCCAATCTCGTGTATCGTCTCAATTCATCTCGAGGGTGGAATTGAACTCTGGTCTCCTAGCTGTGAGGCCTGCATGCTAACCACTCATCCGCCGTGCAGCCCTGTTTGCAAAATACACACCCAAATTCACGCAGTATTGTTCTCATGGTTCCAATCTTGTGTATCGTCTCAATTCATCTCGAGGGTGGAATTGAACTCTGGTCTCCTAGCTGTGAGGCCTGTGTGCTAACCACTCGTCCACTGTGCAGCCCTGTTTGCAAAATACACACCCAAATTTACGCAGTATAGCAACTTCAATCCATTGATTAGCTTAGTGAGCACCTTGAAGGTCTTGAATCTGCAAAGCAAAAAAGCTAGTCTATAGTTATGGGGCCAAATGTGAATAAAACGTATTGATATCTTGAATTCATATGTCCAAAAAAAAATAATAACAGATTTATATTTATTGAGGTTTTGTTTTTGTATGATCTTAACATTGCACAGTTATAATTTTACATATTTTTTTGCAATAGCATCAAAAAGTGATGGAAGTATTTCTGCTGAACAGATATTCAAAAATGTTGATGTGTACCGCTACGACAGTACACGCCGCTCCACGGAACTCAATCACATAACGCTTTAATTTAATTCACCTTACGATGCCTCTGTATTTTCATAAAAGCTGGCATTACTTAATTAGATTTGGAAAGGAAAAGACTCCGACACAAAGAAGGACCATCTGACACGATACAACAGCGTAGCGGAGCACGGCTAAGACGTGTTCGATAGATCCGATTTGCATGTTTAATTAAGCTATCAGCTCAGTACAACGGAGAAGTGGAACCTAAAGCCGCAGAGTCAACAGTCCCTGTAATAATACCTCCCTCCGGTCAGAAGTGGAGGGAGGAGAAAGAGGGAGGGCGGGATGGAAGGAAGGCGAGGGAGCGTAGTCAGTCGCTAATTTTCTGAAAAGAAATGCGCAAAGCTTTTCATTAGCACCCTGTGAAAGGTACATTCACACTCCAGCCCACTAATTAAGTCAGGCCTCAATCACTTGGGAGTAGAGAAAAATGAAGATATGGAAAAATGAAAGGCATATTTTTTTTTTAAAGTGCGGTGACGGAAACATGAGTCACAAGAAAAGGTAGACAGATAACGGCTTTGCCTCTAATCAGGTTGATTTTTTTTTTTTTTCCCCCCCACATCCGTTAAATTGCAAGTCCACTGCAGGCCTCATTAGCTTGCCTCTGGCTGGCATCATTGTTCGAGTCCCGTTTGAAATCCACCAAAGAAATGGAGATTTGCTTTAATCCAGGCCCATCAAAGGTAACACTGATTCTGCAGTTGACGCCACGCCTCTGGATTAGGCCATCCCAGTTTTTGAGGGGGGGCGGAATTAGCAGGCTAGATAGAGTGAGAGAAAAAAAACCTCAAAATTTCAAATTTAAAAAAAAGATGACAGGTCTCAAAAGGAAGCGCTGGCACTGCAGATGACACTTTCAGGCAGGAATTTGAATAATCTGGATGGTCTAAGTTACATAATGATGCCATGACAATTTGGGCACATATGTCAGCGTGCACACTGGCAGCCAGTGTAGGGGAGCTTACGAGGGAAACGAGGATAAGCGACACACTGTCCCTGCATTTTACTCTCCTTCCACCGTGTTCTGCTGCGAGCCGCTGATTTGGGAATATTTGCAATTCAAAATAACTTTTTGAAAGGAATATTGCCGTGTCTCATGAATACAGGATTGTAGGGAAGGAGGATGATGGGGTTTAAATTGCTCATAGCAACAAGAGGAGACCATTTGGCAGTGGCGGTGTCAAAAGACGGACTGACAAGGGCGCTGTAATTTACGTCATGTCCTGTGACCAAGATGAGGTTCTAATTCAATGTAAAAAGACAGTCCATCAATAAAAGCATAGGAGTTTATTATGTGTTTACGATTTGTGAATGCAAACAAAAAGGCATATGGTGAATAATTGTAGGGTTTCATGTGATGTCACTTATGGTTGTTGTCAGTCCTGCCCCGGTGGGGGCTATTTGTAACTAGAAGTCATGTAAAATAAGAGCTAAACAGGTGTCACTCTCCTCAAGTATCACAAATGGCAATTGCACAACTTTATAGATACAAATATTGCACTATTATTATTTTTAGTTATGTATTATCACAACAGTGGTTTATTTGTTCTGACAATATTTTATTCCTTCATTCATTTTCTACCGCTTATCCTCATGAGGGTCGTGCTGGAGCCTATCCCAGCTGTCTTTGGGTGAGAGGCAGACTGGACTGGTCGCCAGCCAATCACAGGGCACATACTATAGACAAACAACCATTCACACTCACATTCATACCTATGGACAATTTGGAGTCGCCAATTAACCTAGCATGTTTTTGGAATATGGGAGGAAACCGGAGTACCTGGAGAAAACCCACGCATGCACGGGGAGAACATGCAAACTCCACACAGAGATGGCCGAGAGTGGAATTGAACTCGGTTCTCCCAGCTGTGAGTCCTCGACCGCCGTGTAGCCGCTAACATTTCTTCATTCATTTTCTACCGCTTATCCTCACGAGGGTCGTGCTGGAGCCTATCCCAGCTGTCTTCAGGTGAGAGGCAGACTGGACTGGTCGCCAACCAATCACAGGGCACATATAGACAAACAACCATTCACGCTCACATTCATACCTATGGACAATTTGGAGTCGCCAATTAACCTAGCATGTTTTTGGAATGTGGGAGGTTTTCTCCCCGGAGAAAACCCACACATGCACGGGGAGAACACGCAAACTCCACACAGAGATGGCCGAGAGTGGAATTGAACTCCGGTCTCCTAGCTGTGAGGTCTGCGCGCTAACCACTCGACCTCTGTGCAGCCGCTAACATTCATTCATTTTCTACCGCTTATTCTCACAAAGGTCACAGGTGTGCTGGAGCCTATCCCAGCGGTCTTCGGGCGGGAGGCGGGGTACACCCTGGACTGGTGGCCAGCCAATCACAGGGCACATATAGACAAACAACCATTCACACTCACATTCATACCTATAGACAATTTGGAGTCGCCAATAAACCTAGCATGTTTTTGGAATGTGAGAGGAAGAAAACCCACACATGCACGGTGAGAACATGCACCAAGATAACCGAGGGTGGAATCGAACAGCCTGATTTCTTATATATACTGTATATACTATATATGTATGTGTGTTTCATAGTATGAAGTAGATCTGTTTTTGTTCTTTTTCCAAGTCAAAAGTGCAGATTGGTTGTATATATTTTTGGTGCATTTTTAAATGAGTCCCCGGAGAAAACCCACACATGCACAGGGCGTACACTCTGAATTGGTGGCCAGCCAATCACAGAGCACATATAGACAAACAACCATTCACACTCACATTCATACCTATGGACAATTTGGAGTCGCTAATTAACCTATCATGTTTTTGGAATGTGGGAGGAAACCGGAGTACCCGGAGAAAACCCATGCATGCACAGGGGAGAACATACAAACTCCACACAGAAATGGCCGAGGGTGGAATTGAACTCGGGGTCTCCTAGGGAAGATAAAATGTTGAAAGTCAAACAGCTTCCGATTCGGCATCTTGCTGACTCATAACATGCTTACGCCATGTTGGACATGGAGTTTCAGGCGTCACCAAGCATGCTCCACAATGCTTTGCCACAGTGAAACCCCAAGCGATGCTCAGGATTCACAGGGAACTTAAAGATGGGGGGGGGGGGGGTTAGGCAGCAAGCTGGAGATAAGCAGCGGCGGTGCACAGGCCAAAGACAGCGTGGGTATCGGGGCGTGAGGATCACGGAGGGGGAGCCAGGTTAAGCCAGTTAAGGGCATTAGACCTCCAAAGCTGATGAAAAGGGACCCTGGCAGATAAAATTGAAGTAAATCTAGCCTAAATCCAACCAACAAAGGGAGTTTAGAGTTTGCCATTGTTGAAGGCCAGAGTAAACAGGGGGTCCTCGGGTAAGCCTTCTTTCATGGGCTACAAAGGCTGGGGGTTGACGAAGTGATCTTCGCCCAGTAGGCCAATGTTAGCACACAGATCACAGGGTTAGACACACTCAAACCTATCAGCTGCGACACAGGCCTCGACGGTCCCGATGTTAAATTCCCCATTCCTATATTTCCGCGACTCAAGTGAAAGCAGCCAAGATGACATATCTCTCAAAAGACGACGAAACGCTTTCCACACGTTCTGACATTCTGCTTTCATAGACTAAACGGATTGTGATTGTATTGTGGTTCGACGACAGTTGACGAATCGAGTCTCCAGTTATCCTTTTCTTCAAAGCGTCAGACCACTGGGTGCTTTGGAAAAACAGCGTGCCAAGAAGGAAAATGAAAAGAAAAAAAAAAAATTCCTTGTTGACTCCACCAATGCAAGAGCAATCATCTTGTTAATGGTTCTAATTGAGGCCTCATCATAGCCGTCACACTCCAGCTGAACCTAGCACCAATAAATGTGTGTTCAATTAAGAGCCGTCAAGTGTTGCTGGAAAAACAAAGACAACCCCCTCCCTGAATCCCCGAATCCCCGACTCCCCGACTCCCAGGCCCATGGGTCTTGTTTAATTCACCTGGCAATCATATTAAGACGCTCTCATTTCTGACCTGCTTCAAATTATCTCCGGGAGAACAAAACTCCATTCCGAGCCAAGATAATTCTTCTTCTTCTTCTGCGTAGCCAAAAACTTTGTCATATTATTGCATATCTGTGCTTTAGAGGTGCTAAGTAGGTGTCAGGAACTATTACAGTCAAGGTCCAGCAACACACATGCACAGGTTAGAGGCCCAACAGGCATTTTGTGTCAGACTTAAAGAAAACATTGCTTTAGTAATTATCAGCCGAGGAAAGCATAATAATGTTCACACAACAGAAGAATGTGAAAAACAAAAGAGCTGTTCACCCGAGGCGTTTTCATCGTGACGGCCATCATGTCGGCTGACAGCAGCGGCAGAATGGAATGAAAGATAACCACCGCGGGCTACCAGGTGCTTCTTTTAAGAGTCTGTCGACTGCTCACTTTGCACTTTGTGATGAGAAATGTACTGGAGAAAAAGGGAAGGAGTTCATTCATTAATGTGGTTACCTATAGATTTCCTGTCAGTGACGTCAGTCATGTACAGGTAAAGTTAGCCCGTATTATTAAATCCCAAATTTTTGGAGGTATGGTGATCCCTCGCTACATCGCAGTTTTTCGAAAATGTATTAATGACAAAATGACCAGTCTTCCATTGTTGACTGTGGACTATTATTAATTATTTGAATTGATTAGTATTGAACGAAATTCAGATGAGACATGACATTAGATTACCTTCACAATTCTCCTCTTACTCTGTGTGGAAGTGGTCCTTTTTTGGCTTCTTACTTTGTCCCTAACATTTTTATTTTGGAATTTTAAAAAATTGGAGGCTAAATTGTTCGCTTTATTGCAACTTTTGCAACTTTCAAGAATTAGGGACTGATAATAGACGTTGCTTTGATTTTATAAATAATATTATTTTTTAATAAATTTTTTAATAAAATTATTTTTTTAATTTTAATTTTTTTAATTTATTTTATTTTTGTTATATAAATTACATAAATAGAAAAATATATATATAAATATATATAAATTGTTATATAAATTATTATATAAGTTATACTACATATTTTTATGTTTTTTTATTATTTTAATTGAGTAAAATAATAATAAGTGTGAATGCAATTCTTTAGAAACACAAAATTATTAAGCACATTGTAAAAATAAAGAACTCTTCTCTAATAAATGCCTGTTACTCTCTGCAGCTGAGCAAATAATTGCTCCTGCGCCGCTATTTGAGGAAATATGATAGATTGTTCTTGAATGCAATGAAGATTTTTTTTATTTACATTTTTTTATTTATTTTATATTTGTTATATAAATTACATAAATATGATTATAAAAAAATATAATTATATATAAATTGTTATATAAATTATATAATTTATACTACATATTTTTATGTTTCTTTATTATTTTAATTAAGTAAAATAATAATAAGTGTGAATGCAATTCTTTAAAAACACAAAATTATTAAGCACATTGTAAAAATAAAGAACTCTTCTCTAATAAATGCCTGTTACTCTCTGCAGCTGAGCAAATAATTGCTGCTGGGCCGCTATTTGAGGAAATATGACCAAAAAATGGTTTGCTATGCTTTAACATTCCTTTCGATTGCATTTCCAGCCAATGAGATTATCAGGAAGAAATATGCTTTTAGTATTAGAAACACAATAAAATGTAATATTTCTGCCAAACAGGCTTTTTTCTTTCAGTCTCAAAATACAAGTACTCAAAAAACAAGTAGACGTTTGCTGACATTTGCATATCAGTGGAATAACTCAGTAAACAAGCTGAGGCGGAATAACTGTAAGCTTTTGGGTTCTCCGACAAAAGCTGTGTTGGTGTAGGCTCGGCTCCAAATGAGCAGGAGCACAGTAGAGTGCCTGTGTTACAAGCCAGACTATAGGAGATGATAAATAATCCAGCGATAGTCAGTCATAAGGAGAGTTCGCCTGTCAGTCCTCCTGCTCCAGAAGAGCCTGGGGTTATCATGATGTACTGGCACATTTGGTCCGAGTGTTTGACTGCTTCACCTCCTAATCGCACCTCCTCTGGGCCGCATTCTCCTGGGAGAACTACCATCATTTTCCTCTTCCTGCTTGCTGCTCCTCCTGCACACTAGTGTTACACTAAATAAACATGCACAAGTGTATCAGGGCGTTTGCGAAGCATGGAGTTTGTGTTAAAAACAAATGTTTGTATAGAAAAAATACAGCACTGCTAATGCTGTATTTACTTTATTTAATAACAATAATCATAACAATGCCGCTGTAGTTTGGTTAATATGGAGGTCACATTATGTCAATAAAGCATTGTTGGCACCTCACATGAGTTAGCTACCCAATTCCAACCAGAACGAGTCACCTTTGATTCACTACACCGCTGTTGGGGATGTCATACAACTTCATGTCAAAATATCCAAACTATCCCTTTAAAATGTCCAAAATATGGCAAAATACTATTAAGTATTACATGTTATCATGAATATGCCAGTTACTATGGTAACAACTTGTGTATAAAACCATAAAAAATACTTTTTGTAGGTGTTTTAATCGTGTCTTTGTTGGCAAAATGGGTGCGTCCCATTAAGTGCATTAATTAGCTACCTCTTTGCAGCTGTTTCTATATCTTCAGATGGCAGGACAATGAACTCGTTTGAGTGTCTTCAAGATGTTTCACCTCTCTTCCAGGTTTGAGTCCAGTTCCTCTGATTCATGTTTAAAAAAACGTATTTAGAAGGTCTTGAAAAAAAAAATTCTATGCTCTAACTACAAAAATATTGCATTTAGAAATACAAATCCTACTTCATATATTTAATTTACTTCCGGAACCGATTAATTGTGTTTAATTATATATCCGAGGTATGAATTTAAACAGCCCATAAGTGCACACTGTCATAGAACAGATAAACCATCTGTTTTTATATTAAGTTAATTTTGCCAATTGAGACAACTCAACTTGGAGAAGATGGCTTTCTTTATTTATGTTTATGTTTATTTTTTGTGTTGTTCCAGCAGGGCTGCATGGTGGAGAGTGGTTAGATGGAGGAGAACCGCGTTCGATTCCACCTCAATTCCGTGCCTGGGTTTTCTCCAGGTACTCCGGTTTCATTCCAAAAACATGCTAGGTTAATTATTGGCGACTCCAAATTGTCCATAGGTATGAATGTGAGTGTGAATGGTTGTTTGTCTATATGTGCCCTGTGATTGGCTGGCCACCAGTCCAGGGTGTACCCCGCCTCTCGCCCGAAGACAGCTGGTATAGGCTCCAGCACCCCCAGCGACCCTCGTGAGGATAAATAGTAGAAAATGAATGAATGAATGTTGTTCTTCCCGGGCTGCACGGTGTAAGAGTGGTTAGATGGAGGAAAACCAAGTTCGATTCCACCTCGATTCCGTGCTTGGGTTTTCTCCAGGTACTCCGGTTTCATTCCAAAACCATTAGTCGGCAGGTTAATTGCCGACTCCAAATTGTCTATATGTATGAATGTGAGTGTGAATGGTTGTTTGTCTATATGTGCCCTGTGATTGGCTGGCCACCAGTCCAGGGTGTAACCCCGCCTCTCGCCCGAAGACAGCTGGATTAGGCTCCAGCACGCCCGTGACCCTCGTGAGGATAAATAGTAGAAAATGAATGAATGAATGTTGTTCCTCCTGGGCTGCACGGTGAAGAGTGGTTAGATGGAAGAGAACCGTGTTCGATTCCACCTCGATTCCGTGCCTGGGTTTTCTCCAGGTACTCCGGTTTCATTCCAAAAACATGCTAGGTTAATTATTGGCGACTCCAAATTGTCCATAGGTATGAATGTGAGTGTGAATGGTTGTTTGTCTATATGTGCCCTGTGATTGGCTGGCCACCAGTCCAGGGTGTAACCCCGCCTCTCGCCCGAAGACAGCTGGGATAGGCTCCAGCACCCCCAGCGACCCTTGTGAGGATAAGCGGTAGAAAATGAACAAATTAATTAATGGTGTTCCTCCCTGGCTGCACGGTAGTAGAGTGGTTAGATGGATGAGAACCGAGTTCGATTCCATTTTTGGGCATCTCTGTGTGGAGTTTGCATGTTCTCCCTGTGCGTGCCCGTGTTTTCGACTTGGCGACCAGTCCAGGGTGTACCCCGCCTTCCGCCCAAAGACAGCTGGGATAGGCTCCAGCACCGCAGTGACCCTCGTGAGGAAATGCGGTAGAAAATGAATGAATGAATGAATCATAAAGTTACAGTTGACAGGTTGAAGTTTTATAAAAGACGGACAGACATGTCAAACTGCTATATCGCACACCTCTATATTTTGTCAAAGGAAGGCCCTGTTTGCTTTTTGAAGTTGATCTGAGGTTAGTTCCGCTTAGATTTGTGCATGCCGACGAAAAGAAAAGACACTCTTGTCCACCTACACAAACTTTCCTCTTAAGGTAAAAAAAAAAAAAAAAAAAATTGACAGCGCTACTCGGGAAAAGCATAACACCGACAGTACGAGTGAGCCTGCGACTAGAACTCTGAGACTTAAATCATGCAAGAGGGTGGGCAGCTACTCAGGAGGATGAATCAGAATTTCTCAGTGCATGGGTATACACTCTAAATATGAATTATTAAGGGGCTATCATACCCTCATAGTATGAAAATAAATCCTGGGCTGGATGGAATGAGAAGGGCTGAAGTTGTGGACCGGAATACTGATGTGGGAAAAGAGACCCCTGAGGAGGTGAAGGTACTAAAAGGCCAGTCGGATGCCTTGCTTAGATCTCTTGCACCATGTGCTTGATTGTGCCTTTCAACCTCGCCTGTGGAAGATCACAACTCAGATGGGATAGCTTGATATCAGGATGGACGTTTAATAATAATAATGCATAATAATAATAATGCACTTTGAAAATCAAAAAATTCAACTGATATAAAAGACTCAAGAAAGTCAAATTATATTACAGTGGTGACAAAAAAAATTGAAAAAAAATTGAAATAAAATTGAAAATAAATATTCTGACTAATCCCTAACAGATATTTTAAATACAACCTCAGACCACATATATTCGGCATTGACCATAGAAAACAATTATAGCAAAAGAGCGATATACAGTAGCGTTTGTTGACCGTTCACCGGCCCCCCTATATTTCAACCGAGATGTATCGGATGGGATTTTACGGTTGCTGCTTTGATTTCCACATAAAAGGGTCTCGCATAAGCCTGTTAAGAGAATATCCAAGACTATCTTGCAAGCTTGGTCCCAAAGCATTCAAGATACACAGTCTGTATTGGTAGCCATCTCTGACCGCTGACTGATTTTTTTTTCCCCTCTCCTTTCTGTGTCTCTACTTTCCAGCCTCTTTCACATCAAACAACATGAGGAGCAATCCAAGAGGGAGATTTTTTTGTTCAGATTTCATCTTTTAGATACCAAAAAAAACCCAAAAAAACTGTATGAAGTATGAGATTTACAGGACGATAGAAATAAAGAACTTTAGAGCTGTAGTGAAGTTTCAGGAATAATTTGGCCTCAATGACATGAAAAGTGGCTGCACGGTGGTAGAGTGGTTAGAACTCAGGCCACACAGCTAGGAAACCCGAGTTCGATTCCACCCCCTTGAGGAGTTGTTCCTGTGCTTTTCCTTTCTCCGGGTATTTCGGCTTCCTCTCACATTCCAAAAAAAAGCATGCTAGGTTAATGAATGTGAATGGTTTGCACGCAAGCTACACAGCCAGTAGACCCGAGTTCGATTCCACACTCGGGCATCTCTGTGCAGAGTTTGCATGTTCTCCGGGTTTTCTCCGGGGACTCTGGTTTCCTTCCACATTCCAAAAACATGCAACTCCAAATTGTCCATAGGTATGAATGTGAGTGTGAATGGTTGTTTGTCTATATGTGCCCTGGGATTGGCTGGCGACCAGTCCAGGGTGTAACCCCGCCTCTCGCCCGAAGACAGCTGGGATAGGCTCCAGCACCCCCGCAACCCTCATGAGGAAAAAGCGGCAGAAAATGAATGAATGAGGTTAATGAACGAGTGGTTAGCGCGCAGGCCACACAGCTAGTAGACCCGAGTTCGATTCCACACTCTAGCATTTCTGTGTGGAGTTTGCATGTTCTCCCCGTGCATGTGTGGGTTTTCTCCGGGTGAGTTATGTTCCTTCCACATTCCAAAAACATGCTAGGTTAATTAGCGACTCCAAATTGTCCATAGGTATGAATGTGAGTGTGAATGGTTGTTTGTCTATATGTGCCCTGTGATTGGCTGGCGACCAGTCCGGGGTGTACCCCCGCCTGAAGACAGCTGGGATAGGCTCCAGCACGCCTGCGACCCTCGTGAAGATAGAATAGTAGTAGTAGAAAATGAATGAATGACATGAAAAGTGCAGAAAAATAGCAATATATGTGGGACCTCAAACTGGACATTTTCATGCAATAAACCAGAAACAAATATTAACTCATATTTCTATACACAGGGCGCTCTTAGACTGGATTTACATATCATTGTCGAAGTGAACCAATTTGTAATTAATTCATTAATTGTCATGTCGAGGTGCTCCAATCAGGGTTTTATGCTACCGATTCCTATAAGAAATCAGTAGATTCCAATGACATGGATTAATTCTACACCGTTCAGTGTACTGTATTTATTTAAGTGCTAATGGATATATGATATGAAAAACCATAAAATCACCTTAATTTAGACCAGAGGTTCTTAATTATTTTCTGCCGTGGCCTCCTGTGGGACAGAAGGTGACCGATTCGCTGCAGGCTGCAACAGCAATTGCCACAGGTGATCTGCTTTGGGATCAGTGTTGAAAGGAATTTATCGGCATATGCAGACCGCGTGATTTTTCACGGAAATAGTCAGTGAAAAAACAATCAATGGAATCTGTTATCCTCAGATCCATATCCACACTCGCACACTTTAAAATTCATTCATTTTCTACCGCTTTTTTGGAGCCTATCCCAGCTGTCTTCAGGCGAGAGGCGGGGTACACCCTGGACTGGTCGCCAGCCAATCACAGGGCACATATAGACAAACAACCATTCACACTCACAATCATACCTATGGACAATTTGGAGTCGCCAATAATTAACCTAGCATGTTTTTGGAATGAAACCGGAGTACCTGGAGAAAACCCAAGCACGGAATCGAGGTGGAATCGAACTTGGTTTTCCTCCATCTAACCACTCTTACACCGTGCAGCCCGGGAAGAACAACATTCATTCATTCATTTTCTACTATTTATCCTCACGAGGGTCGCTGGGGGTGCTGGAGCCTATCCCAGCTGTCTTCGGGCGAGAGGCGGGGTACACCCTGGACTGGTGGCCAGCCAATCACAGGGCACATATAGACAAACAACCATTCACACTCACATTCATACCTATGGACAATTTGGAGTCGCCAATAATTAACCTAGCATGTTTTTGGAATGAAACCGGAGTACCTGGAGAAAACCCAGGCACGGAATCAAGGTGGAATCGAACATGGTTCTCCTCCATTTAACCACTCAACCACCGTGCAGCCCGGGTGGAACAACATAAAAAATAAACATAAAGTTTATTTTACCCGGAGAAAACCCACACATGCACGGGAAGAACATGCAAACTCCACACAGAGATGGCCTAGGGTGGAATTGAACCCTGGTCTCCTAGCTGTGAGGTCTGCACGCTAACCACTCATCCACCGTGCCGCCCCACACTTTTAAAATGTTCATAAAAATTATTGTCACTAAAATGACACACCCATGATAAACATGCAAACTCCACACAGAGGTACCCGAGCAAGGAATCGAACCCAGATCTTGCAGATCTATTGACTGCATGGCCAACATGCTTAGATAGAGTTTAATTTAGGAGATGATATTGAGCAAACTCCATGGTTTTCTTGACTATAACATTGTATTTCGTTATATTTGTCCAAAATAACCGTTTCCATGACTACATACTATATACTGTATGAGCTGCAAATTTGAACGCAGTCTCCCTGACGCTGTATGAGCCCTTAATCAGCTGCCTGACAGACCATCTCTGTGATGACTGGCTAAAGACTCTTCATCGGAGAAGAGTTTAACATCATTGCGTGTGATTGACTGGGATCTGGAACATTTCGCGTTAAGGGGGCTCCAGGGGTTAGACTGGTCAGACAGAACAAGTGCAAGTGAGAGACAGAACGAGAGAAAGAGGAACAGTAAATAGGTGGTCCGGAGAGAGCATGGCCAGCGGTCTAATGGAGGCCTCATCACAGCCTGTCTGTCAGTCTGGTGAAACGAGGACTAACAAGGGTCCTAATGAAGTCTGCTTTCCGCCGAGTTGTCTTGAAAGTGCAGCGCGAACATGCAGAAAGACTTATCATCCTTTATCCAGTTTTTAGTTTGATTTAGTTCAGCAAAAGTCACTAAAAAGTATGTGGAATACTTAAAAGGTATAGTACTAGCAAGACTGGATTGTTTTGAATATAATGAAAAATTTGATTGCGGAATCGAACCAATGGGAAAAAACTATTCTCTCCTGAAAACATTGGACAGTGGAAAGTAGGTTATACGTATGACCATGAAAACAAAAAGACCACCCGTCCCATTGGTATTGTACACATTTTGGGCACCCCCCCCCAAAAAAAAAAAAAAAATTAGGAATTGCTTTTAGGTTGATTTAGGAACAGAAGATGAACCTCAAGAGCCAATCATCCGCACTGTCCATCCCAGCCCAGTAGCAATGCCTCGGGACACAGCCTGTGGGTGGGCCCTAACCGGAACTTGGCCTGCCATCTCCACGGGTAAGTGCTTTGTCACAAGTCTGCCAGGGGCTCCAGCATATGCCACCAAATCCCTGGCGTAAACACGGGACCTGCTAATGGAGGCGATGTTCTCGGAGTGTACTCTACGACTGTCTAGCCACCTTGTCCCCCTTTTCGCCACAAAAGGGTTTTGTGACTGAATGACGCAAAACTATTAGTTACTATTAGACACGGAATGGTAATGGTTTCATTTCATTTGAACGTGCATCAGATTACAATTGAATGCATCACATAATCAGTTCACAGTTCCACATGTCCGAAAGGAGTAGGAAGAAGCAAAGCTTATTAAATCCTACCCCTCCATCTGGTACTTTTACAATCAGTAACTGTTACATTTGTTCACTTCCTGCTTTCCTAATATAGTTTTTTTGTTTTGTTTAATTTTTTTTATTTTAATTGTATTTTTGTCACATACCGTATTTTTTCTTGAATTGGCTCATCGTTCATTGTTAAAGGGTCTTACTCAGTCCATTCCATAGTTCGATTCCACATACTGAAATGCTATGGCTTTTTAACATAGTCCTAGCATATAAGTGATTCAAATTTAGTTCTTCACTGAGATCATATTTCTCCTCTCTTGTAGAGAAGTATTGAATGACATTTTTAGGTAATTGTAATTTGGTAATTTTAGGTAACTTTTAGGTAAATTTTAGCCTTATGCATGATTTTAGCTGTTTGAAAATTAACTATATCAGCAAGCATTTGTGATTTTAGAAATAAGGAGTTAGTATGTTCTCTATAAGGCGGCATTATGAATTATCCTTACTGGCCTTTTTTGCAGTACATTTAGCGAGTGAAGATTGCTTTTATAGTTATTACCCCATATGGTAGAACCAGAGAGCAATAAAGAGTGTGGAGTGATTTCTGATTGAGAACAAATTTTGCTTTGTTC
This sequence comes from Doryrhamphus excisus, assembly GCF_030265055.1. Taxonomy (NCBI): domain Eukaryota; kingdom Metazoa; phylum Chordata; class Actinopteri; order Syngnathiformes; family Syngnathidae; genus Doryrhamphus; species Doryrhamphus excisus. The sequence goes on along the minus strand of NC_080477.1, from coordinate 19,446,064 downwards.
AATATTGAAATATTTCTCGCCAGCTTTCTGGAGGACAAGATATGTGATTGTGCAAAGAGCTATTTCACGGAACAATCTGTGTATGCCCTTTCTCATAAACACTATCTACAGATATAGCTTGTTGTTACGATTATAACTTAACAACTTAACACAAATTAGGCTAAAAAAAACATACCTCAGAGAATCCTTTCTAAGTTAAGTTAGTTCAAATTAAAGTAATAAATAGCTAAAACTTCTAATAAATATTGTTAAAAACGCTAAGGTTAAAAAGTTTACAGAGTGAGACATCTTCTCTAGAAAGTATCGTTTTACTTTCACTAGAGAGTGAGTGCTCTCGCATATAGACAAGCTTTGTCGTTTTGTCTCGGTGAAAAGCAGTGTGGCCTCACGGCAGAAACAAAACCGGAAAACCTCATAAACACGCTGAAAGTTGCTCTAAACGCTTGTTTCTTGGGAAAATTATCGTCTTTGTAAGTATATTGTTGTATAAAGCACTTACGTAGATGCGTTTTCTATTTCAAATGTTGTACTTGTTTTGTCAAGTTCGCTAACTTCATGCTAATGCTAGTTTGCATCTGCAGTTGGTGTATGTGTGTTAGCTAACTGTTAGCTGATGTGTGTTTAGCTCATGTTTAGAACATGAGCAGTATTAGAATTGATTTTATTTTTTCTGTATGTTTCAGTTACCACTTATTTTTTACAAGAAAGCTTCATAAAGCAAGAAAAGAAAGCCTCGTATGCGTAGTTTTCTTCATTGGTTCGCAGGCTGTCTAGCAGCATACAGACACGTGTTGTGTTCAAAAGTGTCAGTTCTGTAAATGCCTATAATTAGTTTTCCAGTTTCATTGAGGACTTCCAACTTACTGATAGTTCATTCAAACAGCAGCTGCCACAGATAAGACCGGAGCTACAGGGAGGGCCTTTATAATTTGTCTCAATATCATGCAAGTCGAGAAAAGATGAGCCCTTGGCTTCGGTCTTCAAATTAAAGTTTTCCCAAACACTCGTAGGGTTTTAAACTTCAATGTTAAAGATCAGCGATTAGCTCTTCCAGCTCAGTCCCATCAACTAGCAAATGACCTCATAATATGAAGTCACTCTGCTTTTTTTTTTATACAAAAAGACATACAGAGCAATTCTGGTTTAAGATTGTAAATGTTGTAATTCAATCAATTTATGTCTTCCCGGTTCTAAGAAAAAGTTATTATGAACATACAAAGAACAGGAAGACCTAGAGTGGATACAAGCAGTTCAACTGGAAGCCCTACACTTCCCAGAGACTATTCATAATTGATGACTATAGAAATCGATTATATAGCATATAAGGTTCCATAAAATATTGAAATCTTGCTTTGTAGAACCAATACAGTAGCAGAAATTGTACGTTTTTGCATTTCTTAAATACACCTTATTGCATGATTAAAGGTTCAAGTGGCCTTGTTTAAGAATGCAATTTCACGGACAGTACAAAAAAAAGGAGGTTATTGACTGAAAAGTACTGTAGTATCATGAGAGAGCTTAGTACCTTGGGTTTCTGAAAGAAAACAGTCTGATTTCTTCAATTTCTGCTGTGTTCCTTTGAAAGATGACTTGAAAGCGCTTCTGTGGTGAGGAATGTGTGATGGAGCAAGAAGACTAAAGGCGAAGGGATCCATAGCTCCAACCGAACATCTCTGAGGAGCTCTCAGAAAGTGGTGGACATGCGAATCGGGCAGCTGCGTGGGAAAACGCGGATCGAGTCCAACAACAAAAACACAGAGGCTCCACACTTGCAGCCAAGCCAGACAATGTATCCAGCCCTTTCCCGATGAATCTGTAATTATATTTTCCCGTCCGATGGTCGTTTCCTCGTTGCAATCAGTGGTCCCTAACATTTTGAGCTAAAGTAACGGCTTGTAATTTGCTTTTTTCTTTACTAATTTCAATGATTCTGCATTCTAAAGTGAGTTTTTGAAGGCAACCATCCATTCATTCAAGGCACTGTTTTCAAGACACTCACTGGTCACAACATTAGTCTCAGTCGGTGCTCCTCAAATAGTGGGGCGCTGTCCCCTGGTGGCACATGCCAGACAATAACTGAGTACCACTGGTCTAATCAGATCCAATGAAGCAGTTCTGCCTTTAGAAAGATAATAACGCTTAGTTGTGATTGACACTGAAGTATTCATTTACAGTGGTGTGGTAATGGTAATGGTTTTGTTTCATTTGAACATACATCAGATTACAATTGAATGCATCACATAATCAGTTCACAGTTCCACATGTCCAAAAGGAGTAGGAAGAAGCAAAGCTTATTAAATCCTACCCCTCCATCTGGTACTTTTACAATCAGTAACTTACATTTGTTCACTTCCTGCTTTCTTAATAATTTAAGTTATTTTTTTAAATAAAAATTTTAATTTTAATTTTTTTAATTTTAATTCTAATTCTCCATCTGGTACTTTTACAATCAGTAACTGTTACATTTGTTCACTTCCTGCTTTCCTAATGTAATTTAAGTTATTTATTTATTATTTAAACAAATATTTTAATTTTAATCCTCCATCTGGTACTTTTACAATCAGTAACTTACATTTGTTCACTTCCTGCATTCCTAATATAGTTTAAGGGTTTTTTTTTTGTTGTTTTTCTTTTTTTTTTTTTTTTTTAGTACAAAAAGTACCAAAGTACGAGGTGATATGACCATACAATGACATAATGGGTACCATCGTAACTGTCAATATAGTGATATATATAGCACATCATGATTGGTTCAAGACTAACACTCTTGTGTGGAAAAATGGTGTTGACAAACATGCAAAAAAATAAAAAAGGATAAATAAATAATCTGGTAAATGTCAACAATTAGCTGAAATAAGTTAATTTGGACGGCCAAGTTTTCCATATGATGCAATGCAGTTCCAATATACAGTTCTTGGTTAAATGAATCCTTCTGACTGTCGATTAAAACACCATTATCACGATATAGACTTCTGGTGTGCAGTGCTCAGTGACTTATGTTCACAAAAACGATCGCCAAATGTTAAATCTACAGTACACGGCCACGCCCTTTCCAGTTTATGGATCTATTGACAAAACCAGACCATATCAGTGACACCTTCCGCTCCCTGAGAGCGTCTGTTACGACACAATCATTACAAATTGATTGCAAAATAGCTAACAATCATGATTAAATCATTAAATCCTTGTCTATGCTTCAGAGAATGGAGAGAAAATTAACTTCCCGCTAACCTCTTTTTTTTCCCAAAACAGGAAATAATGATTTTCTGCCAGTCTAATTACAAAGCCAACATCTGATCATGGCCGCATCCAGAGGGGATTATCACAGGCGCCGGTATTAGACCTCATTACCAGCCTGAGTGCAGAATTATTACATCTTGTAATTGGATGGCGAGATTTATATACAGATCAGGCCTGTTTCTGTAAGATTGTAATTACAGGCTTCGTTGGTTAGCTACTTATCACTCAGCAGTGAAGTGCTGAAAATGGGCGCGTGGAGGAGCGTTTGATTAACCTCTCACCCTGTCGGCTGGGGGGAATTGCTCGTAGCTTCCATGTCTGTTTTAGTGACAACAACATAGTTCGCACATCAAATAATTTATCGCCATCTCCCTTGCCCCCCCTGCGGCTTGATTAGATCTCACAGCTTGTGTTCTACCATGAATCACAATCGTGCGGAAACGACGGGGTAATTCGCCAATTACTCGGGTTAACCTTAAAAAGGCTGTTGAGGTGAAGCACTGTGGTCCAATTAAGCGGCAGATTTTCATTGGCTAATAGGTAATCACAATGCGGTGGCGTATGCGTGTCGATGCATTGAAGGGACTACTGTTCTTCGTAGAATGGTCACACTTGTTGCTTGCGGCTTGTTCAATTAGCCATTTATTGGGTAACTAACCATATTTTGCCTCACTATATTTGAAATGGTAATATAATGATATAGTAGATCTCCACTATTTACGTATGAAACGAATAGCAAATAAATTTGAATCATTGAGACAGTCATAAAAATATTTATATTTAAGAATAATCACCAATAAATGCTGCACGGTGCCTCGCAACTCGGTGACCCGAGTTCAATTCCACCCTCCGCCATCTCTGTGTGGAGTTTGCATGTTCTACCTGTTCCAAAAACATGCTAGGTTAATTGGCGACTCCTAATTTTCCATAGGTATGAATGTGAGTGTGAATGGTTGTTTGTCTATATGTGTCCTGTGATTGGCTGGCAACCAGTTCAGGGTGTACCCCGCCTCTCTCCCAGTTGAATACAGCTGGGATAGGCTCCAGCACCCCCCGCAACCCTTGTGAGGATTGTAGAAAATGAATGAATGAATGAAATGCTGCACCGAGTTCCCACTCTCAAGTACGCTGGCTCTTCTTCTGCTACCGGTGCTAGCTGTGCTTTTAGCTTTTAGCAACACAGCCCACGCCGGTTGTTTCAACACAGTGAAACAGTATTTCCATGTTGACGTTCAATTGCAGCGATTTTGACACAGTTTGAAATCATGAATCATGAAAAAATGTATTCTATATTTGAACGATTCAGATGCTGACCGGTAACAGATTGTGTCACTCCATAAAGGCTCCATAAAAAAAATAATAAAAAGACAAATACAAGCAAATGAAATGGAAAAAGTGACAAAACAAGACTTGTGTCTTGTAATGTTGAGTTGATGGACAACACGGCTCATTCAGGGGTACGGCATCCTGCAACTCAGCAGGAAATGTCTCCATCCAACACTGTCAGGATGACACCACGGTGGCGAGGAGGGTGAGAAAAAAAAAAAAAAAAAAGACAGCATCAGCACCTCCTCGCAGTTCAACACTCCTCGCTTTCTCTCCCCTCCCGTTTTACAATCAATACAGGCCTCCATTTTATGAGACAAGGAGTTAACTTGTTCAATTATGCCGCAGACAGCTCTATTCTTTTGTAACAAGTAATCTGGATAGTGAAATCAATAGTGACAGGCTCATGGCACGCCAGCTAATTACATATTAGCTGCAGCCAATGGCGGGGCGGCTCGTAATGGAGATGTAGTTCCACTTCATTATGGGAAGGACTGAGGACGAGCCGCGGGATCAATACCTGCACAGACTCTCACATAAGGCCATGTAAAACACACACACGTTAAAAAAAAAAAAGACTAGGTCTGCTTTTCACACAAACCAGCAAGGAGGGCTACTTCAGAGACCGGGGCTGTCTGATGGCGGGCAGATGGGGCGGGGGCGTTTGAGGGTCTGGGGTCCATCTGGTACTTCTACAATTAGTAACTGTTACATTTGTTCACTTCCTGCTTTCCTAATATAATTTAAGTTATTTATTTATTAATTTTAATTTTAATTTTAATTTTAATTTTAATTTTAATTTTAATTTTAATTTTAATTTTAATTTTAATTTTAATTTTAATTTTAATTTTAATTTTAATTTTAATTTTAACTGAGTACCACTGGTCTAATCATATCCAATAAAGCAGTTCTACCTTTAGAAAGATAATAACGCTTAGTTGTGATTGACACTGAAGTATTCATTTACAGTGGTGTGGTAATGGTAATGGTTTAATTTCATTTAAACATGCATCAGTTCCCAGTTCCACATGTCCAAAAGGAGTAGGAAGAAGCAAAGCTTATTAAATCCTACCCCTCCATCTGGTACGTTTACAATCAGTAACTTACATTTGTTCACTTCCTGCTTTCCTAATATAATTTAAGTTTTTTAATTTTAATTTTAATTTTAATTTTAATTTTAATTTTAATTTTAATTTTAATTTTAATTTTAATTTTGATTTTAATTTTAATTTTAATCCTCCATCTGGTACTTTTACAATCAGTAACTGTTACATTTGTTCACTTCCTGCGTTCCTAATATAGTTTAAGGGTTTTTTTTGTTGTTGTTGTTTTTTTTAAATTATTTTAATTTTTTGTCCCGTACCGAAGTACGAGGTGATATGACCATACAATGACATAATGGCTACCATAGTAATTGTCAATATAGTGATATGTATAGCACATCATGACTGGTTCAAGACTCAAACTCTTGTGTGGAAAAGTGGTCGTGACAAACATGCAAAAAAATATAAAAAAGGATAAATAAATAATCCGGTAACACGTAAAAAAAAAAAAAAAAGGACTAAGTCTGCTTTTCTACACACAAACCAGCAAGGAGGGCTACTTCAGAGACCGCCCCTTGGGACCACACGGAGCTGTCTGATGGCGGGCAGATGGGGCGGGGGCGTTTGAGGGTCCGGGGTCGTAACCCTCCGAGCTTCTATAAAATAAATTACACGTCCAGTCGTCGGCAAACAGACGTGTACGCACACAAATACCCCAGCGCTCTTCTCCAAAACTGTCAAGCAATCAAAAGGGTAAATATAAGCCATTCTTTTGCCACAAACACACACTAATACACACAATTAACACCTCACAACAAGGTCGTGATCTAAATGAGAGGTTGACGACTGAGGGGGGAAAGAGGAAGGAGGGGGGGGTAAAAAAAATAAATAACAGAATAACCTTCAGAAGGCAAATGGAGCCTTTGACCTCTGCAGCTAATTGCAAATTAAACCGGATATCTTCTTTCGTTGACACAAAATCTTTCCATTCTTTTGCTCCATTATTGTTATCACTGTGTCGGATTATCCCGGGACTAAGGAGCTGATGTTGTCTAAGCCGATGTCAACTGTACAATTACGCTACTCATCCATGCATTCGCCGAAGAAAAAAGAAGATTGCGATAAGCTGTCTTTGAAAGAAAGAACTGCCAAGTAAAACCTTTGAGGTAAAAATCAAGTATCATATATTTCTATATATGTTATTATGATGCATTGGGCTTATTGATAAGCTTTAGGCTGCAATGAGAGAAATGTCGTTTAGCGTGAGTAGTGAGAACAATCGGCGAAACACAGCTCAACTGCATTAGGCCAGAGCCCAATTAAATGCTTCTTAATCTAAATATCCTTCAATATGCTTTATTGTTCGCCTCTAATTTCCTTTGCCGCTATTCCATATGGAGCTCCGTTTATCACAGAGGCAGGCTTTACGAGTTGTGAAACACAGCGGCTCATCAGTCCTCGGCCATTAACGCAATGGCAATGAATGGCACGGCGACATGGGGCACAGCCCCGGAACAAATGCCTACGTTTTTTTTTTTTTTCTTCATTGGGAATGTATTTAAGACAGCGCTATTAACTGGAGATATGCAAGCGTCATTAGCATCGAGAGGTAAACAGGATAAGCATGCCCTTCATGTGCGATGATGCGGTACCCGTATGTTCGGGATGTGAAAATGGAACTCGTACGTGGGCTACAAAAGCAAATAAGATCTCAGGGAAAAACTAAATTTGAAACACATATGCTAGAACAATGTTAAAAAGCCATAGCATTTCAGAGAAATTAAAATTAAAATTAAAATTAAAATTAAAATTAAAATTAAAATTAAAATTAAAATTAAAATTAAAATTAAAATTAAAATTAAAATTAAAATTAAAATTAAAATTAAAATTAAAATTAAAATTAAAATTAAAATTAGTGTGAGTCTTGAACCAGTCATGATGTGCCAGTCATGATATCGGGACAAAAAATAAAAAACAAAACAAAACAACAACAACAGCAAAAACCCCTTAAACTATATTAGGAATGCAGGAAGTGAACAAATGTAACAGTTACTGATTGTAAAAGTACCAGATGGAAAATTAAAATTAAAATTAAAATTAAAATTAAAATTAAAATTAAAATTAAAATTAAAATTAAAATTAAAATTAAAATTAAAATTAAAATTAAAATTAAAATTAAAATTAAAATTAAAATTAAAATTAAAATTAAAATTAAAATTATCTTTTTTGCATCTTTGTCACCACCACTTTTCCACACAAGAGTGTGAGTCTTGAACCAGTCATGATGTGCCAATCATAAAATCACCTCGTACTTCGGGACAAAAAAAAACAACAACAACAGCAAAAACCCCTTAAACTATATTAGGAATGCAGGAAGTGAACAAATGTAACAGTTACTATTGTAAAAGTACCAGATGGAGAATTAAAATTAAAATTAAAATTAAAATTAAAATTAAAATTAAAATTAAAATTAAAATTAAAATTAAAATTAAAATTAAAATTAAAATTAAAATTAAAATTAAAATTAAAATTAAAATTATCTTTTTTGCATGTTTGTCACCACCACAAACTTTAAAAACTTAAACCATATTAGGAAAGCAGGAAGTGAACAAATGTAATGGTTATTGATTGTAAAAGTACCAGATGGAGGGGTAGGATTTAATAAGCTTTGCTTCTTCCTACTCCTTTTGGACATGTGGAACTGTGAACTGATTATGTGATGCATTCAATTGTAATCTGATGCATGTTCAAATGAAATAAAACCATTACCATTACCCTGGATGAGGATAGTACGGATGGTCAGCCCAGGTGGGGTCTCGGTGATGAAAGGGCCAAACCATTTGTGGCAGAGGGGTAGCTGGCGTAACCATAAATCAGAAGCTGCGGGAGTGACGAGCGAGAGGGATTTATAAAGATGTTGCGCTCAGCCAGCCCACTTGTGGATGTCGTGATGAATTCGCATAGCACATTGCCAAGGCAAACTACTTCATTATACCATGGCCCAGTGGTCATTAATCTCCCTGGGAGGCCGGCATCCTGAGGGATCGCCAGACCAGAGAATTTATTCAGGCCTGGAGGTACCCATTTCATTAACCATTCAATCTGTTTTGTCTCCCCCTTCTCGCTCTCGGACTTCATCCCTCACTCGGCCTGTGTTTGCCGTTGCCTACCGTTTAAATAATCGAGTGAAAAGCCAAATCCTGTCTTTATCTCAGTGAATATCTTTATTTATATCACATGTATGCTTCCAATTTCAAGTAGTGCTCCAAGATGTGTTCAGGCGTCAACAATCGGAGATGATTTTACTGATGCAGACCATCTTGGTGATGGTTTAGCATATAGCACAAATAGCAAACAAAAAAAAACACAAATAGCATAGCTTAATCAGTCTCTATAGTGTCATTTTCTACCGCTTATCCTCACAAGGGGGGTGCTGGAGCCTATCCCAGCTGTCTTCGGGCGAGAGGCGGGGGTACACTGGTGGCCAGCCAATCACAGGGCACATATAGACAAACAACCATTCACACTCACATTCATACCTATGGACAATTTGGAGTCGCCAATTAACCTAGCATGTATTTGGAATGAAACCGGAGTACCTGGAAAAAAACGAGGCACGGAATTGAGGTGGAATCGAACATGGTTCTCATCCATTTAACCACTCTACCACCATGCAGCAATTTGGAGTCGCCAATTAACCTAGCATGTTTTTGGAATGTGGGAGGAAGCTGGAGTAAACCCACGCATGCATGGGGAGAACATGCAAACTCCTCCAGGTGCTCCGGGGGTGGAATCAAACTCGGGTTTCCTAGCTGTGTGGCCTGATCGCTAACCACTCATCCACCGTGCAGCCACTTTTCATGTCATTGAGGACAAATTATTCTTGAAACTTCACTATAGCTCCAAAGTTCTTTATTGCTATTGTCCTGTAAATCTCATACTTAATACAGTTTTGTTTTTTTTTTGTTGGTATCTCCCACCCTGGACTGGTGGCCAGCCAATCACAGGGCACATATAGGCAAACAACCATTCACACTCACATTCATACCTATGGACAATTTGGAGTCGCTAATTAACCTAGCATGTTTTTGGAATGTGGGAGGAAACCGGAGTACCCAGAGAAAACCCACACAGAGATGGCCGAGGGTGGAATTGAACTCGGGTCTCCTAGCTGTGAGGCTGTGTGCTAACCACTCAACGGATGACAACTTTGATGGCGCAACTTTGAAAGAGATTGCAAACCTACCTGTCACGATGCGGGAGTTAGCCCCTGTGACAGTTCACTTAGTTTCCTGGCTTATGCTCTTATTTTGGTGTCCACTTCCTGTCTTTTCTTGTTTCCGTTTTCCTGCTTTGGTATCTTCCACACCTGCATCTAATTTTCACTCTGTCTATTTAGTTCAGGTGTGCGCTCTTTCCGTTGTTGGGTCATTGTTGTTTTTCCTGTTCATAGCATCTTCATTAAAACATGTTTTAATTGCATTTGGGTCCTCATATTAACAATACATTTATGTTTACATTCTCATGTTTTACTTTACATTTTCTGAGTGTGTACATTTAGTATGTAGCAGCCACTGTCAGTATGGGTGTTGGAGCTGACCCTCAGAAGTCAAACACGAGCTTCTTTGTCTTACTAGACAAATTAAAATTAAAAATCATCTTTTTTGCATGTTTTTCACCACCACTTTTCCACACAAGAGTGTGAGTCTTGAACCAGTCATGATGTGCCAGTCATGATATCACCTCGTACATCGGTACGGGACAAAAAATTAAAAAAAACAAAACAAAACAACAACAACAGCAAAAACCCCTTAAACTATATTAGGAATGCAGGAAGTGAACAAATGTAACAGTTACTGTTTGTAAAAGTACCAGATGGAGAATTAAAATTAAAATTAAAATTAAAATTAAAATTAAAATTAAAATTAAAATTAAAATTAAAATTAAAATTAAAATTAAAATTAAAATTAAAATTAAAATTAAAATTAAAATTAAAATTAAAATTAAAATTAAAATTAAAATTAAATTAAAATTAAAAGTATTAATTAAAAAAATTAAAATAAATAACTTAAATTATATTAGGAAAGCAGGAAGTGAACAAATGTAACAGTTACTGATTGTAAAAGTACCAGATGGAGGGGTAGGATTTAATAAGCTTTGCTTCTTCCTACTCCTTTTGGACATGTGGAACTGTGCACTGATTATGGGATGCACTCAATTGTAATCTGATGCATGTTCAAATGAAATAAAACCATTATCATTACCATTACCATTACATTTAAGTTAACCTAACATGCCTAGCATTGCTAGAATGTGGGAGGAAGTCGGGGTACCAGAAAACCCAGAAAAGCACACGAAAAACTACTAATGCACCGTGCAACCATGCTCAGTACATTAGCTTGATACTTCATTAGGTATACATGTGTCTTACTAGTATTTAAGTGCAAATACTACG